>NW_012101261.1:489654-566319 GCF_000951045.1 Mandrillus leucophaeus
GAGCTTTTCCAATGGTTAGGAAAAGCTCTAAGACACTAATATATGTACCTTATAAACAATTCAACTCAGAATTTTATGAGAAGACACGTTTTTTGTGGAATGAGGAAAATGTACTACATGGAAAATGGCCAGATTTTCAGTGTTAACATGTGGGAGGATTTTTTTTTTTTTTTCTTTAGTTTTTAGTTTTTAGTTTTGGGGGATTTTTTTTTTCATTCATTCTGTTCTGTTTCTCTACTGGGTGTTCCTCTCTAAAGAAACTCTTGCAAGTGAAACTAGCCATGATTGCTTCAGCTGTACATTCCTTGCTGTACAGGACCAAATATGATAGTGATGCATGTTGATGTTACAGTCAATTTGGAAAAACATATTCAGAATATTCTCTGCATGGATATATGGTCCTGCCTGTGTTCCAGCATGCTTATTTCAAATGTCCAATGTTGTGTGTGAATATATGTTACATCCAGAATGGGCATTATGCAAAAGCACAAAGATTATATATGACAATCAGTGTTGCAATGAAAGAAAAACTAAAAACAGAAATGATATTCTCAATTTTGGGCAATGTGAGAAGTAAAATAGCCCTTGAAGTGATGAACATCACTTATTTCAGCACTTGGATTGTCTGGCAATGATTACTGTGTTGCTAACTCATTTTCTTTGAGTTAAAGCTGTGTATACATTTTAAAAGGCATATAGATAGTGTATACATATGTATATGTACATAGGGAAGCCCCATATGTATATAGTATGTTGTACACTGCACATGTACAAAGAATGTCTTCAGATCAAAGAAAATTTATCTCTTTTTATAAACTTAAGGACAGTTGCAAAAGGCTTCAAGGAATTTATCTCAACATTATTCTTTCTATGTCCTGACTAAATTTCTCAACTGTTATGAATTTTTCATCTACTTCTTGAACAGTGGTCTATTCTACTACATGAATATGAATACAAACAAAATTTTTGTATAAACTAACCACTCTTCCAGTTCTCCTGTGACAGCCTTACATATAGATTCTGCCATCATTTTTGTCAGAGTTCCTTTTGCATGAAACAATTATGTAAACTTATAATTATTAGTGCTGAAAAACAATTTATTTTCCATCTTGTTTTCCTACCTTATGTTGAGTAGTTCAGAGAGTTAAAAATTCTCTGAGTGTTGGTTTTTAAGTCTGTTTTGTTCTAATCCTCCATTAAGCAAGCATACCTCAAGTGGGTCTATTAGCATTTAATGACCTTTTATGCCAGTTGTGCCATCCCTTAAGATGAAAAGTTCCTTTTCTTGTGTTAATGTGCAAAGCTTTTCTTTTGGCACTGACAAGTGTGTTCTACCTGGGAATTTTGAATAGCCATTTTCATGGCTGTGTGTTATGTAACACAAATGTTTTTAAATGGTATTCTCACCCAGTAGGCCAGCTTTCCAAACATTGCTTAGATGCTTCAAAATTAGCATATTTTAAGTTTACCAGTATAAAATAACAATGCAACTACTTTACATAGCCAAATGTTTGTAAATCACTTCTTATTTTCCTGAGGAGGTTTTTCACTCCTCCAAATCTTACAAATCATTGAAAGAAATATATTCTAACAGTACTCACTGAATAGTGAAAATAATTAGACATTTTAGAAATCAGAGCCATAGAATTATTTTAAATTAGTAGAAAAGAAGAGCTATTTCCTAATCTACAAAGTACCACCTAAAATTGAATTTTATCATATAAGCAAGTAATACCTATTAGTCATATCTAAATTTTTCAGCACTTCATTCAATTAAAATACATGAATTTTAAATATTTTACATGATGTGAATAGGCATGATAATACTTAGTCTAAAATCTAAACTTTTTCCACTTATCAGAAGTGATAAAATCCAGTTACTACATATCACATTTACAAAATCCTTAATTAAATGGGTAACTTCTAAAACATAACAATAATAAATATCACACTGCAATGCAGGTCCCAGATATGTGCTATGTCACCACTGAATCTATGTAATAGATAAGAAAAAATTATAGGTGGATGTCTTGCTTTGTGTCATGAATTACTAAAACCTCTTAGTAGTTGTGGTATATTTTTGAGTAAAATTACCATTTCCAGATTTGAGTTTGAAGGGCTTTTATAGTTGTATTTTCCTCCCCACTGTTAATAATCATAATCCTTTTTCAGTATTTTAGTGGCCTCGAACAACTGGTTTATCTACAATCTCAAATTCTAACTGTATAATTATGTGCAATGTTCAATACCTCATATAATACTTGTTCAACAGTATAGTGGTATCAGTGGCATTAAGATGGTGTTTTTGTTCTACATATTTTTCAATAATTTATTCTTTCTAATGTTGAAACTATATCAGGCTTTACCGTTTTTTTTAGTTGTTTAAATAAGTAATATTTTCAAAATAATAAAATAACCAATGATATCTCTTGGAATAATCTGTAAAATGTAGTTATAAAATTCTATTTTCTACTTAGAGTTTTTATCTTTTCTTTTTTGTCAGTTTTACAAGTTATATATATGCATGAAATAACAAACTGTTGAAAGTGTCCAACCTCCAGCCATAGCAATTTGCTGCGCCAATATATGTACAAAACAAGTAGTTTCAATTAGAAAGGGCAACATTATTTATCACATCGAGTATTAAACATTTCCAGGTAACTTGTAAATAAAAAGATTTCTCCATTTTTACACATTTTTTTCTTAAAATTTTTCTATAATCTTTGAAGTTTCTAAAATATACAATCTCAACCTCTAAGGCTAATATGTACAATACTAGGTCTATTCTTGAGTTTCAATAACATGTATTTTAGTTGGGTCATAAACTCACATTAGTTTATATAGTCTCCAGAACAATTACATCATAGGACTGAGATTTTTGTGATAGTATTATTTACAAATATTATAACTATAATATCTTGTGAGGGTATTATTAAGATGATGCCATGTATTGATAAAATGCATTGCTTTCTCAAAGAACTGTTACACATTTTGTTTTATTTGACTTATCACAAAAACATAATAAATGTTGTTAGCCTAATATTCTGATGAGAAAACTGGGGCTCAGGTAGCAACATGAGCTATTTAAAACTTCAAAATGGGGCTGGGCACAGTGGCTCATGCCTGTAATCCCAGCACTTTGGGAGGTCGAAGGTGGGAGGATCGCTTGAGCCCAGGCATTGGAGACCAGCCTGGGCAACATATTGAGACCCCATTTCTATGAAAATAAAAATGAAAACTTAGCCAGGCATGGTAGTGTGTACCTATTGTCCCAGCTACTGGGGAGGCCGAGGTGGGAGAATCATTGAAGTCCAAAAGTTCAGTGCTCTAGTGAGCTATGATCACTTTACTCCAGCCTGGGTGACAAAGTGAGAACCTGTCTCTAAAAAAATAAAATAAAATCACAATGTTGTTATTTTGGGAGCCAATATGATAACCTACGTCTATCACAACATCATTCCCCACTAAAATATAAATATATGTTGATAATATCTCTATCCATTGCATTAGTCAGAGTTTTTCCAAATACTAGACCAGCATCAAAATACACAATTAAATATATTTACAATAATTACATTGTTTGTTAACTTTTGCATTTCTAATTTGCAGGATGTTAAACAACTGGATGAAATGTTATGGTTCAATTTGGTGGGTATAAGTAATCAAATATTGGGATAAAGAATTTAATTCATTAGTTTATTAATTATATTTCCTTTTACTGAACATTGTTTAAACATAACCTTAAAGTACTGATAATTTGCTTAATTTTCAACACAAATTTATCTGATAAATTCTGTCTGTGGTAACAGATGGTCAGAATGCAGATAATTGTGTGCATCTAAATCAGTAAAAATAATATTTGATAAAATGTCTATAAATCTATGCAGACTAAGTTTTGAAAAACAATGCAATTTTAGTACTACTGGATTAGATGCAGTAAAGGAATCCCTAAGGAAGTGTACAGTAATACATTTAATTAAAATCTACTGGCAATTAGAATTTTAAGGAATTCTTTTCTAAGAAGTTGGAGAACCTAAAATAGCTTGCTTATTCTCCTGGGTACTCTCATGAAGTAACCGTGTACACCTAATAAAGAAGTAGTAAAAGCACATATAATGAAAACTAATTCTTACAACTGATTTTTTTCATTATCAGAGATCATAGCTAAATTATCATTGGACACTAATAGCTATATATTGATACAATATATAACTATACTTAAAGAAATATTTATTGAGCATCTTTTATTTCACAAGGCACTTAGTGAGGGAAAGGAATACAGAGATGAAAATGGCCTGAAGGAATGAATTCATATCACAATAAATGAAAAAGAAAAAGAAATAATGAACTGGGGGAAAGAGGGCAACAGGAAAAATAATTCCTTGCTACAGAGAGGGAAGTAAATCATTTTTAGGTATACATAATATTATACAACTATTTTTGTACACTAGTTCTCAAAACTTTTACGATACTTAGTATAATTTTTATTGTTTGATTTCCTAGTGCTCAATTGTGTTTTACAGAAATATGTTACATTTTGAAATTATAATCAAATAATAGAGTTTAAACTCTAATAATTGTAATATAAATTGAGATGGAATTTATCCTTAAGAAAAGCTGTTTGAACAATTTAGTAGTATTAGTAAGTTGCAGGAATACTTTAATCTACTTATGAAAAAGTAGTTCAAGTTTTCTAAAATGGTTTCAGCATACTATCGATATCTCACAATGTGTTAATTTTAAGTTAATTATCTATTCTTTAAAGCAGATTAAATAATACTCATCCTAAACAATAATTTGTTGAAATTAGTATATGTGAATTTATGAAAAAATGTTCTTGTAAATTATTCTAGAATCCTAAATTTTAATTATATAAGAACAACCTTTTGTTCAATTGCTTTGAACTAATGAAGAAGTTTTTTAAGAAATTAGTATTTTATTTAATGTGATATAGATTCAGGAAAAGTCTAACAAAAATGTATTTCAGTAGTTTTTATTTTTTATTTTGTGAAATTTTATTTTAAAGTTTAGATAAGGAAAGTTTTCAAACTGTCTTAAATATTTAATAAAACAGTTGTTAAAAATATATGTTCTAATGTTAACTATACTACATATATGCCATTGCATGCATTTTGTTTTTTAAATAGGTTTTTCACAACTGGCCCCACTAGTTGATGATTTTACCCCAGATTTTGAAAACATACCACTTTAACAGCTTTTATTTCAAATACTTAGTACTTTAGGGATAGTATTTTGAAGATGTTTATCTTTTGTACATTCCTAGTTCATTTATTAATGTACTAAGAGAAAAGAAAACAAAATGACTGATTCTTTTGCTCTGAATTAAATGTTTGTGCTGTGTTAATGTTAAGTAAGTTAAGGTAAAGGGAAGCTACAAAAATTTGAATGCCTGCTGAATGCTAGGCACTTTATAGGTATCATCTCAATTAATAACCCTGTGAAATGTCATTAGATTTAATTCACCAAAGAGTAGATGGAGGCAGAGTTGTTATCAGTTTACATGATTAATTAGTGGTATTTGCTGGGATTCAAAACTCTGCAAACTCAAGCCTTATATGGCTCAAGCTAGTCATTAATCTGTCTTCAGCATGCATGAAAACGTAATGTTTATCTGTACAGACCATTCTCTATAGCAGATTTGAATTGATACTTAGCACACTTCATCATTGTCACTGGCTCTTTCGAAAGAAATGTTAATTTGTGTATTCTGGTTTACCATTCATTTCTTAACAAAGTTGCTATATACATTCCATAAAAAGTTTTCATGAAAACATTTTACATTAGCATGTTGTGTAGTGGATTTTAAGTTATAACAGATAATTAACAGATATTTCAGCCAACGAGCCACACACATGAAAAAAATAAGTGAAAAGACAAAATAAATTGCAAAGATTTTACCAGTGGACCACAAAGTTAAGGTTAAACTTCTGTCTTTGCACGTGGAGGAGACACACTAGTCCAGCCAGGACTTTCCTTTTGCTTAGCAGTGAGGTCAGAGAAGTATCTCTGTCATTCTGCTTAGAAGTATAGATGGACTGCAATTGCTTAATTTATTTAAACTTACATTTTCAACGGGTCTGCTGTGTGAAGACACAGTCTAAGATAAATGCTTTGACTTGCCTCTACACAGGTCAACTTACTTCTCATCACACACATTTTTCTTATGTCATGTAAGTAAATGAAAGAGTGAAACGTTTTATAGAAAATATTACAATGGAGTTAACATCTGCCTCAAATGTACAGTGCATTTACTTTTTAAGTTAATCATTTAGTAGCTACCCTTTTAACCTCTACTATGTTCACAGTATTGCATTTGCTCTTGTAAACAATTCTGTTCCCACCTTTACATAGCTTATGACCTACTGGGTGAGAACATTCATTATTAAGTTTTTTGCTATTTACTTTTATTTAAAATAGGTTTATTAACTAGCATTTCTCAAATGCTAAACATTTTTGAGTGAATTTTTCCTCAAATGTTGTATTCTACCTTCAAAACATTGTGTAACAGCAATTCTACATTATCCTTTTGAATGCTACCTATATATTGCCACATATAAAGCTATTTATCATTTTTCATTGCTATATTTTAATTCCTTTGTATTTTGATAATATCAAAAACAGATTAGGGCTGAAAAACTAAAAAAGATTAGGACTTGTATTATGCATTGTCTAGTTACTGGAACAATAAGAGAAATTCTATCTTTGAGGTTTTGTAGTTGGCTTTCTGGACACCACTGACTTTATTAGATAACCTTTAAAAATATTATATGAACTATTTTGAATGAACCTAAATTTACTCAGGAATAAAATTTATTTTCCTAAATCCATTCCCCAAGTGAACAGGCTTATTTAAAATACGCCATATAAAAGTACTTTTCCTTTCTAATATTTAAGATTTAGGAATTAAAAAGTAACTTCTTTCAGTAAATGAGTGTTAATAAAACATTGACCAAATAAATGACCTTTTGTTAGTTTAGTAGATAGATGTTTCCAATTAATGCTTTTAAAATTATTCAGTAAAAATTGAATTAGTATGTATTCAACATGAAATTTTTATTCCATTCTGGCCAAGCCCTAACAAAATTAATTTTTCTAAATGAGAAAATTTGTCTTCTGTATTTTAAGCAGTACAAATATGAATTTTGCCTCTGATAATCAAATTTTATACAGTAATGTGTAATGTATCACAATTTAAAAAGTTTTAATTTTCTGACATGCAGATAAGGCTAAAATAAATAATACCATCTGTTTTTTTAATGCTTCTTTTTTCACTTGAAAATACATTTTTTAAATTTTGAGTATATATATTGTAGAAGTCCATGCAAATGGAAAAAGAAATTATTCTCTCTGAGATGGACTTTTTCAAGACTATACACATGCTGAAGCTAGAATAAAAACGTATGTATTTGTGCTATATTGTAAAAATAAAAAAATACCAATTTATTCTTCTTTCTAATTATATGCCTTTAGAATAAATGAAATGATCTGCACTTTGGTAAAAAGTGATTTCACCTGAAATGCATTTCAGATTGCTTTTTAATAGGTTTTCTGCATTCGACAGACTGTCAGGCTCTGAATTTCAAGAACAGTTTTCAATAACAACAGGGCTATAAAATATATATAATCATGATTCGTAAGTAGTACTCAAAATATATTTTCAATGTCTCTGGGTTTTTCTCTTTCTAAGGATTAGACAGAAAGCATTAGAATTTGAATTTGCAGAGCCACTCATTTTAGCCTTTCCCATAATACTTTATACAGACATAGATAATCCTCCTCTGGTCTGTGAACATGAGGGTAAGAAAGAGAAGGCTTTCCAAGCCAGAGCAAAGAATATTTCTATTAAGGGATATAGACAGTGTCGTGTGTGTGAGTGTGTGTGTTTGTATGTACATATGTATTTATATGTCTCCAGTAGTGTCTACATTACATATACATGTATAACATATATACATATATTTATGTATAACTATATATAATAAAATAACCATATAGTATGTATATATATAATCTTATATACATACATTATATATACATAAGTGTATATATCCCCAACAGCACATACATATATATATTATTTATTTCCCTGTCCAAGTGGTAATTGTGCTGCAGAAAAATCACATAAGTCAGAAAATGGCTATTGCAAAATATCAGATGGGTACCATCTTAACTTGGAGAGCCTGTCAAATGAATGGTGAATTATACTGGCATGATAGCAAGGGTACTCTGCAAAACCCACACGGGAGCTTATAGATTCTGGCTCAGTAGGTGTTGAGTAGTATATAATCATCTACATTTTGAACATGGATTGTATGTGATTCTGGCGGAGGTGATCCATCTAGACTGCGCTTCAAGAAACATTGGCTAGATAGAGTGGTTCGCATCCCTGACTTTATATTAGACTCACCTGAATTGTTTTTAAAACATGCTGATGCCTGGGTCACACTTCAGACCAACTAAAGAAGACTCTGGCATGGGGCATTCATTTAAGCATTTTTAAAAACACCTGATTTTAATATATAGCATTCAAGACCCCTGAGAGGAGGTACCAAATTAAGCATAAAGTAGCTTGAACATTAATTACAGAATACTACCGGAAGTACCTATTTTTCAAGATTCTAAGCTCATACTATTATTTGGCATTCTTCACCAAATATGGAAGTCAAAACATGTTCTCAATTAGCTTAATAGTGAAAAGCAAACACGAAGTTTGGACAATTGACTTTACTGCCCTGACATGTCACTGCCACAGTATAAATCTGAGTGGTCTGGCACCATCCACGTGGCTGCCTGATCTTTCCTGGTTCTGACTCTTTCTGCTGTCACCCGCTTTATCTTACCACCCCCTTTCCCCTGTAGTCCTATATAAATGAGGGTGAATAATTTCACATCTACTATTATCAACAATAGCAAATTTTTAACTTTTGTTTTGCACACGTATCGTGGAACTTAAAGTAAAATACAAAAAAAAAATTTAAAAACACTAAAAAAGGAGGTTCCCATTGGAAGCGTTTTCCATTAAATGACTGTACCTTTACTCTGCTGAATAAAACAATTTTTTTTTTTTCTGCTACTCATTTCACAATTGCCTGACATTGGAGATCAGGAATGACATATGTTAAAGTTGTTACTCAGAGAGATAAACACACCATAAACTATTACTATACACTATTGTCATCTGAAATGTTACTCCTTTTCCAGTTGTCTTTTGTTGTGGTTGTTGTTTTTACTTTATTCTCCCTTCTCTTTTTCTCTCATGTGACCTGCCAGATGAGCACTGAGCCTTTTCAGCCACAGACACTGTATTTTTACTTGACATTGCAAAAAGAACAGTGGAAGTTTTAAGCTGTTTCTATCTGTGTGCATAATAGAAAGTGACATGTGTTCCTGGGATTGTCAAACAAGACCCAAAGGGCATCTGGATACATTGAAACTACTTGGTTGTACTTTTGAGTCTTTGTGCTCATTCGTCAATCCTTTAGTTCTGGCTTCCCTTTGGTTGTTAAAATTTGCTTTTCTTTCCTAAAGTCTCTAGCTAATTAGAGATTTCAGCATACAAACTAATCTTTTTTTTTTTTTTTAATAAAAGAAGAACTGGAAATATTGTCACCTCTTGAACATTTTAGCAAGCTGGTAGAGGAAAGGGTGAATTATTTAATTGGATAACTCTTCAGCCGTATCTGACAAAAAAAATAAACTCTAATCCTCCTGTCCTCCTATTGCTATTTTTTTTTTTCATTCTCCATCCTTCACCCCTTGTAACTGTTTTTATAGGATTTAGTATTGAAACTATTTTCATGCAGAAAGGAAGTTTTGCTGTAGAGTAAGACCTTCCAAGTTAGTAGCTTCTTATTAAGTTACCAGAATTCTTACGATGAATAACTTTACTGAGACATCTGTGACAAATTTAGGTCTACCCAAGAACTCCAACAACTGCCTGCTGGGTAAAGAAAAAGAGGGAAATGCTTAATGAGCAAAGATCTATGTAAAAGTCCTAAAGCTAAATTTTAATAGGAATGGCTTTATTTCATCCACTTGGAGGCATACATGAAAATTTAGCACAAAATAAGGGATTGGAAAATAGGCTTGCCATATTTATGACAGTGGTGGACTTTAGTAGACAGAGAATATGCAAAGATGCAACAGGTATGTAAATAACTCCAGGCAATTTCAGCAATCATGAATATATTTTACAGGCAATAGTTACCCTGGTTCTTGGTTAATCCAAATATTTTCCAGTGAATTTATTTGAGAAAAATAATTGAGAGAAATAAATATAATGTTTCAGGTGATAAGCACAAGTTTTAAAGTAAATATTAATTTTAATCCTTCAATCTTACTCACATTGCCTATGAAGCACAAAAACTGGCTAGTGTTTATGAGGTGTTTAAGTGTGTATGTATGTGTGTATGTTTCGGATGGACGAGGAGGGAGAATAAGAAAAGGTTAAGACCAAATGACACAACTTTTGACCAAGCATATTTTCACATAAAATTGAAATTAAAGTCCCATGTTACACATTAATATATTTTTCAATATTTTAGAATTAGTTTCTTCAATTTGCCAGTTTAAAAATCCTCATATTCTTGCATATGAAAATATACTTGGTGAGTTGGAGGAGGGATTTAGACAGAAGTGTAATATTATTATTTTTGGTTCAATAGAAAGTGATGTGAGTTTCTAGAACTGTCAAATAAGATTCAGTAGATATCTGGGTACGTAGAAACTGGGTGTTCTCTTGAGAGCAAAAGGAAAAAGCAAAACCTAACTTTGGATAAATGAAACTGAAGAACTCATGTTGCCCTTTCTGTTAGTAACAAAACACAGGAAACCCAAAGCGACAGGTGATATATAAGCATCTCTTTGTTCTGCCACAAATTCTTTTTAAAATAGAGGTCCCCATGTGTTAAGTTTCTAGTCATTCTCAATTACTTGGATCAAATGGGTGAAAGCAAATACTTTGCCTGAATTTCATGCACAAAAATCTCATTTGCTTTGACTATAGATGCTTTCCTTGCTTACTATAATACTCATCCTCACTTGAGATATTTGGTTTTGTAGTATAGCCCTAGTATAGATTAGCCACACTGCAAAGATAAAGCAAAATATCATTTGGCATACCCTAGTTTCTGTACTTCTAGTAACATCTAAATTAACAGTGTCCTTATAAAGATGAGTTTGATCTACATAGCTCTTGGCTCAATTAAATATCCAAAGTTTGAATATTGTTAAGCCAACTCTCAGTTAAATGTTGGCTGTTTTATACACACAAGACAAGAAATTAATATTTTTTCTTGCTTAATGTTGTGTGAGAATTTGAGGATCTCAATAATGTCATTCCTTGTAACAACTTCTCTTTCTACATGTGAGTAGCATGTCACCTTTGTCCTCATTTAAATAATGACATGAGATTGTCATGGGAATTTTCCCCCCAAATGTCATTGTGCCAGTAGATCAGATACCTGCCATTAGTTCTTCCGTTGATTATGTGTGTAGATCCAGTGGTTAGGCTGTGTTTACATGGTACTATATGTTGTTTGGGGACAACTTCTCTGTGCTCACAGACTATGCACTGCCTTCTTTAGGGTTTAATAGAGGAGCTAAAATAACCTGGTAACAGACCCCTATACTTGTACATTTCTAATCACTTTCTTTTAGCTACCCAAAAAACAGAAATGGCAGCTATCAATACACCATATAGCCAAAACATAGTTTTACTCTAATATCTTGCCAAAGCTTTTTGAAGGAGGGAGGGAATTTTTCTTCCTCAAAATTCCCAAATACATCTGACTAAAACCAACTGGAAATCTTACAATCTACATTAAACATTCATTTATTCATACTCAAAGCTAACTTTTTTTATTTTTTATTTTTTTAGACTGAGTCTCACTCTGTCGCCCAGGCCGGAGAGAAGTGGTGTGATAAAGCTAATTTTTTGTATCAATTTAACTGTCTCTCCTCTGAACAGATCTTCTTTTTACATGTGTATAATTCTTACTGACTATATGATACATATTTTAAATCGATATGTTTTATCTCCTTGATAGATTATGAATTCTTCAAGGTTACAGATGGTATTTATTTCCATTTTTGACAGAAACATCAAATATGATAAATTCTCCATCACATTTTGTTGATTGAGAACAACCTAAGTTCCAGTATTAAAACCAACAACTTTCCAGTATGAGCAAAAAAAGCAGAGCAAGAAGAGTTTTAAGAATGTAGAGCCACAACCATAATAAAAAGTGTTGATCATTTTAAAGCATTGCAAAGCTAAAGATTTAAAGCTCACGCCATCTCTTTAATTTGTTCAAAAATATCACTTTAAAGCAACACTAGTTATCGACTTTGACCCACTTGGTGGAGTAAGTAGAAGAAGAGGAGGATAATAAGATGCTATTTCATGACACATCTATTACAGTAATTCATTTATAGTACGGAACCTTTGCCAATGATAAATGCATGTTACTGTGGTGCAATTACGAATGTACCTTAGCTTTTCAACAATAAAGCTGCCAAAAGGTTGCAAAATGCACAAGGGATAGAGAAACTTTAGTTGAAAAATTGAACTAACCAAGATAATTTTTTAAAAAATAGTGTCTGTGGCTTATTCAAAGAGATTTTTGTTCACTGTTAATAGAAATTCTATGATTTTAAAAAAGCACATTTTCCATTTAATGATCTATCAACTTCACGTATATTTGATTTTGCATGTGTGCTGCTTTCTCAAGTTATCATCAGATGGAAAACATTCTCAGTATCTCCTTTATTGCCACAAAATGTACGTCTATCCAAGAAAATGATGCCATTTATGGATTTCAAATGTCTTGCAAGATTTTGGATTGGACTGGGAAAATTTCATTAAGCTTTTATTCTTTGATATTTTAATATAAAAGAGATCAGGTAGAATTATATAATCTTTACTAAATGCTAATGGTCTAAGCTATATCCCACTATGGAGCTAATAAGTAGTATATTATTGTTGACCTACTGTGTGCTCAAATCTATATTAGATGCAATGCTGACATTAAAGTAATATAAGGCATAGTTTTTAGTCTAAAAGAACTTTTTCTTGTTTGGACAAACAGCAATTACAAATAGAACAGAATACCATATAAAGTATGATATAGTAAAACATATTTTTTATATATATGTATATATGTTTTCCTGTATCCTATTTTGTATATATGTAATATATATAAATTCTTCAAGGTCTATATATTATATATAAATATATAGTATTAATGTGTTAATATATGTATATTCTATATTATATATTTGTTTTAATATGCTATATTTATTAATATGTTTATATATCATAATATATATAATAGAATACAGGAAAACATACAAAATATATTTTGAGGTCACTACAGAGGAAAGGAAAGTTGTGTATGGACTGAATGCTTTAAGAAAACTTTATGGAGTAAATGGCGTTGGAGAAAGATTACTACCCATTACCTGTGGTTTCCATGAAAGGCAAGATAAGAAGCTGTGGGGCGGTGTGGGTAAAAGAGACATGTAATGATATTGAAAGAATTAAATAAGACCTTGAGGACCTCTTCTCGTCACCATTTTTATCCACCAAAGATGGAGAAAGGCTCTGACTAGCTTTAATTTATTTTTTTCTGATCCGATGAGAACAAAGTATTTCTATTTTGAGGTTTATTTTTTAGAATAGTGATTACCATAAGAAGAACCTAATATAGAGAATAAATGCCTGCTTAAAATGTGAGTGATGGAACTATATGGCAGGAAAGGAACTAAACAAATATACGTATAATCCTTTAATATTTTTATTTCCTGATTTTTGCAATTCGCAAGCCTCAAATTTGTCTCTGTGAGGGGTTCTGGCCTAGGGTGTTAAGAGGATCATAGAGAGTGAAGAGCTGGAGAACTGGGGTCATTGATTGATTGGGGTAATGAGGATAAAATCATCCGGATGTAGAAACTATATTCTTCCATGAGTCAGCTCCTTGCTGGACCCTTCAGATCAGGTGATGGAGGTAATTTACTGGTTTGCAGAACTTAAAGGAGAAACTCAAGTGGAAAACTTATCATCTCTCAATTTCTTAGACTTTATTTATAGAACAGAAAGAAACAAAGAAACTTCTGACAAGGATTCCATGAACCTGATGTAGCAAGCAGTGACTTCTACAAGGAAGTGGACCAAAGGGCAAGCTGGCTTAATGATTGCTGCTGATTGTGCTGCAAGCCTAGTTGAAATTTATTTTTTCCCTTAATCAATTTTATAAAAATTCTGTGGAGACAGTTTCAAAAACTCTTTAAGAAACAAATTGGAATTAATCATGTAAGTACATGTCTTCTATAGGTCAACAAAGGATTTTTGCAGGGACTGACCAAGAATAATTCTAACTCCATGTATCTGTTTAAAATTCCTGTTTGTTTTGCTTTTAACCAATTTCTGCATGCTTTCCATACTGTAGCCAGTTCAAACCTCCTACAGCCAAATTTGGATCATGTTTAATGATTCCCTTTGGTCTGTTGAAAAAAGTTCTTTGCCCTAACATTCAAGATCTTTTACAATTTGCCTTTGATGTACTATTTGTTCCTTGGTTTTCATTTCCTGTTGTACATCACACATTGGCTATAATTTTCTTGACTCTTTTGCAGGTTTTCTGTGGTGATGAGCATTTAGAAAATTCTCATTTGCTGGAGGCTGGAAATGGGCTCTTTACCAATCGCACTTTTTTTTTTTTTTTTTTTTTTTTGAGTTCTAGCCCCAGCCTCTGCTGCTTTAGCTACATGCTGACACAGATAAGGAGTGCTAGTTTCCTTTTCTTTAGTAGAATGTTGTGTGAGGGCAGATAATATGTAAAGTAGGGATGTGAGTGAAAATAAAATGTAAGTGAGGGATTCCAAGCTTATGCTCAGAAATACAGGAGACAGGAAACCCCTAACCATTTGCAATTGGATATAGGAGAAAGGTAATTGACTCCCCTCCCGCAACTCCACGAAGACCATCATTGGCACACGCTGTTGAGTACTGTTCGCTGGCTGCAGGGCATACAGTGATCCAGCCTGGCACCAGCAAACAACAACAATTACTCAAAGCAGACCAACAGAAAACCTGTAACTGCATATTGTTTCAAAAATGAGCTGACCATAAATGGGCACATGCCACATGCCTGTAATCCAAGCTACTGGGAAGGCTGAGGCAGGAGGATCACTTGAGCCCAGGAGCTCTAGACCAGCGTGGGCAACAGCAAGACTCCGTCTCAAGAAAAAGAAAAAGAAAACAAGTGAGCTTGTCACTTTGCTGAGCTCCCTGATGAGTTTCCGGGAATGTTTTCCCTTGTGTTGTCCTGTAGCTGTTTAGAAGAGCTTTCCCTGAAATGTGAGAACTTCTTATTGACATTTTATTTACTCTTTCATCAATTTTGGATCAACTTAGAGATAATTTTTGAGTAGTACTATGAAATATGTTCTGTTGCTAAACTCTAAGACTCCCTTTCTCTGGAACTGCTCATCAGAAAACCATTATTTTAATAGGTTAATCCTGATTAGGGATTCCAACACCCCTCCCCAGCCTGCCGCCCACCCACCAAGGTGAGATCCTCACCATTTTATCTCCTTTCTAAATTCCATCATTCCTTTCATCTGAATACTTTCTCCTTTTATGACTGCCATCTCAATGCTATTTATCTTTTAAGGCTCTAAGCATGTGTTTTTAAAGCAGGGTACTTGGGCCATTTCTATCTCAATCACCTAAGGTGCAGGTTAGAAATGCAGATGTTAGAAATCAGAATCTCTAGGGATGGTCCAGATATCTAAATTTTAACAAGCTCTCCAGGTATCTTTTATGCATGCAGAAGTTAGAGAAACACTGTTCTACTCAAACGCCATGAAGTCATTTTCATTCCCCTGGAAAACCAATGTACTTTCTCCGTCTTTGGAATCTCTTAAAAAAAAAAAAGTTTACTTTTTACCCTTTCTTTGCTATTTATAACATTCTGTCTTATAATTTATCATAATATAATGATCTGTGAACTTGTTTTATTCCCTCTAGAATAGAGGGAAGCTCCTTGCAGGCTAGGCCTGTGTATCTCCAGAGCATCTGGAGTGGGGCTTTGCTTCTAGCAGGTGCTTAATTCTTATCTCTAAGAATGCATGAAATGTTACCTCCAGGCCTTTCCCCGCCTCTTCTGTCAAAGCTCTGTGAACATAAGCTGCAATGTAACTCCAAATCGCTTGCACCATATTAAAATAAATGAACTGCTTAGAAAACCTCTTGCTTGAACTAAGCTTAGTTCACAGAATTTGGTCCCAGATAAATAGTTGACTCAGGCTTTTTTGTTCTCTGTAAATCTTCTTATCAGCAAAAGGTTTATTTCTGAAACTCATGGCTCAATATAGTGAAAAGCAGTCACTTGAATCAAGAACTAAAGAACGATTCATGGTTCAGGTCATAAAAATTACCTATATGTCTGTCACTGGTGAATCATTTATGATGTCGTCAGTACAGCCTGAATTTTCAAAAGGTTAACTTTGGATGTGCGTTTTTGGAGTGTGTATGTTTGCTTACAATATGTCAAGCTACAAAAGGGCATTTTCATAAAATACCACTGTTTAATTTCTACAAAATCCATGTGAGTGAAAAAAAGCATACTCAAATCACAGATTGGAAACATGGCTTCAACTTCAAATGTTTAGCTGCAGTTACTATGAGACTATTCCTTGATATTTTGTTTTCCTGAAATCAGGCTATATCCTAACCACGTCAAACATGCTTTGCTATGGATTTAAATGACCTGAATGATATGCTTTGTTTTCTAATATTGAAAAGACATGATGCTTCTTCTTATTTTTTAATAAACCAAGTAAAATCCAGTGAAACAAACACACACAAACAGAAAATGTAATTAAACTACTTATTTAAAAAAGAAAAAACTTACAAAGAGAACACAGATTTCTCTAAGCTTGCTATAGATATTGCAAGAGCTTTAATTAGCATACAATATTGCATTTAAACATTAAATATTAGTGAAATTATATGAATTCATTACACGAGAGTTGACATCTAAATAATATCCATCATAGAAAGGATATCACAAATACTTCTACAGAGGTGAAAAAAATACACTTGAATATTTTATGGATGTATGCCTTTCTCAAATGATAGAGGTGAAAAACATTTTAGGGAGCAAACATTTTAGGCAAGAAAATTTTACAAAAGCCTAAGGCTTAAATAAAAGGTGACTGTGATATTTTAAATTCAAAGAAAATAACTTATTAGCATGCCATCGAAAAAGTAATATAAATGCAGAGAAATAGACTGTCAAATGTTAGAAAGTACACATTTTAGAACTATAAAATCTCCTCACAATGAGGTATCCTCTGAAAAATTTCAAGGAGCCTTAACTCTGTCTCTCAGTGAATTCAGTTATATCAACTATCTCCAAACCAATATTCTCTGTCCAGCCTCTTCTGGATCATTTGCAAATCGCAGGACTAAATCAGGTTTGAATTCCTCTAGAACATTTCTGAGTGTATCTTGTTGCTTCCTGTCTTCTCCCTGCCTATCTTCCAACTCTAAGATTCCATCCTACACATCTCTGCTAAAATGATTCTTTTAAAATGTTGTTTTCATCAAATCACTCCTCTGCTTGAGAATTTAGAGTGACTTTCCATAACTTGTTATATAAAATCCTAACTTGCCTCTCAATAACATCTTTCACCAACTGGGCTACCCCTTCATCCAACCAAACAAATAGTCATCTCTCTCAGAAACATGTGGGACTGTATACATTACATAATATGCTTGATTTTTTAGGGACATTGCGAAAGATTTTTGAAAAAGTTTACTGATGTCGTTTCAAAGGAATGTTGAATGTTTTTTAGGGTAGTCTTCAAGAGTTATTTTATCTTATGGTATTTCATGGTATGCACCTTTGAGTTACTTGTGACTGGTGTAGTTTTCACCTTTCTAGAGATACAGATAAACTTCTGAAAGGCTGATGGCAGTGCAGATACTTCCTGTCCATAGTGACGCAAATGATTCCCGCTCTTGGCAGTTTGAAGAATTGGTCTTACAAAGATTAAGACTCTCTACTGTTGTTCACATCTTACTAGTTCCCTCATTACTTAACAAGCTAAAGTGCTGAATTATCTTTATTTTACATTTTTATGAGTCATGATCTTACCTTTTTAAAATTATGAGTTAACAGGGTTTACTATGCATAAATTCTATTGCCTTCTTTGCTTTGTAAGTCTCCATGTGTCACCTGCCCTCCCTTCTTCTAGTGCATACCTACACTCTCTCTTTGAAACTCAATTCATATTCACCCCTTTCTAGAAACCTTATCAATATGAATGGTGTAAAGAGATAGTTAATGAGAAATTAACAAATGAGATGATAATTAATGGGAAATAGTAAGATGTTATAAGCTGTTCAAAATCTCAAAGAACCACATGGATATAAGACCACCAGGAATGCTGATATAAATGCACTTAATTGAAGACAAACTGGTAAAACTGGTCAGTATTCACCAGGCAATAAATCAGGCAAATCTCTACCAGACACAACTTGCATGTCTATGAACAGGAATCATTTGCATTACTATTGGATATTTCACATAAGCAAAAGAGATACAGTGGTAAAAACAAAATCCCTGCCTTCTTGGAGTTTACATTCGTGTGTGTGTGTGTGTGTGTGTGTGTGTGTGTGTGTGTGTGTGTCAAGGAGTTAAAGTCAAATATTAAACAAATACATATGTAATATGGCCTTTAGAGACATGTACCATCTATAAAGAAATACAAAGCAGGATACTAATGCCAAGTAATATAGGATAAAGGGAGTATTAATTTCTATGGAGTAATCATTAAGTTCTCTCCACAAAGGTGATATTTAAGTAGAAACCCAAAGGAAAAGGAAGCAAACTGTGAGGCTATGAGAGTTAAGGGGAGATAATTCCACATATAGGGAACCCTGAGTACGAAAGCCCCAGAGCAGGGGCACTGGGACTTCAAGTGGGCCTGACGCAGTGAAACGTAATGAGTACCAGGAAGAGGAGTTGTGAGAAATGACCCTGGGGTGAGTATAGGAGACAGGCAAAGGGAGCTCATGATGAACTTTTTGTCCTCTTTCATGACACTGATTTTTTTTACTTGCAGGGAAATGGAGCATTACTAAAGAGTTTACATGGGAAGCATTCTGACTGCAATGGAATGAATAGTCTAAAGGAATCAAAGGGAAAGCAGGGATCAACTGGGAAGTTTAATGAGTTTAATTGTATCTCCCAAAATGATATGTTGAAGTCTTAATCCCCTGATACTTGTGAAAATGATATAATTTGGAAAGAGGATCTTTGCAGATGTAATCAAGTTAAAATTAGGTCATTATGAATTAGGGTTGTCCCTTATCCAATGATTGTTGTCCTTATAAAAAGAGATAAATTTGGACCCATACGAACAAGAAAGTCTTATGAAAACAGAGACAGAGATTATGTTGACACAATTCAAGAAATAGTAAAGGATTGCCAGCAACCACCAGAACTGGGAAGCAGTCAGGATCTAGACCCTCTCCCAGAGCCCTCAAACAGAGCATGGCCCTGTTGAAACCTTGATTTAGGTCTGTAAGTCTCCAGAATATGATAAAGTAAATTTCCGTTGTCTTAGTCCACCCAGTTTGTGGCACTTTTTAATGAAAGCCCTAGAAATCTAAATGAGGAGGCTCTTACAATAATTCATGTGAGAGATGACAGTGATTTTGCCTGTTTGGTGCTGCTGGAAGTCTTGAGGGGCACTGGATCCAGGGTATTTTAAAAAGGTAAAATTGACATGATTTGTTGACTTGTCTGTGGTTCATAGAGAAGCATTAGAAGTAATTCAAGAACAAATGCAGCCTTTTGCTCTTAAGAATTGAACTCAGGAAAACCTGACAGCCATATTTCTGAACAATAATGATAGATGTCCATGTTTTTTTTTTTTTTTTGAAACGCAGTCTCACTCTGTCACCCAGGCTGGAGTGCAGTAGTACCATCTCGACTCACTGCAAGCTCCATTTCCTGGGTTCACACCATTCTCCTGCCTCAGTCTCCTGAGTATCTGGGATGCCCGGCTAATTTTTTGTATTTTTTAGTAGAGATGGGGTTTCACCATGTTAGCCAGGATGGTCTCGATCTCCTGACCTCGTGATCCGCCCGCCTTGGCCTCCCAAAGTGCTCGGATTACAGGCATGAGCCACCGCACCCGGCCCCATGATTTTTTTTTTATTGCAAATTTACAATGGAGATCAAACCTAGAAGGATCAATTATAATGGGAGCTGTCTATTAACTGATCTCATTCTTTGTGCTAGGCTCTTAATATATACATGTCATTTAATCCTCCCAAGGCTCCTGCAATATAGACATTTTTACCTTCATTTTACAATAGGAACCCATCACGGAAATATGTTTTGTATGTACTCAAGGAAATATTAGAGGAAAGACTGAAACCCCAAATTTCCTGATGCCAGCACCGACCAACTTTCTATCAAGAAGTAAACTATGCTTTAGGGAATAAAACAAGGTTTCTGAGAAATTAGGATGCTAAATAAAACATTTCATTTACAGCTCAGTTTTAAGATGCTTTTCATATATTCTTAGAATGTATGGAATACTCCTGCCTTTGTTGTTTTGTGTCTTCATGGAACCTAATTTACTGCTAACAATGAGTAGACACTCAAGGAATACCCACTGGATTTAAATTAATGTACTCACTGGCCCCTGGTATTAGACAGATTTCTATGATGGTGTATTATTCTATAGGGAATCATCTGTTTATATATACTTGATATAGGTTAAATAATACTTATTTACATTTGTATAATACTTTACAATTTGCCAAGGACTTTCATACTTGTAATAACATTGACAGGATAAATAACAGTTTCTGTTATCTATTGCTGTATACCAAATCACCCTAAAATTTACAGACTTCAAACCACCTGTGATGGTTAATAAATTGAGTGTCAACTTAATTAGACTGAAGAAGTCAAAATAATGTTCCTGGCTGTGGCTGTGAGGGTGTTGCCAAGGGAGATTAACATTTGAGTCAGTGGACTGGGAAAGGCAGACCCACCCTCAATCTGGGTGGGCACAATCTAATCAGCGGCTAGCACAGCTAGGATAAAAGCAGGCCGAAGACCATGAAAAAGACTAGACTGGCTTAGTCTTCTGGCCTACATCTTTCTCCCATACTGGATGCTTACTGCCCATGAACATGGGACTCCAAGTTCTTCACCTTCAGGTCTCTTGCCTTCGACCACAGACTGAAGGCTGCACTGACGGCTTCCCTATTTTTGAGGTTTGGGGACTTGGACTGGCTTCCTTGCTCCTCCCCTTGCAGACAGCCTATTGTGGGACTTCACCCTGTGATTGTGTGAGTCAATACTCCTTAATAAACTCCCCTTTATGTATGCATCCTATGAGTTCTGTCCCTCTAGATAACCCTGATTAATATACCATCTATTTTTAAAAAAAATATTTTTCATTATTCTGGGAATTGACTGGGCACAGGTGGTTCTTGCTCAAGGTTTCTCATGTACTTAAGTCAGACAGTGGCTGGGTCCAGAGTCATCTTAAAGATTTCTTCTTTTACATGTCTAGGATTGATACCAGGTGGAGTCCCACTAGAACTGTTGACCTGAATGCCTACACACAGCCTTTCCATGTGGCCTGGCCTTCCTCATACTTGGACACTAGATTCCAAAAGAGAGTATCCAAGGTGATAAGCAGTAGATGCGGCAGTTTCTTAAGGACCATGTCTGGGAACTGTCGCAGTGTCACCTCTATTGAATTATCTTGATCATTTACAGAATCTGGATGCAAAGGGAGGAACATAAACCCCATGTCTTGATGGTCAGTGTGCCAAATAATTTTAAAATCACATTTAAAATTGCAAAATGAAAAAACTTAATTTTTGTATTTTATACTAGAAAGGTTAAAAGTTGAGAAATCGGGGATCTTTCATCAAATCACAGAGTTAATACAGGCTGCAGCAGTGATTCAAACCAAATTCTTCTCACATTTTGTACTTTCAGTCATCAGAAAGCAGTGAAGTGGAGTGTTTGAGAACTTGATATCTGGAGTGGGATTGTCTGAATGTGAATTTCAGTTCTTCTACTTTCTAGCTCTGTGATCTTGAGAAAGTAACTTGGCTTCTCTTGCCTTGGTTTACTCATCTGTGAAATGTTAATAATTGTACCTAACACATATAGAGAAGTAAGAAGATTGAGCTAATAGACATAAGAACTTAGAACAACACCTGGACTAACATATAGTAAGTAATCAACAAGAGTCAGCTATTATTGTACATTTCACGACTGGCTGGCAGAATTTTGAAGAAATTTTGCAATTTTGTGAGTTAAATGTGTACATGTAAAGCATGCATGGAGAAAGTTTAAGTGACAAGAAGTGTTTTTAATAAGATGTGATGCATGCTCTGTCAAGTGTTTAGTTACCTTTCTTCTGTACTTTCGTTGAATCAGATCTCAATCTTAAACCTTCCACACTGCATAGAAATCATCTGTTTATCCATTTGTCTCCTTGCTAGAACATCAAGTCAAGGAGGACAACATTATTCTTATTTATCTTTGTATCTTAGTGACTTACACAGTATCTGGCACATAGTAGGAGTTCAATGCTTTGGTCAAATAGATACATAGTAGGTATTCCAATACACTGGAATAAAAATCTGAAATGAGGGAAGAGCACTGTATTTATTCTGTAAGAATTTTCCTTTGTGGACTTGTGGGCTTATCATACTTTGAAAATTTCAAAGAAAGTACAGGGGAGGAAATTATAGACTGAGATCATAACCAAGCAACCCATTTACTTTAAAATTTTTTCATTCATTCACTCATCCAATAAGAGACGAGTTATTTGCCTCCTTACAAAAGAGTAAAATAATTTTCAATTATTTATATTTTAGAAACAACTTGTTATGTATTGTGCAATCCAGCCACTCAATTAGATAGGGCTCAGCACTATGTTTATACTCAAGAAAAAATACCTTACCCTTTGATTTCATTATCAAGCCTGATATACATTAGAAGCTGCAGCCATGTTTGAACACAGAGAAAATGGGGATCTCCTCTGCTCCAAGAACTTATTAATTTAAATATAGTTTTAAAATTTAAATTTTATTTTGACATATGATGGTTTTTATCTTTGTTGCGATGTTGGTAATCCCTTGAGAAATAGCAGAATGACGTGGAATTCTAGTTTCTAGAATCAGTATGAAGAAAAATAAAGATAGTAAAGCTCTAAAATTCCCCAGACTAGTAATTGACTCAATAGGATTTTGATGCAAAGAGGTCTGTTGACACATTATGATACTGCCCTTCTTGGAATGTATAGTAGAGTTTTGCCTTGTTCCACATTACATAAGGTATCCACTAAATGCAGATTATCTTTCTTTTTTTTTCTGGAGACGGAGTCTTGCTTTGTCGCCCAGGCTGCAGTGCAGTGGCGCGATCTCGGCTCACTGAAAGTTCTGCCTCCCGAGTTCACGCCATTCTCCTGCCTCAGCCTCCCGAGTAGCTGGGACTACAGGCACCCGCCACCACTCCCGGCTAATTCCGGCTAATTTTTTGTATTTTTAGTAGTAACAGAGTTTCACCGTGTTAGCCAGGATGGTCTCGATCTCCTGACCTTGTGATCTGCCCGCTTTGGCCTCCCAAAGTGCTGGGATTACAGGCGTGAGTCACTGCACCCCGTACAGATTATCTTTCAAAGGAAAGGCAGAGATTAATGAGTAAAACCATAGTGTTGCATTAAATGAGCCTGATGAGAGAGCTCACACAAAGATCCCTCAAAAATATTCATGAAATAAGAATAGCTGTAAAGTGATTATTGAATGATAAATTTGAAAGTGATTATTGAATGATAAATTTGAGGTAAGAGGCCCTACCTAAAAAAAGATACTACACTACTGAAAAATATTTATAACATGTTAAGCAATTTTTGACAATTTGGCTTAGGATGTAATCACTGCAATTGTTTGCGTGGGTATTTTCTTGGTACTTTCTGAGTTTCCATCAACTTTTCTATCTGTAGTCATCAAGTTCTAGATCATAGTTAAGAAAAAAAATTAAGAAAATATCTCTCCTCTGGCTCTTTTACATCGTCTACTTATTCTCATCCTACTCACATTAAAAACATAAGGAAAGCTTGATGCTAAGGAAATATTCCTCTTCCATTAGTTCAGTGTAGATTTGTTTCATTCTGTGAGTAAATACTTGGTTCTCTAGGGACTTAAAATCTCTCATAAGCAAAATTACTCAACCAGTGAATCAGTTAACTTTATTAGGAGGAGGGCACTGACCAGCTGTTTTCTTCCTCAGGGGCAGAATTGGACAAAATAGACTTACATAGGAAATGGAAAGTTATAAGGAAGGAAACCTTCCTGATGATAAGGTTGATAGAAGCCTAAAGGGTTCAAGTTTTCTTCCGAGAGTAAATGTGACCCAGTGGATGAAAGCTAGCCTGTAACCTGAGATAGGTTCCTGAATCTGTGCTTTCCTAGCCGAGTGTGTATCCTTAGACAATTTGAGTTTTCCTAGCCTCCATTTAATCAACCGAAAAAGGGGAGAAGATAATATTTAACATTTAGAGCTACTGCATAGATTTTAAAACGATTTACATGAAACTCTCGAAACATAATTCACAATGAATAAATGGTAGCTGTGATTATTATCACTACCACTGACTTGGGGACATGTAATCTCACATCAGTTCAAGGTGATTTCAGTGGCAATGATTTTCCCAGTCTTCATTTGGAGGAAGGAAGCTTGGCGAATAACACACAAAGTGGTTCTTAAAAAAATAACTGATAATGATTATTTTCCCTTTAATAATAGAAGAACGAGAATTCTCCATATTTCTTGGAGGAAGAAACCCATTTTTCTCTAACAGCATCTCATAATATGCTGCTGCCCATATCCCTGCCATTCTAATTTACAATAATAATATGCTAATTTTATGCTTGTAATCTTAGATTGGATTAAGTACCAGATTTTTAGAGAAATAAATGACAAAATATATTTCTTTTGGAATATTTTTATGTAGAACAATACTTAAATACTTCCTATGATTCAATGGTTATATTTAGCATGCACATCTAAAACTTGATTATGTTTTGCTCAGGCTGGTCTTTTTGAGTGCATTTTCAATGATAATGTATAGTTGTTTAAGAAAAAGGATTTTGATTTTTCAATTTTAATGTTAATTATGGGATTTTTAAGAAGAGCATTAAAGAACTCTTTAGTTCTTTAAAGTTTGTGTTTGTTTGTACTGAGATTAGAAGTAGTCCTTTTAATTTTGTTTGTAATTTTTTTACGATTAGAACAAATACATAAACTATATCAACATGCATTGTGTGCAGAACCCAGACCTACATACCTTGAAATCAATATAGCTACAAACAGTATATATTTCCAAGCCATGAAAAAATAAAAGCCCAAATTAGATTAATCTATGAAGGGATCTAATGGCTCCCACTGACTTTTCTTATAAGATGGAAACTGAAAACGGCTGTGGGCTTCTTATCACAGAGATCTTCTTTCTTAAACTGGATGCTCAGTGTTGTTTTAGAGATCTTAAGGAAGGAAGGCAACCTTCCATACCTGGAGTGGAAGTTGGCTTTTATTTGCTCCTATTTTTCTCTGTGTGGCACTCTCTAACTTTTCTATTAGATAAGTTAAATGGAGTGTTTCAGATTGCCCTTGCTGATAAAGTTTAATCAATTAAAAAGTATTTACAATGTTCTCTGTACTGTGATAAGTACCCAAGAGATTAATATAGAAAGAAAAGACATGGCATGCCAATGACGTACTTACTGAAATATTTCTTGGAAGAGCAAGATTTATTCATGCAAATTAACTTATAGGCAACCATTTTTAATCTCTCCTAATTTATTCCATTCGTTCAATCATTCCTTTCCCCAAAATTTATGAAAACATATCATATTCTAGAAAGTGCTAGGCTAGGGTTTGAGGTTACAACAAAGAAAATAAATGGTTCTTGCCTTTGCAGATGATGTAGCAATAATTATGAAGGAGTTGTAAACAAAGAGCAATGGGCCCATAAAAGAAAGCATACCTAATTCTGAGGGCATATCAAGGAATCCTTAATAGAGTTAATTTTTTTTAAAAAACTGACTCTTGAAAGTTGACTTGGAATTCACTAGGCAGAGTATGATCAACAGGCAGTAGAGTATTGGGGTTAAATGCATTGTTACCTGGGGTAGAAGGAAGGGATACACGTGGAATTGTGAATCAGAACAGCACATTTGGAAAATGAGTAATTCAATATTGCAGGGAAATGGGAACAAAACAAATGGCAGAAGATGGGACTATACTGAAAGACACTGGTCAGATTATGAAGTATCTTAAATTTCCTACTAAGGCATTTATGTTATTGGAAATGGGAAGTAATTGAAGGATTTTATGAAATGGGTTATCATGATCATATTTGAGTTTTATGAAGATAATACTTGTGGTAATTGAAAATTAGGATAAGGGTGGAGGCTCTGACGTCAGTTGATAGCTTATTGTATTCATGCATATCAGATCTGATGACGTTCTGAACAGAAGCATGGCAGTGGAGGTGGAACAAAGGTAATGTCCTTGAGAACTATTAGGAGACAGAAACTCTAGGATGTAAGCCACTGTTAATATGATGGCTATGGGATAGGAAAGAGTTTCCAATCATAAATAGGTTTCTGACTAGAGAGACTGGGTATTTTCTGTCAATAAACCAAACCTATTGTAGAGTTAATAGCACAGAACCTGGCAGACATAAACAGTAGGGATACTTATAAAGCACATGTAGATCTCAGGGATCCCATAGAATTAGTTACAGAAGAATACTTTTTTGGGGGTTAAGACCAGGTTTGGGGTGACCTGGCTACATTTTTGGGGAGAAATCTGATGTAATTTTTTCCTTTGGTAGATATACTTTAAGAAACTTATTACAAAATTACCAACACAAATCTAAGTTGACACATTGCTAGGTCCCCTCTTAAGTTTTGGAAAGGTTTGTATTATAAAAGCTTTTAAAGTTTAAGCTTCATTAGTGTCATGGAAAATCCACCTCTGGCTAAGGTAGAATTTTATTTCTCTGTCAGTTATATTCCCACCTCTACACATACACACACACACACACACACACACACACACACACACACACACATTTATTCTCCTGCCCCTGTCCTGCACTCCTTGCCAGGGAATTCTATGTTATTTCCTGTAAAGTCAGTTTACTTTGAAGTCTTACAAGGCCAATGAGCCCTTTGTGAGAAGTCAGTACATTTTTTAAACCTTAAACACAAAATATTAAAACAACATTTCAATCTGTAAGCAATGCAATATTCATTCTTTCTTAAAAATATCACAGATAAAGAGGTTTTAATAACAATTATATTCAATATTTATTAATTAAGCACTAAATAACAGATGGTCTCTTTATATGTGGTAACCTCCTTGCTCCTCACATAAATCCTTTGCAGTAGGTTCTATTTCTCTTCCGAATTTACAGATGAGAAAAGTGAGTCCCAGAAGGGTTAAATAACTTCCCCAAGTTGTAAACAGTTGATAAATGGTAGGGCCAAGTCTTGGATCTCAGTAGTTTGGCTCCAGAACCTGTGCTCACTTTAACTTTCATGTCACTGTATCGCTTCTTATGAAGGTACTCATGTTGTGAATTTATTCATGTGATAAATGGCAAGCACAGAGACTGTATTAGTAGGCATTTTAGTGAACGGTTAAAAAATGAGCTCGTGAAGAGAGACAGACAAGTCAGTAGAAGTAATAAACATTTACTAAGCCCCTACTATATACTAGTATAGCTAAGCTTGGGAGACATTTTCTTTCTGTCCTCTAGGATATGTTCCTATTTTCTTTCTAGATGAAAAGTATCAGAAAAATTGATGATAGAATAACTCTGGATTGGGAGCCATTTTCTGGTTGTGGAGCATTGTACTCTACAAAGATCGATCTTTTAGTGCTCTTCAGATCCCCATGGGGTGAAACGGCAAGAATCATGACTCTTCTGTCTTCCCCTGACCAAATGAACACTGACCCTCATATGCCCTAATTCTTCTATCCTCCTTGTCTTCCATGGAACTCACTTGAAGGCAATCTTTGCAAACATAGAGGCTCTCAGAGACCAGGCGTGTAAGAAAATTGTGTGAAGCAGGGCAGAGTAACGTAATAAGGAATGGTGGGAAATGTGGAACCAGTACGCATATACATGCCATCCCAAAAGGCATTCAAATTCACTTTAGAAACAATACAAACAGCAAACACCCCGCTAGCCAAACAAAATCTTCAAACAGATGCGGGTTCTTTATTTTCAATCAACCATCCCGTTTGTCATCCCATTTCTACCATGTGTCTCCTCCTCCCCTTTTCCCACAGGTGAAACCAGAGTGAAATCAAGCTGAGATAAGCAGAATAATGGCCTCAGAAGATGTCTGCACGCGAATCTCTCAGTAACTGTGAATATATGATATTAGTTGGCAGATGAATCAAAGTTAGAGACCTTAAAATTTTATATATGTATATATCCTGAATTTTCCGTCTGGATTTGATATAATCACATGAGCTTTAAATGTAGAGAATTACCTCCATTGAATCAAGCAGGAGGGAAAGGCAGAGAGATTCAGAGTGAAGAAAGCGATGCCCCGTTGCTGGTGCAAAGATGAGAGGGGCAAAGAGCAGAATGCAAGTGGTCTTTGGTAACCAAGAGAGGCTCACAACTGAAAGTCCGCAAAGAAACATATACCTCATCTCTATAACCATAAGGAACTGTATTCTGCCCACTCACCTGAATGAGAAAGCTGACTCTTCTCCAGAGCCTCCAGAAAGGAATGCAATCTTGATTTCCTCCTTGGGGAACTCTAAGTAGAGAAACAGCTGAGTCACACTGTGCCTGAACTTCTGCATCACAGAAAATTTGAAATAATAAATTGGCATCTGAATGTCCAAGTTTTTGGTAATTGGTTACAGTAGCAACAAAAGGAGTAGCAACCACTCCTTCTTTTGTCTTACATTGTGGCATCTCAGACTTCAGTTGCATATTAATGGAATTAATTAATTTCTGCTGGTCCCAAAGGGAAGTGGGAAAAGAGAGAGCTCTGGCCCTGTGGCTGGCTGCAAGTCTCAGACAATAGATACTGAAACTCAAGTTTTTTCTCTCTATGTTAATCAAGACTGTGGCCAGTTTTTTTCTTGAGTTATGTCAAAATAAATACTCCTCAACAAGGAGATTACTAATTGTTTAAAAACCACACAATCTATTTAATGCTATGCATTTTTTTTTCTATTTTCTCATTTAATCCTTCAACATTGACAAGCATTATTTTTCCCAAGTGATGAAACTTGCAGGAAAGTTCAATAACAAGTAGTACGGTGGCATTCAAATTTAAGTCCTTTGAATTCTAGCAATGTTGGAAAAAGAGTGGGTTACTTTATTACAAGGCACTGGAAAGCTGGGATGAAGCAGAATTAGGTCTTATCCATCCTTTCAGCTCAGATGTACTATCTCTCCACCCTTATATGTAACCCTTTTTAATCTTTATAAGAAAGTGATCCCACCCCAGTGTCTGTAACTAGATTGATGACTGTCAGTTGAACATTCAGAACACCAGAACACTTGATTAATTGCTACAGGGCATTTGTTATTTTATCAAGGTGTTTATAATTCAAAAGCCATGCACTAATCTCATGGAGTGAAACGCGTTGATGTATTTTCATAGAACATCATCTGTTGCCACCAGGAGGCTGAGAGGTCTGCATCAGTTACTTCCCGCATCCATTTCCCATTGTTTCATGCTCCCAAAGCATTCTTTCTATTTCTTTAGACTAGAAAGCTTATCTTGGTAGGATTGCTGTTTTTCTCTCACTGAATTGTAAGCTCCATAAAAGCAAAGATCATTGTATTTCCTGGAATAGTTCCTGGAATATATAAAGTAAGAACTCAATGCATTTTTGTAAAAGAAAGCAAATAATGAAATCTCATAATTAAAAACAATGAATAATAAGAATTGTAGTGTTCTACTGAGAGAGTAAGAGATAGTCTTACCCTGAGCATTACCCACTTGATTATATATATATATGTGTGTGTGTGTGTATATATACACACACACACATATACACACACATACACATATATGTATAATTGTATGGGAAAGTAGCTACCAGGAATTCTAAGTCATATGGAAACTCTTAATTTGTTCTGCAAATTTTTCTTCTAACTTTGGCTTTAATTCTTTTGTTATTATTGTTTTTGTTTATTTTGCAATGATTTTGTTATGTGCTTATTGCTTGACTGAGGACAGGTTGTTATAGTTTAGAGAAAGGAATATGATTAAAAGGTATAATGCAGCTGGGTGGAAGCTTGGCTATTTAAACTGAGCTCAAGGCTACATTGTCCTGTATGAACCCTTTGGGTGAATTAAAAACAAACAAACAAACAAACAAGCTTCCCTTGGGCAGACTAGACCAGTGGAGATGCCCCCACTGGCATCTCCAGTCGGTTTTATACACTGAACAAGCTGAACAGCTACACATAGCCACCTGCCTGGTTGGTCATTGTCAAGGATACCAGTGTAACATCATTTTGGGCAATTCCTAAGACCTCCTGTAGCTTTTCGTTTCAATTTATTTATTTTTTTTTTGTACCCACTTCCAAATTCCAGACTCCTGTTTCTCCAGACGTCTACTCTGAAGTCTGCTTCTGATAGCCTCACATTGAATGACCCTCTGAGTCACCTTCTACCATTTTGATTTTGGACATTTTTGCTATTTTTGTGGCTTTGTTTGCTTCTTTGGCCTCCATGACCCTGATATCAGGGAACGAGATTCCCAGCTCTGGGCTTGGCCCAGCAGAATCCAAAACCCCACTCAAAGCAAGCCCACCCCAGCATCCTAGGGGAAGAGAGGAAATTAAAACAGCACCAAAGCTTTTAAATAATTTATGTAAATACCTCCAAGAACAACTTCAAATGTATCCATGTGATCAGAAGCATCAGACAAAGGTAGAGTCAATGTGATGTTCTCAATGGCCATAGGACCTCACTGCATAAACTACAGGGCAAATTTGATTGCCTTTGGAGAAAAAATACATTGAACCAGCTGAGAAGTGAAAAGAATTACATCACAAAAAGTTTCATTATGTAGAAATGGAAACTTTGCCTTACGTTAAAAAAAAATTCATGAATGTATGTTATGCTAACAGTGACTGTTATTGATCACTCTTTGGCTGTACAAAGGGAGCAGGTAAGGAGATGTATTGGGACATCTACCACACTTCAGTAATCGCATTCATTAAAGTACTATAGGAAAATCATTATTATAAATAAACATCCTTCCTCTCAATATTTTCTTCTAAAGGTCGTTATTTCTAAAGAATTTACAATAAAAAACAATCTAAAATTTAAAATAATCTAAAAATTGTGGAAACAAAAACTAAGACTATCCCTTCCAACTCTGGCCATAGCTGTTAAAGTCTCATTAAATAATGCAAATACCTATTCCCAAACATAGCTGTCTTCAGAAATTCCCTTTTCACCATCCATCACCCACCATGATGTTTTCATCAGCTGCTTCTAACGATTTTGTTGCTGCTTCTGACTTGGAATTTTAAGGAGATGAATGAATTGATAAATGGATGAATGAATGCATGTTAACTTAGAACTGTCTTGTTCTGAGTGAATGGAAGTCAGTCAGATAGCACTGATGGGGAATGTGGGAAAAAAGAGTGCTCTTCTTTGTCCATATTAATGAAACTCTGTCTTGTTATAACTCAATAATTTTAGCAACTGATGGGAGACAGACGGCTGCAGTGAAGACAGGAATTTTAAAAGAGCTCAATGCTCAGGTTGCACAATTAGAACATGTTGTTAAGAGCTTTGACATTTTTATCCAATGAACTTAAATAATTTCACTGTAAATGGATTTTTAAAATTTATTTAAATGAAAGTAATGCATTAAAGTGGTAGTAAAATATCTGAAGAATTGAAATCTTCCTTTTTCTAATCCAAACTCTTGACCAGCAATTTCAATCATTGATGATAACAATAGCTTCCTGATTATAATCTTTCCTGTATCTTTCTAAAAATAATTGCAAAGATAAACAAGCACATTTGTGTGTGTATGTATGTACATCATTTTTATTCATACTAGTGGGATAGTACTGAAATACATTTATATACTTCACTTTTATCTGATGATAATATATTTTAGAAATCAACTTAAACCAGGAAATTGAGATCTACTTCATTTTTTTCTGTTTTCAAAATGTATCTTAATTATTTTCAAGGCAATGGTAAAGATTAAGTTTTACCTATCCTGCCACTTATACCTAGATGCAACTATTTTATAAACTATTTTTTGTTTTAAAATCATTTGGTGATTAAGCTACTATATAATCACCTCTAAAATAACCTTTAAACAATTACTTTTGACTCCCTTTTATGAAACATGATTATTTGTCTTGCTGACATTAATTCCCTCCCTCTCTTTCTAATTTTTGATAGCTATATTGATTATCTTTATAATTTTGAATAATACATTTATTACTATTTCTTGTTCCATGATCTTCAGTTAGGGCCTAGGATCCCCTATAGTTATTTTACCTTCTGAGGCAGAGACTACACCAAAATCCATCCTCCTTTACTTCCATATTAAAACAGTTTTAGTTAAAATGTGGCTGTCCAACTAAGTACTACGGTTCTCAGAAAGACTTGTTGCTAAATGTAATCATGTGACAGAATTCTTGCTAATACAACATGGTGTAGGAATGATATCTGTTAGCTTCTATACATTTGCTTAAAATAATATTATTACCTTCTGTGATGGTTAATACAGAATGTCAACTTGATTGGATTGAAGGATGCAAAGTATTGATCCTGAGTGTGTCTGTGATGGTGTTGCCATCATTTGAGTCAGTGGGCTGCGAAAGGCAGACCCACCCTTAATCTGGGTGAGCACAATCAACTGCCAGTATGGCCAAAGTAAAATGCAGACAGAAGAACATGAAGACTAGACTGGCTTAGCCTCCAAGCCTACATCTTTCTCCTGAGCTGGGTGCTTCCTGCCCTTGAATATTGGACTCCAACTTCTTCAGCTTTAGGACCCAAACTGACTTTCCTTGCTTCTCAGCTTGCAGACAGCCTATTTTGGGACCTTGTGATCATGTGAGTTAATACTCCTTAATAAACCCCCATATATATACATAAGCACACATATACACATACACATACATACACATATATACATATACACACACATATATATACACATACATGTATAGATATATATGTACACATACATATATAGACACATATATGTGTTATATATACACATATCCTATTATATAGAGAACCCTAACACACATTCTATTCTTTTCTCCTTCCTCTGGTTGAAAAGATGATCATTAGTGGGGCTTGGAAGCCATATGTTGAATATTGTAAAACTTCCATAGTCTTGGAATCTGAAAGATGGCATGGACCAGTTATTGACCAGGAATGTTGAGCATCCCATGAGAGGAAAATAAGCTTCTATCGTTTTTTGAGCCATAGCATTTTGGGAGGGTCTTTGTTATGATATGTTTTAAGTCTAAGAAATAAAATTTTTTCTTCCTCTGGCCATCTGTCTTTTCACTTTCCGTCAGATCTATCATATGCAGCACATTCATGTCCTGCTCAGATCCTCTTACCACTCTCTGTGCCAGTGCATACCACAGGGCCCTGCTGCAAATGACTGCCACTTTCAGCCTCAAGGCTTTCCCTCCTTTCACCTCTGAAAGTAATAGGAAGTTACACCCCAGGAGCAGTCCTTGGCCACCGATGGACTAGAGTTTGAAGAAAAATACTCCAGCTTTCCTGACAATTTCCTTGGGAAATGTAATTTTGAGGCATGTTTTACATTGTCTCCTAGAGTTCTCCAGCAAGATTGCATTCTAGTTGCCCACATATTTAACTTGATGGATAATACAGTCTTCCTTCCCTTATTTGTATTATTTTCTTCTTCCCCTGACAACACTTTTTGGGTACATGTCTCAAAACTCTCAAATAAGCTGCTTATCCTCAATTTTTTTCTTTTTTTTTTTTGAGACAGTTTCACTCTTGTTGTCCAGGCTGGAGTACAATGGCACGATCTCAGCTCACCGCAACCTCTGCCTCCTAGGTTCAAACGATTCTTCTGCCTCAGCCTCCCGAGTAGCTGGGAATTACAGGCATGTGCCACCATGCCTGAATAGTTTTGTGTTTTTAGTAGAGACGGGGTTTCTCCATGTTGGTCAGACTGGTCTCGAACTCCCAACCTCAGGTGATCCGCCCACCTCAGCTTCCCGAAGTGCTGGGATTACAGGCATGAGCCACCGTGCCTGGCCTTATTTTGAGATATGCTAGTTGAGGAACTCAAGGTAGTATGAAAAGTTCTGATCCTAATCTATCCCTTGATTAAAAAAAAAATCTGGAATTAGAGAGTTTTCCAGTCAGTTGGTGATAAGAACTCCACCAGAATTTGTTTCTGAGCTCTTGCGAATGGCCTCTTGAGGTAACCCTTAGAACCAGCTAATACAAAAGCTAAACACTTGGGCCTGGATCAGGGGTGGTTTGCTTGATATGTTGGTGTAAGCAGAAAAAGGAAAACTACCAGATTTGCTACTCAGAGGCAGAAAGATAGCAGTGAGGAAATGTCTTCCCTAATGGGCAAAACTTCACTCAGTACATCTTGTCATAAACTTTAGGGTAGGACGAAGTGGTCTGAGATAAAGAAACTCCTGGGAACTGGTCCACGACTTAGTAACTGACAGATGTATACCCTGGCATGCACAGCATCACTATTGCTAAGGCTCTTACCTGTGATGACTTGTAATAAAATACAGGTGGAAGGGGATGCACTGGCTTATGCTATAGCTCTAGCCCTTGAGAGACATGGTGGAAATGATTATTATTTACATCTTGGAGTTGATTGACTATTGTTAACTGCCCCAGATATCCTGAAGGAAGAATGCGAGAGGCTTAGGTCAGCTACTAATTACCAAAGGATTGTGCAAAAACTGGAAAGTCTCCATGGCAATAATAAAGAGAATCATAAATCTTGCGCCAAAGGGAACAGGATCTGCTGAAAATCAGAAATTCCTGATTTTAATTGTTGTGCTCTTATGAAGATTTAAATTTACAGTCCTCTTACATCAATGTCAGGACTCTAAGAGGGAAGAAGTGGGACCCTTAGAGCTAGATTAAGATATGTGGGTGAATGGACTTGAAAAGCTTGAATCCCCATATTATCCCAGATAGTCTACATTAGCAAAAGTCCCCCCATCTCACCAACACTCCTTTCAAGAAGAGAGAATCCAACCTCTTCTTGTTTGCTTACTTTCCTCAAGATCTTCCACTGCCTCACCCCATTGCCTTTAGACCAATAAGTAGAGTTGTTTCAACATGGCCCAAGTAATGAAATACTGTACTGAAACAAAATGAAAAGGATAATTTACCAGAAGAGCAGTAGGAACTGGCAGAAATATACTACCAGAAATTGGGATAATATGCCTCATAATTAATCTTGAAATGCTATACCAGAAGTAGGGGATGGGGTAATGGAATATAAGGCTAGATAGTGAACAGTAAGAATGTATTAGTCCATTTTCATACTGCTATGAAGATATACCTGAGACTTGGTAATTTGTAAGAAAAAGAGATTTAATGGAGTCACAGTTCCACATGGCTGGGGAAGCCTCACAGTCATAGTGGAAGCTAAGGAGGAACAAAGACACATCTTACATGGTGACAGGCAAGAGAGTGTGTGCAGGGGAACTGTCCTTTATAAAACTATCAGATCTCATGAGACTTACTCAGTAGCATGAGAACAGCACAGGCAAAACCTAACGCTATGATTCAGTACCTTCCCATGACATGTGGGGATTATGGGAGTGACAATTCAAGATGAGATTTGGGTGAAGACACAGCTAAACCATATCATGCCACCCCTGATCCCTGACAAATCTCATGTCCTCACATTTCAAAACCAATCATGCCTTCCCAACAGCCCCTCAAAATCTTAACTCATTTTAGCATTAACTCAAAAGTCCACAGTCCAAAGTCTCATCTGAGATAAGACAAGTGTCTTCCACCTATGAGCTATAAAATCAAAAACAAGTTGGTAGGTTCTTAGATACAATGGGGATACAGGTACTGCATAAATATACTCATTCCAGATTGGAGAAACTGGCCAAAAATGAAGGGGCTACAGGCCCCATGCAAGTCCAAAATCCAGTGAGGCAATCAATCTTAAGGCTCCAAAATGATCTCCTTTGACTCTGTCTCACATCCAGGTCACACTGATGCAAGAGGTGGGCTCCCATGGTTTTGGGTAGTTTCGCCCCTGTGGCTTAGCAGGGTACAGCACCCCTCCTGGATGCTTTCATGGGCTGGCATTGAGTGTCTGTGGCTTTTCCAAGTGCACAGTGCAAGCTTTCAGTGGATCTACCATTCTGTGGTCTGGAGGATGGTGGTCCTCTTCTCACAGTTCCACCAGGCAGTGCCCCAGTGGGGACTCTGTGTGGGAGCTCTGACCCCACATTTCCCTTCTGTACTGCCCTAGGGAGGTTCTCCATGAGGATTCCACTACTGTAGCACACCTCTGCCTAGACACCCAGGTGTTTCCATGTATCTTCTGAAATCTAGGTGTAAGGTTCCCAGAGCTCAATTCTTGATATCTATGTACCTGTAAGCATAGCACCATATGTAATCTACCAAGGTTTGGGGCTTGCACCCTATAAAACAATGACTTGAGCTGGATGTTGGCCCCTTTTAGCCATGGCTGGAATGCAGGGCACCAAGTCCTGAGACTGCACAAAGCAGCAAGGCCCTGGGCCTGGCCCACAAAACCATTTTTCACTCCTAGGACTCCTAGCTTGTGATGCAAGGGCTATGATGATGTCCTGGAGACATTTTCCCCATTATCATGGAAATTAACATTTGGCTTCTTATTACTTATGCAAATTTCTGCAGCCAACTTGAATTTCTTCTCAGAAAGTGTTTTATTTTCTTTTCTATCACATCGTCAGGCTACAAAGTTTCCAAACTTTTATAGTGTGCTTCCCTTTTAAACATAAGTTCCAATTACAAATTATATTTTTGTGAATGAATAAAACTGAATGCTTTTAAGAGCACTCAAGTCACATCTTGAAACCTTTGCTGCTTAGAAATTTTTTGCACCAGATACCCTCAATCATCTCTCTCCAGTTAAAAGTTCACAGATTTCTAGGGCAGGGGCAAAATGCCACCAGTCTCTTTGCTGAAGCATAGCAAGAATCATTTTTACTCTAGTTCCCAATAAGTTCCTTACCTCCATCTGAGACCACCGCAGTCTGAACGTTTTGGTGAAGACCATTCAACAAGTCTCTAGGAAGCTCCAAACTTTGCTACATCTTCTTGTCTTCTTCTGAGACCTCCAAAGTGTTCCAGCCTCTGTGTGTTATCCAGTTCCAAAGTTAATTCCAAATTTTCAGGTATCTTAATAGCAGTGCCCCACTCTTGGTACCAATTTACTATATCAGTCTATTTTCATACTGCTATGAAGAAATACCTGAGACTGGGTGGTTTAAAAAGAACATGAGATTTAATGGACTCACAATTCCACATGGCTGGGGAGGCCTTACAATCATGACAGAAGGCAAAGGAGGAGCAAAGGCATGTCTTACATGGTGGCAGACAAGAGGTGGCAGGCAAGAGAGTGTGTGCAGGGGAATTGCCCTTTATAAAACCATCAGATTTTGTGAGACTTATTCACTATTACAAGAACATCTTGGAAAAAAACCCACCCCTATGATTCAATCATCTCCTACTGGGTCCCTCACACGACACATGGGATTATGAGAGCTATAATTCGAGATGACATTTGAGTGGGGACACAGCCAAATGATATCAATGGAGATGGGGTAGTAGTCTCTCATAACTCAGGATTAAAATTCTGGAAATGTGATCATGAGCTGCTTCTATCATATTATTGGGTTAACTGTTTAAAGCTTGGAATGGTAGCCTAAAGTAAATAAACTTGCTTTAGCAGAGTGTGACAGAAGGGGTGGAAATCTTGGAGAACCAAGCATGTTAAAATGAATGTATTATATAAATCTGGAAAGTACATCATCTAAGTATGTTTCCTGGAGGGGCCTAGAGAGCACTCTTCTTACTAAAATGATAAGGAATTCACCATTGACAAAGGTGCCAACACTGATGACAAGTATAGTTGTGACTGTGTCTATGATTCTGGGTTGATGATAGAAGATTTTTATATGGAACTTCTGCCTTTGGGGTCAATATGGATAATAAAATCATGGTATATTTGATATCAGGTGACAGCATCTAACCATCAGTAGCAAAGCATATCTACTTATAAGGATGGGTAGCAAGGTCTGGATGACATGCAGAGGACCTACACTGCAGATCCATTATATGTAATAGGTCATAGAGCTAGGGATGACATAGGCAGGTAGCCAGCAACCAGCATTATTTGACCTGTATCAGGGTCAGCTGACTACAGCCTGTTGGTCAAATCTAGTCTTTTGTCTGTGAAACGTGACCATGTCCATTTATTTACCTACTGTTTATGGCTGTTTTCTGCTATGCTGGCAAAGTTAAGTAGATAAAATAGAAACTGTATAGCCTACAAAACTATGAAATATTTACTGTCTAGACCTTTACAGGAGAAGTTAGGACCCTGACCTATATAATCAAAGAAGGTTAAGAACAAGTCAGAAGATTGATGTCAGCCTCTATAATGGAAAATCACAATCCTTGTTTCCAGACCTTAGCCAGTTTTCAGACTCAGAATTATTGATTGAAGGAGAGGAAGAACTCATAAGAAGGAATATACATAAAAAGCAATAGCAATCTCCCACCACCATTCCTTTTTTCTAATAAGATAGCATACATTGGGAAAAGGAGAAATACATAGATCTCCCGAGAGAGCACTTAGATGCAGATTCTGTGCTGACATTAACACCAGAGTACCATAAAATCAACATGGCCACCCTTGTCAAGGGAGGCATACAGAGGCCAAGTGATAAATGAAGTCCTAATTCACATCCATTTCACATACATACAGTGTAGTAATTTTTCTGGTATCTGAGGGAATATTCAGTTTGGGTAAAGTTTTTAGATGTATAAACCTCACATTGGTTCCTTCACCAGAGACTCTTGTTTGTTGTTTGTACCAACGAACTCTTCCTAAGCTCACAGGCACATTGTCTTTGAGGATTCCTTGAGAAGAGCTGATAGAATTGCAAAACACCTAGGCCTGGATCATGGTTGGAATGTTTAAATGTTTGTTCAAACAAAGAAAGTACTTCTGTCACACTGCTATCACTTGGGGTGGCACTAAAATTTGGCAGTGAATAAAAAGTTTTCTACTGGGCAGAGGCTTACTCAGTATACATGACATTAATTTTATGTTAAGAAAGAAGTGGTTTGAGATATTCAAAATACTGGGAAGAACTGAGTAGCTTGACAGCTTGTTAAGGAATCTGGAAAATGCAAGTGTCGATTGAAAACAAGAAGATATAGGTAAGAGGCAGGCAAATGGACACATATGGAAGTGATACAGAAGCTTGTTGATTATTATTATTATTATTATTTGCTTTAGGACAGTTCTCACTAGATGTTTCAATTTCAAAGAAGTTACTAAAATCAGGTGGACAGAGTTATTCATTTCATATACACTAACCAGCCTCTGTTCTTCCAACCTAGTACTTACATGAGTGGCCCATGAATAGAGAAGCCATGTTGGCAGGGATTTGGGCTGTCTAAAAGACCAATAGCATGAGTTCCCTTTTGCTACGGATTATCTGCTGCTGAATGTCTGACTACAGAGGTATCACACAGCCACAGAGGTATCACTAAACTGCTAATATGGTATCATCTTTTGAGGAATCCAATCAGTAATTTGGTGGCTAGTTAATTATACTGATAACAGTTCTTCCTTACTGAGATTGATATGCCTTCCCTGCCCATAGTGCCTCAGCTAATAGCATTGTCTGAAGGTTCAAAGAGTATCTGATTTATTGTTAAAGGATCCTCATATAATATTACCTAGGATTAAGAACCCACTATTGGATTAAGGCAGTATAACAAGGGGCACATGATCATGAGTTCCAAAGGTCAGAAACTGTTGGCCTTATAGAGTGTTGGAAAAGCCTCTCAAAGTGCACATAAGGTGTCATCTGGAAAGGACATCCTTCAGTATTGAGCATTGTTCCTCAAAATGCAGTATATACTTTAAATCAGTGGTCATTTTATGCTACTGTGATGCAAATAGCTAAAGTACGTGGGTCTACGAAACAATTGGTGGAAGTATAATAGAATGTCTCCAACTCAACATTACTCCTCTTTATTCTTGTCCTTACAATTTAGTCTCTATTAGACTAAAATTTTTGGTTCCTTTATGAGGTAAGGGGAGGGATGGTGGTACAACTGGGAGCATAGTGAATATTCAACTAAATACAAGCCGAATCTGCTACCTGATGATTTTAGGCTACTTATGCCCGCAGACCAACAGGCAAATAAAGGAATGACTATACTACCAGGAGTAGTTGACCTGATTATTGCAGAGACACCGTGCTGCTGTAACATATTTGGGCAGTGAGAAGTATTTCAGGACTCAGGAGACCTAGTAGGTTGCCTCTTGCTGCTTTCATTCTCAATGATAATCATAAATGAGCAATTGCAGTAAACAAGGTTTGACAAGGGCACAGTGACCAGGGGCACAGATATCTCGTGATAAAGGTCTGGGATACCCACCAAACATGCAATCTAGAATAACAGAATAATGTTCAATGGTGAGAGAAATCTAGAATGAGTGCCAAAAATAGAGAATAAATATCTAAAACAGTAGCTTTTCCCATGAAGTTTCCTAACTTATAAGTCATTTTTCTTTTTTTTCCGCTAGAAATTTTTACTGTCCACTAGCCAAAAACAGAATAAATATCTAAAACAGTAGCTTGTCCCATGAAGTTTCCTAACTTGTAAGTCATTTTTCTTTTTTTTCCCCTAGAAATTTTGACTGTCCACTAGCCTAAAGATGAAGTGATAGCTCTTAGTAATATAACCTTGTGAGTAGATATGTGAGTAGATCTGAATATGTGAGTAATATAATATGTGAGTAGATCTAAACAATGCAAGATGTGGACATTAGCAGAAACTGTTGGCACTCATCTAATATTTCTTTAGCATTATCATTCCCATACATTGTTTCTTGCATCTGAAAACACCTCTGACTTTGCATGAGGGCTTCCTCTCCAGCCTCCCACAGGGCAGGCCACAAGTATTAAGCTTTAGCATGTGGCAGGTGAGATTTGGAAGACACATACCCCAGTATCCTTACCCCTCCGTGGAAGGCAACTCTGAGGCTGGATTAATCTCAGTTTTCCAGTAGGAATGAGGCTCAGACGTCCACAGAGATAATGTGCTTAATAATAATCCTTTTATTGTCTTCCTTCCTGTCCCTGTCTCCTTTCCTCATTCCTCTCTTGATTTTTCCTGGAATTAGCTCTAGTAAAATACCTGCACTGAAATCTTTATCCGACGGTCTCATTTCAGAAAAAATCAGCTTTAACATAATGCATTTTTCATGTTACAATACTTTATATTCTGTTTGGTCATTATAATTAGTATTAAAGGCTTTGTTTAAAAAAAAAAGGAAAGCACAAAGCCAAAACGCACTAAACAGAGGTCACATGATTAAGATTAATGATATACTATTTGCTACATGACAACATAAAATCATAATTTCTTTTCCATGTGTCCAATGTTAAGGCTTCTGAGCCACTTAAAGAAAAAATCTGAAATCAAATTGATTCTCTTTTCTCCCATTACATCAGTTTACTTTAAAATATGCATTTTGATTTATTTTACATATTTAGTTTCAGGTGTTGGAGCTCAGGAAATGATAGCCCAAAATATGCCACTTTGCACTTCAAACCAAGAGCACCTTGAGAGCAGCAAATGCAGGAACGGACTTTTTCTGAAGTTCCCTTATGTGACTTAAGTTCCCTTATGTGGAGTTCCTCTAGAAGGAATGCAATTGTCATGAGCCCCCATCCCTAACATCTCATCAAACTGGAAATATTAACTCATAGGAAAGGATACTAAAGGTCCACATTGTCTATTCTTCTGACAACTGATACCTCAGAAATTATATTTACATTACAAGGTAGCTTTTGTTCATCATGCATTTCCTCCCCTCACCCTCCCATTGCTTATGTTGCCATCTCCCCTTGAGAAGCCCCAAGCCCCTATTTCTTTCTGCAGCTCAAAATGCTATTTAAGCTTCAACCATCTGGCCTTTCTTTGAGTCTCATATTTTGTGTGGATCCCATGCATATGTGCACATAATAAATTTGTAAGTCTGTTCTCCTATTAATCTGTCTGCTCTCAGTTTGTTCCAGAGACTGAAATTATCAAAACTTCAGAAAGTGGAAGAAAAGTTTCCCTCCCCTCTGCAGTTTCGGAGAGAAGCCAGGCGAACAAATCTCTCTGCTCACTCTGAAGGCTGTGAGAGCCTGAGACCTGACGAAGCTGACAAAAGGTAAGAATTATTGTCAAGTCAGTCTCCTGGCTTTCTGCCTGTGGAGTCTAGTTGAGCAAGTGGCGGGAGTCTCTCTTTTTCTCTTTTTCCTTTCCAAATGTAGATTAGCAGGAAAAAAAGTGTATGTAAATGAGTTCTTGTATAGCGACTTTGGTGTTTTTATTTTTAGTGTGAGTATTTCTGTTTTATGATCCTTTCCCTCTCATAGATGGTCTTTATTTTTCTTTGTATTCATCTTTTGTGTCATTTTGTTATAAAGAGAAAAGCTAAAGCACACAGGCTTAGGTCCTGTAAACCTACTGTTCAAGCCAACCTTGAACTGGTGAGTTCACAGTTCTCATCAGAGCAGCTTCTCCTTAGACAAACTTTCCTGTGGGTGCCCAACACAAAAACTGGATGAGAGGTTCTCCTTTTATATTGTTTTGTGTCTTGGGAGCTTGGCTTTCTGACCCAGTGAGGAAGGACGTCTCTTTCTTGTTTCTGCCACCCAGAGGGGTGCAATTGTCAGGTCGCATCTGATAGCTAGTCAAAAAGGGTCATAACCCAAGACACAAAGTACCAAGCAACATTCTCTTTGTCAGGCTATTCCATCTCTCAGGGGAGTTTATCTTAAGAGGCCCCAGTCCATAAAGGCTTTTGTCATCATAACCTCTGTTGCCTGGAGAGTGCTAAGAAAGCCCAATCCCAATAATGTCTGCCCAGCCAGTGTCACAGATGATCAGGTTTGTGACTGGAGGCACTCCATGTGGCACCCCATGGCCCATAGGAGTCTGGAGATGTTGTATTCACAAACACAATTCTTAAGGGTGTCTGTGGTAATGAAAAGTTTCTTTGCTTTCTTATTCTGTCTCTGGGAGTAAACTTTCTAAATTGGTGGCAGGGCTGCATCTTGTGCACCCACTTTGACAATGCCATGGTATTCTAAATCTGAAAAGTTACCTCCATGTCTTTCCATGAAGAAGGATTATTGGTTTCAGTCACTTTTGGAATAAATTGGCTATGTTTTAAAAGATGATTTTAAAAAAAGATTTTTTTAAGGAAATATTTTCTTAAAATATTAAAAAGATTTTTTAAGAAAAGATTTTTTAAGAAAATATTTTCTCAAAATCTTTGAGAACTTCTTTTTATGAAAAGATCAAATTAAAAAGAGGACACAAAGAAATGTAACGGCTAACTTTAGAGAATTTCTTGGCAAAATTAAAAGCAGAAATCAGTTAAAATTCATAAATTCCCTTCCTCTGAGCTGAAAATCTTCTGGATCTCTGAGCTCCTGGTTTAAAATTTCCTTCCTCTGAATGTGGCTCTGTTTCGTCAGGAAATTTCTATAGTTTCAGAGAAAAACTTTTATAAGACTTCTTTTGAATTAATTTACAAGAATTAGTTTAAACTAATTGTTTTGAATTGGTCGGACTCTTGATTTTTGGGGTACCCATTTGTTAGTGATCCTCTTTTCTCTTATGAACAGCTTTTGTTTCCCTGTTTATCTTAGCAACTGATGTCTTTTTTAAAACTCTCTGTCTATTGTGGGGATACAGGTTATAGGACCTTTATGTGTAGGCTACCAGCCAAAAGGTTGAGAGGTCTAAGAATATGGCTGGACAGAAATGTGAGTAGTACCTCATTTATGGATAAGTACACTAACTGTTGAAGCTTTTCTTTCTTTTTGTCTATTTTTGGGATCTCTAAAGGGCTGGATCTTTTTGCTTTCTCTTAGGAAATCTTGGTTAAAGCCATTAAAAGACTTAATAATTTTGCCTTGCATACTAGTTTCGGTCTTGAGTCACTTGTAGATATACCTTCGGTTTAGTACTTTGGTTTATATTCAGAGTGTGATAGGATTTTTTTGTTGTCTTCTCTCCTAAGCTAAAATGGAACTGCATACTCAGAATATAAGAAGCAAGTTTATTAAAATATTTCAAAGATGAATAGCTCTAAATCTAAAACAGATAAATCTTTTGATTTATATTTTAGTGGGAAATCTTCTCCTGATTAAAAAAAAAAAAGTTTAAAGATAATGCAATTATACTAGACGGATGGGTCAGTCCGTTGGTATCATTTAATCTGCATCGCAATTCTTTGAAGAGTTAAAAGCAACCGTTAGGGTTTTACAGAGTCTTTTACAAAAACAAGACTGTGCGTTTAGAGGCAATTTGAAGCCTACCTATTTTTATCAACCCCAAAACCTCAGCTACCCATTTCAGGATGCCTGCAGATACTGTAAAATGTCAGAATATTGGAACTGAAATTGTCCTGCACTTAAGATAATGAAGGAAATATAATTTTAAAAAGAGCTCTGTGGTCAGAAGTCAGCTTAATTCAAAACTGATATTCAGGCTATGGTTTTTTGTTTTGTTTTGTTTTGTTTTCCACTCTGATTCTCTCTATAGGATCCTGCTTTTCCCATGTGAACATCTCAGTCAACTGAATTTCTCTCTTCTCCAAGCCATGCTAACTATATACTCTGCTCCCTATGTCTGCTTTATTTATTGCAATGATTTTTGCTGAGGATAATATAAAACTTCATTGGCCTCTTTTGTAGACTTAAGATCTTTCCAAACTGGCTCCTCTAAGACTTGTTCTTTCATTTCCTTCTGCTCCTCCTTCCTTTTCCCACCCTCAATCTTCCATCTGGTCCCCTTGAATCCTTGATATGTTCTCCATCAAGTCCCTGCTTTTTTAATTTGGTGGTCAGTGAGAGAAAATTACTAAGAGGATACATGAGGGGAGTAAGAAGTATTCACATTTCTTTTTCCTTTGTTTTGAGACAAGGTCTTGCTGTGTCATCCAGGCTGGAGTCCAGTGGTGTGAACATGTCTCACTGCAGCCTCGACCTCTTGGGCTCAAGTAATCCTCCCACCTTGGGCTCCAGAGTAGCTGACACTATAGGTGCACACCACTATGCCTGGCTAACTTCTGTTATTTTTTGTAGAGATGATGTTTTGCCACATTGCACATGATGATCTCAAACTCCTAAGCTCAAGTCCACCTCCCGTGCCTAGCTGGATTCACATTTCCATAACCAAATGTAGTTAGACTTCTGAACCTTCTCTAGGTCCATCTGTGTATTTCTTTGTAAAATTCTATAATTTTTGGTTACTTGGGCATCCATTTTAAATCCTCCTCTATGTCTGACCTTACTGACATACCCTAAAATCCTTCTTGGAAAAACTTGCATTATTTTCTCTTTACCTTTGGTATGTTAATTTCCTATCCAATCTTCTCTAGAACTTAGTAGCTATCTTTTGGAAATAAATTTCAGGGTAATGACTCACTAGAAAAATTAAATCATTTAAAACTTGACCAAATAAAAAATATTGAAGGCATTCTTACTATTAGTAAAGGGCTTTAGCCTTATGAACTGCTTCACTTAACTTGCAAAAGCACAATTTGGATGCACCTGTTCTTTATAAACTATTGAGTTTTATGTTATTTTACCTGTCTCATAGCTAAAATTTGTTAAATGAAACCTATAAGACCTTTATGTATGTCTGTATTTTATGTATACATGTGTACATATTTTTTGTATTTTGTGTCAACATTGACCCCATCTTTACAAAATTGTGATGGCAAGAGAAATATGACATAGTTAACTCTATCTTGCTTCTAACCTCTAAGCTGTCCTTGCCATGCCTGGAGATAGGCCAAGCCAACTTTGGAAGAAATTTAGTTTATAGTTTCACTTTAAAGCAAGACTGATAATAGCCATTCCCAAAACTAAAATGTCTTTGTAAAACGAATGAAAGTCCACAAGGTTAAGTTTATGAGAGGGGCCTTTATTTTGTTAACATGCAGGCACAGGTAAATAATAAGCAGACATTCTTCCAGAAGAGAAAGTCAAGCCTGCTGCAGAATTTTGCATAAGTAATGAGGAGCCAAATGTTAATCACCAAGCAATGGGGAAAATGTCTCCAGGACATGTCAGAGACCTTTGCAACAACCCCTCCCATCATAGGCCCAGAGGTTTAGGAAGAAAAAATGGTTTTGTGAGCCAGGCCCAGGGTCCCTCTGCTGTGTGCAGTCTAGGCACTTGGAGTCCTGCATTCCAGCTGCTCCAGCTATAACTAAAAGGGGCCAAGGTACAGCTTGGGCTGTTGCTTCAGAAGGTAGAAGTCCCAAGCATTGGCATCTGCCATGTAGTGTTGAGTCTGTGGGTGTACAAAAGTCAAGAATTGAGATTTGGAGACCTCTGCCTAGGTTTCAGAGGATGTATGGAAATGCCTGGACGCCCAGGCAGGAGTTTGCTTTGGGGTGGGGGTGGGGGGGGGCTTATGGATAACCTCTGCTAGGGCAATGCAGAAGGGAAATGTGGGGTCAGAGTTCCCACACAGAGTCCCTACTAGGGCATCACCTAATGGAGCTATGAGAAGAGGACCACTCTCCTCCAGACCCCAGAATGGTTGATCCACAGACAGCTTGCACTGTGTGTCTGGAAAAGCCACAGACACTCAATGCCAGCCCATAAAAGCAGTCACGAGGGAGGTTATACCCCACAAAGTCACAGGGGTGGAGCTGCCACATATGGGAGCCTACCTCTTGCATTAGTGTGATCTGGATGTGAGACATGGAGTTAAAGGAGATAATTTTGGATCTTTAGGATTTGACTGTCTCACTGGATTTCGGACTTGTATGAGGTATGTAGCCCCTCTGTTTTGGCCAATTTCTCTTATTCAGAATGTTTGTATTTATCTAATGCCTATACACCTATTGTATCTAGGAAGCAACTAACTTGCTTTTGATTTTACAGGCTCATAGGTAGAAGAGACTTGCCTTGTCTTAGTTGAGATTTTAGACTGTGGACTTTAGAGTTAATGCTGAAATGAGTTAAGACTTTAGGGGACTGTTGGGAAGGCATTCTTGGTTTTGAAATGTGAGGACATGAGATTTGGGAGGGGTTAGGGAAAGAATGATATGGTTTGGCTCTATGTCCCCATGTAAAACTCTTCTTGTAGCTTCCATAATTCCCACATGTTGTGGGAGGGACCTGGTGGGAGATAGTTGAATCATGGAGGTGGGACTTTCCCATGCTCTTCTGCTGTCCTTTGCTACTGAATGAATCTCACAAAATCCGATGTTTTTAAAAATAGGAGTTCCCTTGCACAAGCTCTCTCTCTCTCTTTGCCCACTGCCATTCATGTAAGACATGACTTTTCCTTTTGCCTTCCACCATGACTGTGAAGCTTCCCCAGCCACGTGGAACTGTAAGCCCATTAAAGCTCTTTGTCTTGTAAATTGCCTAGTCTTTGGTATGTCTTTATCAGCAGCATGAAAATGGACTACTACAGTACACAAGGACAACTTTTTGTATCTCAATGATGATGGCATTCTCAACCAATTAGCATTACTCTTTCCCTAGTCCCCCTCCCACCAAACTGTCCTTGAAAATCTCTAACCTCCATGGGGAGACTGATTTGAGTCACAACTTCATCTACATGGCTTGGCTAGCTTCACATCAATTAAACTTTTTCTTTACTGCAATGCCATGGACTCACTGAATTTGTTTTGCCTGCCCATCAGGCAGAACAAACAATTAGGTAATTACAACATGGTTTGGAATCTCTTCACAAAATCCTATTAATGGAGGGTGGGAAGAGGAGCAAAAAAAAAAAACAAAAAACAAAAAAACAAAAAACAAAAAAAAGCCATTGGATACTAGGCTTAGTACTTGTGTGATAAAATAATCTGTACAACAAACCCCTTTGACACAAGTTTACCTATATAACAAACCTGCACATGTACTCCTGAATGATGGTGGCATTTTGATGTGAATTGCATTGAATTTGTAGATTGGGTTTGGCTGTATGGTCATTTTCACAATATTGATTCTACCCATCCATGAGCATGGGATATGTTTCCATTTGTTTGTGTCATCTATGATTTCTTTCAGTATTGTTTTGTAGTTTTTCTTGTAGAAGTATTTCACCTCCTTGGTTAGGTATCTTCCTAAATATTTCATTTTTTCACAGCTACTGTAAAAGGGGTTGAGTTCTTGATTTGATTTTCAGCTTGGTCTCTGTTGGTGTATAGCAGAGCTACTGATGTGTACATTAATTTTGTATCCTGAAACTTTGCTGAATTCATTTATCAGTTCTAATGGCTTTTTGGAGGAGTTTTTAGGGTTTTCTATGGGTATGATCATATCATCAGCAAACAGTGACTGTCTGACTTCCTCTTTATCAATTTGAATGCCCTTTATTTCTTTCTCTTGTCTGATTGCTCTGGCTAGGACTTCCAGTACTATATTGAATAGAAGTTGTGAGAGTGGGCATCCCTGTCTTGTTCCAGTTCTCAGAGGAAATGCTTTCAACTTTTTTCCATTCATTGTGAAGATTCCTTAAAGAACTAAAAGTAAAACTACCATTTGATCCAGCAATCCCACTACTAGGGATCACCCCAGAGGAAAAGAAGTCATTATATGGAAAATATACTTGCACGTACATGTTTATAGCAGCACAATTCGCAATTGCAAAATATGGAACCAGTCCAAATGCCCATTAATCAGTAAGCGGATTAAGAAAATTTGGTGTGTATATATATGAATAGTATTCAGTCTTAACAAGGAATGAGTTAACGGCATTTTCAACAACCTGGATGGAACCGGGGACCATTATTCTAGTGAAATAACTCAGGAACAGAAAACCAAACGTCTTATGTGCTCACTTATAAGTAAGAGCTAAGCTATGAGGATGCAAAGGCATAAAAATGATTCAATGGATTTTGGGGACCTGGAGGAAAGGCTGGGAGAGGAATGAGGGATAAAAGACTACAAATTTTATACAGCATATATTATTTCAGTGAAGGGTGCACCAATATCTCACAAATCACCATTAAGAACTTATTCATGTAACTAAACACCACCTGTTCCCCAAAAACCTATGGAAATAAAAATAAAATAAAATAAAACAACAGATAAATAAATGTAAAATAAAATTAAAAATTTAAAATGGAAGAAAAAGGGTAGTAAAAGGAGAGGGAATTGAAATATTTTGCATGTATTTGTTAAAATTATAGTATTAATATTGATTCATTCTCCTTCAGGTGTGTTGGGTGTTTCAACTGAAAGAGTAGCTGAAGACAGCTCCCAGATTCTGGACTAGGAAAGCTATATGAATAGCTGTGACATTAGACAAAATAAAGAATACAGGATAAAGAACAGATTGTTTGTCAATATGATAGATTTGCATCTAGTTTTATTGATATAGAGGCTCGACTGGAACTATCCAGTGTGCTGTACGATCAAAAAGATCTAGTATAATTTTTGAAATAGTAATTAAGAGGAGATGAGATCACAATTAATGGCTTATAGAAGACAGTAGAGAAATTGATCTTGTTGAACACTAACACTTACAGTATTAACAAAAGCAGAGGGGAAATCCTCAGAAGATTTTGTAAAGGAGTGGTCAGGGAGGTAGGAAGAAACCAGGGAAGAATGTTGATAAACAACCCAAAGAAGGAAAATTTCAAAGAGAAGGTACTGGTAAATATTAGTACCAGAAATTGGTATCAAATGATAGTATCAAATACATCAAAAATTGAATTAGGTGTGTACTTTTTAGCTATGTAGAATCTAAAAATTCTAGGATAGCAACTTCTGCGTTTGGTAGATTCAACTGGTAGTGGTTTGAATGGGAGGTTAGAAAGTGCCTGAGAGCTGTTAACATTGCTGTAAAGGATAATGGTTCTAGTAAAGAATATGGGTGTCAACCAGGGTAGACAAAAAATCTAGCGTAAATGATTGTGTAACTTTGCTACATATATTAGCCTTTAATAGTAAAATCGTTTTTAGGTAAAATGCTAATTCCTTTCAAGATCTAAAAAAAAAAAAAAAAAAAAAAAAATCTTATTTCCTTAAGTTACTTTTCTCATTTATATCTTTAAATTGTGTATAAAATTTGTTGTTTTGATTGTAATGCTTCTTCCTGGCCTTTGGCAGAGAAATGTGCTAGGATATAGCACATTTAAATGATTTTAATGCTACATTCCAAGTTCTTCACAGAGATAACCCATTGTTTTTAATCTATTACACACTGGGAAAGGGAGTGAAAAAGTGGAATGTAAACTGATGTATTTTTCTACAGTTCTTAATTTTCAAAGGTTGGTTCAATAGCGCCTAACTGCAGCATTCTCCACAATAGAATTCACAAAGTGCAAACTTATGGGATTGTTTTCCATCCTAAGGGTGATTACAAGAATGCAGAAAATCCCAATGGGCAGTTTATCATCACTATAGATTTAATGCAAAATGTTCTACTGGTGTCATATAACCAAAAATAGGAAAATGCAGTCTTCTCTTGATTAGCCATGTGCAGATAGTTTTGTGGGTTATAGTCACAAATGTTTATTCCCAGTAGCCAACATCCTTGAGTGCTCTCACATTCTTACAGGGCTTGTGCTGCTGGGGGGGGGGGCGGGAGGGAAGCATTTTAATACTAATTTTAATATGAGAAACTTGATTAGCAGGATAAATCAGTTCACTATATATGTTTCTAAGACAGTTATGTTTTGCATTATTGATAACATGTTTTTTCCTCTGTTTGTGTGTATGTGTCCTATATATTTAATATGTTTGATGCCAGAAACTTTTACCAAGAGATCTGGCTACTGGGGAAGACCATCCCTGTGAAAACAGGTCATTCTTTGATTTTTGTCTGTTTCCACTCCTTGGTTGTATGACTTAAGGAAAATGACTTAACTTCTAAGGGTCTTATTCTCAGTTATGAAACTGAGACTGTAGAAACTTTGGGAGTTTTCTAAACTGCAAATTAGGCTGGGCACAGTGGCTCACACCTCTAGTGCCAGCACTTTGGGAAGCTGAGGCAGGAGGAGTGCTTGAGCCCAGGAGTTTGAGACCAGCCTGAGCAACAAACAGAGACCCCATCTCTACTAAAAGAAAGTAAAAAAAAAAATAAAAATTAGCCAGGCATGGTGATACCTATGGTCCCAGCTACTCAGGAGGCTGAGGTGAGAGTATTATTGCTCGAGTCCAGGAGGTCCCGTGATTGTGCCACTGCACTCCAGCCTGGGCAACAGGGCAAAACACTGTCTCAAAACAAACAAACAAACACAAACAAACAGAACAAAATATAAACTACAAATTAGATAATGCATTCAGGTAAAGTGCTTAACACAGTGCCTAGAATTTAACAGAGTATCTGTTCTTTCATAATTTCACAGTGTGTCAGAAGCTTTTCCCCTTAAAGAGAATAAAGACTTGCTTCTGTTCAGAAAGCTACCAAGAGCTCTGCTCCAGAATTACAAGCATTTTTGTAAGGTTCAGCCTCGTATCCTTTATTCTAAGCCTTTTCTCCATTTCTTCACAACTCTAGTTTTTGTCCATTCCTTATTTTCACTGTATTCACTATTCATTATGTTCACTACCTAGTCTCATGAAACTACTGCTTTATCTCTGGTTATCGTTATTCAGATCTCCCTTAGTTCATGCTGTGGGACCTTCATGTCAGTCCTAGCATCATTGACATATTTTGATACTAGAATCTGTTAAACAAGAATTATGAGGGACTATTGTTTTGAACTGATCTTTTGTAATGGGCCTTAACAGACCAGACCAAAGCAAAATGGCATCACTTATGCTAAATGTCACATAATTATACTGAAATTTCAAGAAAGCAGTGGGATTCCTAAACATATCAATTTTTTCCTGAAAACAGGATATTCACAGCACCCAATCCAAAAGAGCTCAGGTCACCCACGTCAGTGTAACAAGGAAGTCCCCTGTGCTTTTACCCTTCCAAGAAAAGAAACTTGAAATAGCCTAATGTTCACCAACAGCATTTTTTTTTTCTATTATCCTGTTTTGTTGTTTTTACCTTACAAATCCCACTGTTCTGTCAATTGCCCAGTGGGAGCTTTCATCTATTTGATAGAATAAAGGCTGCCCAATCCATGAATCATGAATAAAAGCCAATTAGATCTTTAACAAAATTTATTCTAATTTTGTCTTTCAACAGACTGCAGCCTTAGACTAGCACTATAACACATCTTTTCAGGAGGGGGATTTGAATAAGGGTATTGTTCAGTGACATATTTTAACGCAACTTTCACCTATGAGAAAAGAGTCTCATTGTACTCGCTTGCTTAACATTTGAGTTTTGAAGATTACTGTACCTACTTAAACAACTCTCTAATTACCACTTCCATTGTCGTAAGCTGTGTTTCTCTGTATTATTCATAATCTTATAAGCCAGTGCTGATTAATAGGAAAAACTTTGAGGAGGACATATTCATTTTGCCTTCTCAATAAATATTTATTATGCAATTTATATTATGCCAAGAGCACTGGCTAGTTGTTTATGACTCTTAGCCCATACTTGCTCATGTATACTCTTCTCTGCATTGCTAGAACTAGAAAGCCACAAATGGTATTTCCCAGCTGATTTCTGGTTAAGTTATGTCACTGGGGAGCTCTGACCAGAGAGTAGATGACAAAAGAGATGTTATTTTAATTTTTGCTCCAGCAGGAGCATAGTAGTCATAGTTAAAGAATTTAGAAAGCTCAGTGTAACTGGAGTAATGAATGAGTGAGGGGAAATGGTAGTAAGATTCATCAAACAGTATGGTAGGATCAAATCATGTATTTAGGGCCTTGGAAGTGTTGGTATTGTCTGTAGATTATATTTATGGTGTGATGGGAAGCCAGCAGAAGGCTTGAAAAAGAGGACTGATATAATGTTTTATGTGCTAAGAGAGAAATTAGCTGCTTGGTTGAAACTAGTCTATAGGTATGTGGAAATAAGAGCAATATCAAGGAAAACAGTTTGGAGGTTGTATCGGTCAGGCTAGGTAACAACAATGCAAAGTGTGCTGTGGTTGGAGGCATTTCTGCGTGGAGCGTTGTAGGTTTTTTCAATTTCATGGCACCACCACAGCTGTAGAAGGTGCTTCTACAGTTGCTGAAGAAGGGAAAGAAAGGTCTAGAAAGTCAGCAATGGTAATTAAATGACTTCATTTGGAAGTGAAACAGATTATATTTGTACGTATCTTACTGTTTCAGACAAGTCACATGGCCGAGCAAGAATTTTTGTACCCACAAATAGAGAAGAACCAGATATTGGTTAACAAAAATAATGCCTCTCACAAAGGCTATTTCAGTATTATTGGGAAAAGATAATCGTAGCATCTGTGAAGGGGTAGAAAATTGTCAGAACTGACACCTATAGGGGATACATTTTGATAGTAGAATTGGATATGTTGATAAATTGGAAGTGAGATGTTAGAAAAATAGAATAGTTAAGAATGACCACAGAATTCAAGACTAGAGGAATGTATGAATGGAGATGTCTTTTACTGTGATGGGGAATTCTTTGGAGTTGCAGCTATGAATATGCCAAGTTTGAGGTGACAACTAGGCATTCAAGAAGAGCTGTCGTGAGTCTAGCACTTAGAGGAAATGATTAGGCTTGAGATATAAATTTGTGAGTCATAAACATTAGATGATGCCTTAGTCTGTTTTCTGTTGTTATAACTGAATACCTAAGACTAAGTAATTTGTAAACAAAGTATTGATTTCTTATACCTCTGGATGCTGGAAAGTCAATGGTTGATGGGCTGCATCTGATTAGGGGCTTCATGCTGCTGAGATGGTATGCTATTTCAGGTTTTTCTTTTCTTTTAAAACCACCAATACTATCAAGGGAACCCCACCTTGATGGCCTTATCTAATACTAATTACCTTCAAAGACCCCACCTTTTAATACCTTCACAATAGAGATTAAGTTTCAATATGAGTTTTGGAGGAAACTTCGAAACCATAGCAAGTGGCATTTAAGCAAATAGATACAAAGATGAAAACTAGGACCAGAAAAGTAACTGGATTTGAGGGTAAGTGGAAAAAAAAAAAAAAAATGTTGAAAGTTAAAGAATCTTTTTGTATCCATATTGAGCTGTTATATGTCAGTCTGGAGGAGCAGGTTCACTGTGCACTGGTTATCAACTTGTCTAAGTCCACAGAGACAGAGCACACTCATATGCAACAAGTTATACGAATTGGATTTATTATCTGCAGGTAAGTTGCAAGGAACAAGAGAAAGCTAAGATCCCTTGTGAGCCATTTCACTAAGGCTCAGGAAAGCTGCCTGCGGCAGATAAAATTATTACTATGTGTGCCCCACTTGCATCACAGCTGAGGGCCCCAAAAGGCAGACCACCCTAGATTATATAACTCAAAAGCAACAGGACCAGTGAGCAAAGCTTCGAAGGACATTCTGCTTCTAGGGGAGTGAGAAACCAGGCCTCAGCTGTCTTAGACAGCTCCCTTTAACTCAAGCTGTTACATTCCCTAGGAGGAATAGGAATAAGGCCGAAGCTGTTGCAAGCAGTTCCTCCCTACCTCAGAATATTGTATTCCCAACACATACTATGATTATTCTGAGAGCCACATGAAAGAAAAGCGTGGGTTCCCTCTTTTCTTAGATATTTTATTTGTCCTTGGATCTTTCCTGGATCAGTCAAAGGCCACCATGAATAACTGTGCTGTAAGTCTCTCTTCTATATGCATTATATGTATTATCTCATTTAAGATACATGATAATCTCTTATTTTAAAACAAAATGAAACAAAAAACTATTAATCACACTTCCTCCTCTAGCTACTATTATTTTTCCTATTTTTTTTTTTTTTTTTTTTTGGTTAGTAAAATTTCTTGAAAGAGTTGCCTAGGAGTTGCTATCTTTTGTTTCACCCTTTCCCTTTTCTCTTGTCCTCATTTCAATAGTGCTTTTGTCTCCACCATTTTACCAAAATTTCTCTTATCCAGGGCAACAGTCATTCCCATGTTACAAAATTCAATAGTCACTTTCCGTTACTCATCTGCTGATAGCAGTTGAAACTGTTTGATTACTCCTTGGAATATTTTCTTCCCTGATTCTCTGGAATTTTCTAAGTGCACCTCCTTTTTTACTAGCCATTTCTTCTCAGGGCCCTTTGTGGGTTTCTACTGATCTTCTCTGACTTCAAATACTGGAATGTCATAGAGTTTAGTTTTTAGACCCTGTATCTATCACATTAACTGTCCAGAAGAAGTCACATAGTGTCTTCACTTAAGATAATGGCTGCACATTGATGGATTCTAAATTTATATCTCCATCTTTTTCTGAACTTCAGTCTCCTATATGTAAGTACCTACCAATGAGCATTTCAAATATATTACATCCTTAACCTCTCTTCTCTATCAACAGTGCTCCTCTTCTAATTTTTACCATTTCAGTATATGGTAATTTATTTCTGAGGCAAAACACCTTCTCTCTCTCTCCTACCCAACAGTCAATACATAAGTAAATTCATTTAAGTCTATTTTTTTAATGATATCTTGAATCTGTTCACTGGGCTACTACATTAGTTGGAGTTGCAATTATCTTATTTCTTACACTTTTCTGTTTCCATTCTTTCTCTCCTACTGCCTTTTCAACTCATCAGCCAGGGCTATTCTACAAAACATAAACAAGCCTGTGTCATATTTCTGCACAAAATCCTCCAATGGCTTCACATATGAGTCAAAGTCTTTACCTTGACTCAAGGTCCTGTATGATTTGCTACCTTCCCACGCACTGTCCCTTATCTAATGAAAATCACCTTCTTTCCCCTCTTACTTTGCTGAATCCTCATTGGTGACCCTGCTGTTATTTGTACAAACCATACGTGTTCTTGACTCAATCCTTTCTACGTGCTGTTCTCTGACTAGAATGGTATTTTTTTTCCAGAACATTTACATGACTTGTTATTTCATTACCTTCAGATTCAATTATTTTGCTGAGATCTTCACTGAGAATCTTTTCTAAAATATTAACAGCCTGTCCACTTTCCCTTTCACTCTCTATTCTTTTATCTTGTATTATCTTTGTTCCTTGACCAATTACATCTTTATTTATTGTCCCTCTCCCCCGCAAATTCCATGAAGTCAGAGATTAAACTTTATTAATGCTGTATCCATGGTGCCTACAACAGATCACAAGAGAACTGAAAACAGACATAATTATCTCCTTAATTTTAGTATTAAATTATTTATCATATTATGAGATACCTACTAATGTTATCCTTATTTATTCATTAGACTCAGAGAGGTCCAGTGCTCTGCTCTGTTTGTAAGTGGTAGAGATAGAACTCGAGTCACGACTGTTTTGAGTCCACAGTCCATGTTCTCACTCAGTTTCTTGGCTATTCGCAGGCCCCTGCAACCTTCTACCCAGCTCTCCAAATCTGCCTACTACCTTTTTAGCAATTTGTGTTTCCCTTCATGTGTCCCCATGACATTCATTTTAACCTGATTTTATTTATAAAAATGCATTTATGGCAGCAAGAGGCACAATAAGATAATCTCCTATCCCCAGAAACTACTCCAATCATGCCTGAGCAGTATTTCACTGTCTGTGGAGAAGGCTTTGCTGTCAACCAACAATTAAGAGTTGGCAAAATTCCAATAGTCCACAGGGCCGATGCCCTTATCAATTTAGTTCTTAAAAATGAAAAGTAATTAGATAATTGGAAACAACTATGATATATAATAGCATTTGAGACCTCAAGAGAAATAAATAGAATAAAATGAATAAAAACTAGAAAAACCAATATAGACCATCTTGTTATTCTAGTTATGAGGATTCCAGGGGGAGAAAATGGATCACAAAAGAACTGAAAATAAACACAATTATTCTTTAATTTTAGCCATAAATATGCTTAGTCAGACTCTTTGTTTTTAACCAAAATCATCTTGAAAGGCAAACATTCATTGAATGCTTACCATTTTTCATGAGTATCAACTTTCTTGGAGATTTTAAAGGTTTTATTGGAAAAATCCAACATAATGTACTTGAATAAAAAACTAAACACTGTCTTTTTACACATATATACCAAGAAATAAGAAAGGTAAGCATATCCAAGTCACTATATCACAGAATCAATATTATTCAAGATTCAGAAAAAAAATGTTACTTAACTTTTATGTCCTTTTTTATGTGCAGTTAGAAGATTCTGAGTTACTTTTTCTGTGGTACTAGAATGAACTCAAATTTCATTCCATTGGATTTATATAAATTCTATGAGTTGATAACTAGTTTAGTATAATATGAATCAGAAAAGTTTTATACCTATGACAATCACTTGTGTCTCTTCTCTTGTACTTTAACAAATATTTTCAAAATATTTCAAAAATATTTCAAAAATTGTTTTTAAAAAATGCATTATTGCTACCATTCTTATGTATGTTTTCAACTAAACAAGTCTTTGAAAAATTGCTTAGATATCCAAAGGGAAATAGACAGGATTATGCCTTTTGAATTTATTTACTATGTTCTTTGAAGATAGCAATTTCCTTGCCTTAGAAGATAAAACAATGAGACAAATTCAGTCAGAAAATAAACTCAGTTTAGATAACTTGGGGAAAACAATTCAAATGCATTTATCAGAAATGTATTCAAAATATATTTTTGCCATTATTATTGAGAAAAAACTATTTTAAAATATTTTTATTTTCAATAGTTAATATATTTTAAATTTATTGACTTGTAAATCTGGAAATACCATTGGAAAAAAACACATCTGTTTGTTTACAATGGAATTTCTGAGGATGAGAATGCCCAGGTCTATTTTTACCTATATATGTGCTTATATAAAGATGCCAAATTAATATGCACAAGAAAAGTCACTGCTGAAAATTATTGGACCATTTACTGTGTTGTAATGCTGCAATATTATTTAAAGAATTATTCCCCTTTGAGGCCAGGTGCGGTAGCTCATGCCTGTAATTCCAGCACTTTGGGAGACTGAGGCAGGAGGATCACGAGGTCAGAAGATCAAGACCATCCTGGCTAACACGGTGAAACCCCGTTTCTACTAAAAAAATACAAAAAATTAGCCGGGCACGGTGGCTGGCCCCTGTAGTCCCAGCTACTCGGGAGGCTGAGGCAGGAGAATGGCGTAAACCCAGGAGGCAGAACTTGCAGTAAGCCAAGATCACTCCACTGCACTCCAACCTGGGTGACAGAGCAAGACTCCATTTCAAAAAGAAAAAAGAAAAAAGAAAGAAAGAATTATTTCCCTTAGAACCAATGAAATTACTCAGTTAGGGTACTGTGGTCAGCCAGAGGGTATATCCAAATATTGTACTTTTGAAAATATTTCTATCTTGCTACATTGAAGTCTGCATCCATTAGAAGGGTAGCCAGAAAATAAATACTACCTGCTGCTTAAGAATCATAAATTGCCTTGTCATGCTATTCAATGACAAACAGACAAACACAAAAGCAGATTAAATGAATATGAAAAGCAGATTAAATGCGTATGCAACATAAAAGCAAATTCAAATCATTTGCGGAAAGTGAATATTATTTTAACTCAATTCATAAGTGGGAAAGAAAATACTTTTTCATATTCAAATACAAGTACTGATGAAATCTAGAAGATTCTAAAAGATAAATATTCTTTTACCATTTCCAACATTGTGATTAGAGAAAAATAGATTTTTATAAAACCATTACATGTTTCATGGCTAACACAAATATTTATTTCTGACCAAGTACAATTCCAAACAGTTTTACTTAGCAAAATAAACTTCTTTTCAATTAATTTTCTGTAACTACCTTAAGGTTGTATTAAAGAACCCCAGGTTGAGTTGATATTGTATTTTTAATGGCCTTAAATCTTTTTTTTTTTAACAATGTGTATATTAATGAATAAAAACATATATTTCTTGGCCTTATAAAAAACTCTCTGGCCCCTGCAACATAATTCAATAACAATTCAGTTTGTATACGTTACAACATTTTTATAACATAGTTTCCTTTTGATCTATGAGCTCTGCAAGAGGCTTTAAGTGAGAAAGCCTAGTAGGAAGCCTAGTAGAAAGCCTAGTAGGTAAATCAGAGAAAGAAAACCATGGATCTGCCTTTGTTACTCAAGAGAAGCACGTTGGAAGGGTTTTTCCAAGGCAAGACAAAGCTGGAAACATTATTACCCAAACAAGTCTATGTACACATCAAGTTAAATCATCAGTTACAGTTTAGGGGAACAAGAACACTCAGCAGTTTGGAAAAGAAAAATGGATGGAAATTGTTTGGTCTTTAATGTATTCTGGGTATACACTGAGTTCACATCTCACAAGCTATGATATCGTCAAGCCTCCAGGCTTCAGTTTTCTTCTCCGTAAAATGGGCTTAAAAATTATACTCAAGTCACAGAGTTATAGAATGAATTATATGATCTAATATGTATTAGGCAACTATCACCATTTCTGGCATACAGAAAACACTGGATGCATACTGTGTTGAGTATTGTTACTGTATTATCATTGTAAGTATCATCGTTACTATCATCATAGAAAGAATAGAAGTCAAGAAGTAGAGACCTTGTGAGGAATGCAACGCAGCACTGACAAAATAAGTCAGTTTAGGAAACGAAGTTGGCAAACTCTGACATAAAGCAGATGTTTCTGTCATGCAGAGCTCAGCGTGCACTTCCAGAGCAGGACAGCTCCTTACAGGTACTGCTCCAGGCCAATAATGAATCAGGAGGAGCATACATAGCCCCAAACTGTCATCCACACTACCAAGCTAAACCTTGTCATTAAATACAACCCTTTTTAGGTCATATGTTGACCACTCTGTGTGAGAAAAGCTTGTGTGATTTAGATCCTAGCCAAAAATACAATATCATCAAAATACTGTATTAAATTAGGAGACATGGGAAAGAATGATGGAAATATAGCAGCGGTTAATCTTTTTCTAGCCATGTGGCAATCCAGACTACATTCTTCTATTACAGCTGTACTAAAACAGATTCTCCAGCTTCTCTAAGAAGTGGGGAAATGAGGATCAACTAAGAAGATACCTCATCAATATGCTTAAAAAATGTCACACACGCTACAGCTACATGACTTGACCTAAAACTTTTGTAAACAATAGGGTGTCAGGAATTACACTGGTAGCTTCCAGTTAACTAAAATTTGTTCACTTGAAAGGCCACATGGGGCACTCATGTGGGTACAGAGAAGTATTATATAGGAACTCCCTATATAAAGCTCCTGGCAATATTGCTATTAGATGCTGGAGGTTAAATGCAGCAGGAAGCAGAGTGCTGTTTTTAAAAAGTCAATTAAATCGTGTCATTTCCCTACTGAAAGCCTACTGAAAGCCCACTCCTATCACTTAAAAACAAAATTACATGACTTGCAACTGTCTGAGTAGCGTTAAATAAAGTGACCTGGTTTACCTCTCTGAACTTACCTTTTAGAGATTGTCTCATGGCTGACTCTGCTTCATTCAGATCTGAGTTCAAATCCCACATTTCTGAGAGGTCCTTTTCCTGCCAATCAATCTCCATCATTTTGCTTGGCCGGTAGTCATGCCATACTGGCTGTTAAATATTTTGAATATTATCCTTACTGTGTTATATATTTTGCTATATATATATTGACATATTATATATCAAACGAGTACTTTAAAGAATACTCAAGTCACAGTGTTGTTGAATGAATTACGTGAGGTAATGTATGTTAAGCAACTATCTCCTTGCCTGGCACAGAGAAAACCCTGGATGCATACTTGTGCTTATTTTTATTGTATCATCATTATAATCAGCAGCAGCACAGAATGAGAAAAGAGGTCAAGAAGGAAGCTGTGACAAAATAGGGCGGTTCAGGAAACTAAGCTGGCAAATTGTTGACATGAAGCAGATGTTTATGTCATGCAGGCTCTGTTGACTTCCTTTATACTATTGATCACTGTCCAAAATTGTATTTGTTAACTTGATGTTTTTTTCTTCTATCTCTTCGTTAGCTCATAAGTAAGTCCCATGAGGGCAGGGACTTTTCCTGCTTTATTCTCTACAATTTCAACAACTCTTTGATATACCTTTAACATATGTAGCATAGTAGTATATATTACATAATGCATTAAGTTTGTTCAGAAGTAATTGTGCAGTTTTTGCCAAAAACTGCAATTAATTCTGCACCAACATAATAAGAGATTACTATATATTATGTTATATATATATATATATAAACATGTTTGTGTGTGTGTGTGTGTGTGTATATATATGGAGAGAGAGAGAAATATATATAGATTTCAAGTTTATGATGGTGTGAAAGTGACACACATTCAGTGGAACCCATACTTCAAGTATGCATACAACCTCTTTGTTTTCCACTTTCATTACAGTGTTCAATAAATAACACGAGCTATTCAACAACTAATTTTAGTAGATTTTGGGTTTGAAAATTTTGCTCAGAAGTAGGCCAGTGTAAATGTTCTGAGCACATTTAAGGTGGATAAGGCTAAATTGTGATGTTTAGTAGGTTATGTGTTTTAAATGCACTTGTAACTTACAATATTTTCAACTTATTATGAGTTTATCTAAACATAACCCCATGGTAAGCCAAGGAATATCTGCACATATTGATATATATAACTCAATAGATAATGATATATAATATAGTATAATATTTAGCATTACCTGAACACTGGCCAATCAGAAGGGAAACTGCTATGCTGATGAAGCAAGGTCCTGGAGGTCCCTGCTGGTTCAAGCGTTAACCCGTTAGGTGATGCATCCATATGTCTAAGAGCAATGATAGCCTGATGACCAGGTATGGTGGAGGGGTATTCAGGAGCTTAGGCAGAAGCTATTTCCAAACTGGTAGAAGTATTTAACATTTTACTAACCAATGTGGCTTTATTAATTATCAATTGCTACATTACAAAGTACCCAAAACTTAGTGGTTTAAAATAACAAAGTTATTATCTCATAAATTCTGTGGGTTATAAGTTCAGGCACGGCATAACTGGATGTTCTGTTCAAAGTCTCACAAGACTGCAATTAAATGTTTTGGTCAGACTGCATTCTGTTCTGGGGCTCAGGGTCCAGCTGCAGACTCACAGAGATATTACAGAATTTAGATCCTTGTGGGTGGATATAGACTGAGATTGTTATTTCATTGTTAGCTTTTGTCCATGGGTCACTTTCAGATACTGGAAGTCTCTCACAGTTGTAGAGGGGTAGCCGTCTCTTATAGCTCACTACTTCTTCTAGAAAAACAGGAGAATCTATAAAATCAGGGAAGGCTTGTCCTCTTTAAAAGAGTTCACCTAAGAGCTCACCTCTGACCCTTCACCAAGCAGGGCCCCTGGCTCAGGATTACACATGAACTGCCCCACCTACTACTGAGCACACTCGCTGGTATTGGCTCTGAGTTTTCCTGGGGAGGGCCACCCAGAGGCAACTGACAGCCCCTCTGCCACTGCCACAGTGGTGGTTCTTCCTCTACTGCCCTCAGTCTGGGGAAGAAACAAAGAGCCTGAGGGCTCACGCCCTGCATGCCACAGTCACCATATGGAGAGGAGATCAGTCTCTCCTCCCTGTGAGTCCGTGACCCCCGTTGCTCCTCATCAAGCAGAACCTTCAGATCAGGCCAGGAGTGCAGCTGCTCAACCACCTGGCTGAACATTCCCAGTAGCAGTGGCTCCCTGTTTCTCTGAGATGGAGCTCCGAGAGAACACCAAAAACCCCTCTCTGACTGCCACTACAGTGGTACTGCCTTTGCTGCCCTCAGACCGGGAAAGCAGCAAATACCATGAGTGCTTTAACTGTACCTCTAGCAAGCTGCAGTTGCCCTAAGGAGAAGAGATGAGTCTGTCTCTCCTGTTACCTGCCCTCCCTCTTTGTTCACTACCAGGAAGGGCCCGCCTGTCTTGGGCCCACAGTTCAGCTGCCCCATCCCAGACTGATTGCAGTGATTGATAGCAGCTCCACATCTCTCTGGAGTGGAGCCCCAAGAGACAAGTGAAAGGCCCTCTGCCACAACCACTGCTAAAATCCCTTCCCCTGCTGCCTCCAAGCTAGGGAAGGAACATAAAGCCTGAGCTTGCTCCAGAGCTACAGTGTGCAGCCTGAGAGTGCCAAGCTGAGATCTGCAGCCAGTAATCAAGTGGGAGAGGAACCCACACTTTCAGAGCACTGAGAAAGAGCATGGCTACCATCTTGAAGAAATAAAGAGGAGTCAAGTGGCTGAGCAGGAGCCTACATACTGGCCATTTTGGTTATGTGCCACCTACTGGATCACAGGCCAAATCTTCAACACCAAAAATACTTTGCTAATATACCAATCCTGGGAAACCAAGGACAAGAATTCAGTTACAAATAAAGACCCTGGTTTTTTGTCCTTGCAACAGTTTGCTGAGAATAATGGTTTCCAGTTTGTTCTCACTCATAGGTGGGAATTGAACAATGAGAACACTTGGACACAGGAAGGGAACATCACACACCGGCATCTGCCATAGGGTGGGGGGAGTGGGGAGAGACAGCATTAGGAGATATACCTAATGTAAATGACAAGTTAATGGGTGCAGCACACCAACATGGCACATGTATACATATGTAACAAATCTGCACGTTGTACATGTACCCTAGAACTTAAAGTAAAATAAAAATATATATATATAAAAGTAAAAATAAATAATGACCCTGCACAGGGTCTCCACTTTCTGAAAATATCCAGAAAAGACTACTAACTGTTCACAAATTACACTTCAGTTAAAGGAACAATAGCCCATATGTATAAGAAAGAATGAGTGCATGAACTCCAGCAACTCAAAAAGCTAGAGTGGCTTCTTTCCTCCAAATGACTGCACTTGTATCCCAGTGAGCATTCTCAACTGGGCTGATATGGCTGAAATGACAGAAAGAGAATTCAAAATATGGATAAGAATGAAGATTATTGAGATTCAGTAGAACATTGACACCAACTCCAAGGAATCTAGGGATAAAACTAAAAGAGTAGAGGAGCTGATTGATGAAATGGCCAGGAAAAGAAAGAACTAAAATGATCTGACAGAGCTGGAAAACCTATTACAAAAATTTCGTAATGTAATCAAAACTATTAATAGAATAGACCACACTGAAGGAAAAATTTCAGAGTTCAAAATCTCCGAGTTCTCTCAGAACTAACTCAGTCAGCCAAAAATAAAAAAGAACAAACAAAAACCTCTGATAAATATGAGATTATAAAAAGAGAGACAATCTTGACTCATTGGAGTTTCTGAAAGAGAAGAGGAGAAAGCAAGCAACTTGGAAAGTATATTTCAGGATATCTTCCATGAAAATTTCCCCAACCTTGCTAGAGAGGCCAACATTCAAATCAGGAAATGCAGATAATCGCCATGAAATACTACATGAGACCATCCCCAAGGCACATAAACATCAGTTTCCAAGGTCGAAATGAAACCAAAAGGGTAGGTCACCTAAAAGAGAAACTCATCAGGCTAACAGCAGATCTTTCAGCAGAAACCCTATAAACCAGGAGAGATTGGGAGCCTACATTCAGTATTCTTAAAAGAAAAGAATTTCACATTAAGAATTACATATTGAGCTAAACTAAGCTTCATAAGTAAAGAAGAAAAAAGATCCTTTTCAGACAAGCAAATGCTGAGGCAATTTGTTACCACCAGAGCTGCCTTACAAGAGGTCCTGAAAGGAGCAGTAAATATGGAAAGAAAAGACCATAATCAGGCACTACAAAAGCACACTTAAGTACGCATACCAGTGACACTTTAAGCAACCACACAAACAAGTCTGCTTAATAACCAGCTAATGACACAATGACAGGATCAAATCTGCACATATCAATACTAACCTTGAATATAAATGGACTAAATGTCCCAATTAAAAAGCACAAAGTGGCAAACTTGATAAAGAATCAAGACCCAGTGGTATGCTGCCTTCAAGAGACCCATCTCACATGCAATGATATCCATAGGCTCAAAGTAAAGGAATGAAAAAAATCTACCAACCAAATAAAAAATGGAAACAAGCCAGGGTTTCTCTCCTAATTTCAGACACAACAGACTTTAAACCAACAAAAATCAAAAAGACAAAGAAGGGCTTTACATAATGGTAAAGGGTTCAACTCAGCAAGAAGAGCTAACAATCCCAAATATGTACTCGTCCACACAGGAGCACCCCAATTTATAAAAGAAGTTCTTACAGATTTATGAAAAGAATTAAGTTCTCACACAATAAAAGTGGGAGATTTCATTACCCCACAGACAGTATCAGACAGATCATCAAGGCAAAAAATTCACAATGATATTTAGGAACTGAACTCAGCACTTGACCAATAGACCTAATGGAACTTTACAGAACTCACTACCCCAAAACAACAGAATATACCTTCTTCTCATTGCCACATGGTACATACTCTAAAATTGACCACACAATTGGACATAAAATAATCCTCAGCAAAATTATTTAAAAAATACTAATCATGCTCTTGGACCATAATGCAATAAAAATAGAAATCAATGCTAAAAAGTCATTCAAAATTATACAATTACATGGAAATTTAACAACCTCCTCCTGAATGACGTTTGGGTAAATAATGAAATTAATGCAGAAGTAAGAACATCTTTGACACTAATGAGAACAAAGATACAACATACCAGAATCTCTAGAACACAACTAAGGCAGTGTTAAGATAGAAGGTTATAGCTTTAATGCCCACATCAAAAAGTTAGAAAGGTTTCAAATTAACAGCCTAACACAACTAGAGGAGCTGAGAAGCCAGAGCAAACCAAACCCAAAGCTGCAGAAGACAAGAAATAAGCAAAATCAGATCTGAATTGAAGGAAATTGAAACACAAAAAACATAAAAAGATCAATGAAACCATGAGTGTCTTATTTAAAAACATTAATAAGATAGATAGACTTCAAGCTAGACTAATTTTTTTAAAAGGAGAGAAGATCCAAATAAACAATTAGAAATGACAAAAGGGATATTACCACTGTCTCCAAATTCAAAAAAATATAAATTAGAGTACTATGAATACCTGTTTGCACACAGACTGGAAAATCTAGAAGCAATGGATAAATTTCTTAACACATACAACTTCCCAAGGCTGAACCAGGAAGAAATTGAATCCCTGAACAGACCAACTACAAGTTACAAAATGGAATCAGTAATAAATAGCTTACCAACCAAAAAAAGCCCAGAACCAGATGGATTCACAGCTGAATTCTACCAGATGTATAAAAAAAGCTGGTATCATTCCTACTGAAACTATTCCAAAAAGTTGAGGAGGAGATCCTCCTCCCCAACTCATTCTATGAAACATCATCTTGACACCAAAAGCTGGCAGAAACACAACAAAGAAAGAAAACTTCAGACCAATATCCTTGATGAACATAGATGCAAAAGTCCTCAACAAAACACTTGCAAACCAGATCCAAAAGCACATCAAAAAGCTCATCCACTGTGATCAAATGGGCTTTATCTCTGAGATGCAAGGTTGGTTTAACATATGCAAATCAATACACATGATTCATCACATAAGGAGAAGTGAGAACAAAACCACATGATTATCTCAATAGATGCAGAAAAGGCTTTTGATAAAATTCACTTTATTGAAATGAATTCATTTTAAACATCTCTTCTTGTTAAACATCCTCAATAAACTAGGCATTGAAGGATCATACTTCAAAATAATGAGAGCCATCTATGACAAACCCACAGCCAACATCATATTGAATGTGCAAAAGCTGAAAGCATTTTCCTTGTAAACTAGAACAAGACAAGGATGCCCACTCTCACCACTCCTATTCAATACATTAATAGTCCTGAAAGTCCTATACTTGCTTGAAGCAATCAGGCAAGTGAAAGAAATAAAAAGCATCAAAATAGGGAGAAAAGAAATCAAAATATCCCTTTTTGCAGATGACATGAGTCTATATCCAGAAAGTCTGATAGTGTCTGTCTGAAAGCTCCTTGATCTGATCAACAACTTCAGCAAATTTTAAGGATACAAAATCAATGTACAAAAATCGGTAGCATTCCTATACACCAACAACATCCATGCTGACAGCCAAATCAGGAATGCAATCCTATTGATAATTGCCACAAAAAGAACAAAATACCTAGGATACAGCTAATCAAGAAGGTGAAACCTTTGTACAATGAGAATCACAAAACATTTCTCAAGGAAATCAGATATGGTACAAATGGGAAAACATTTGATACTCATGGATATGAAGAATCAGTATCATTGATTCTTGGCCATACTGCCCAAAGCAATTTACAGATTCAATGCAATTGCTTTCAAATTGCCAATGACAGTTTTTACAGATTTAAGAAAAAACTATTTTGAAATTCATATGAAATGAAAAAAGAGCCTGAATAACCAAGGCAATCCTAAACAAAAAGAAGGAAGAAGAATAAAGCATTACATTACTTGACTTCGAACAATATTACAAGGCTACAGTAACCAAAACAGCAAGATACTGGTATAAAAACAGACATGTGTACCAATGGAACAGAATAGATAACCCAGAAATAATGATGCACACCTACAGCCATCTGATCTATGACAAAGTTGACAAAAATGGGGAAGGGACTCTCTATTCAATAAATGGTGCTGGCATAACTGGCTAGCCATATGCAGGAGATTGAAACTGGACTGCCTCCTTATACCATGTACAAAAACAAACTCAAGATGAATTAAACACTTAAAGGTAAAACCTAAAACACAAAACCCTGGAAGATAACCCAGGAAATACCACTTTGGACATGGGAAATGGAAAAGACTTCATGACAAAGATGCCAAAAGCAATTGCAATGAAAACAAAAATTGACAAGTGGAATCTAATTGAACTAAAGAAGTTTTGCACAGTAAAAGAAACTATCAATAAACACACAACCTACGGAATGGGAGAAAATATTTGCAAACTATATATCTGGCAAAAGTCTACTGTCTAGAATCCATAAGGAACTTAAATTTCTAAGCAGAAAACAAACAACCCCATTAAAAAGTTGGCAAAGTACATGAACAGACATTTTAAAAGAAGACATACATGCAGCCAACAAGCATATGAAAAGACTATCTACCTCAATAATCATTACAGCAATGCAAATCAAAACCACAATGAGATAGCATCTCACATCAGTCAGAATGGCAGTTACTAAAAAGTCAAAAATTAACAGATGCTGGCAAAAAAAAGGAATGCTTATACACTGCAGATGGGACTATAAATTAGTTCAGCCTCTGTGGAAGGCAATATGGTGATTTCTCAAAGAACTTAGAACAGAATTACCATTCAACCCAGCAACCCCATTATTGGGTATATACCCAAAGGAATATAAATCATCCTACCATAAAGACACATGCAGTCATATATTCATGGCAGTATAATTCACAATAGCAGAGACATGGAATCAACCTAAATGTCCATCAAGGGCAGACTGAATAAAGAAAATATGGTACATATACACCATGGAATACTTACAGTTATTGAAAAAAAAAAAAAAGACTATGTCCTTTGCAGCAACGTGGATAAAGCTGGAGGCCATTATCATAAGCAAACGAATGCAGGAACAGAAAACCAAACACCACATGTCCTCACTTATAAGTGGGAGCTAAACAGTGGGAACACATGCATGGTCATAAAGAGGGGAACAACATGCACTGGGGCCTAGTTGACAGTGGAAGGTGAGAGAAGGGGAAGTATCATAAAATTATCTGTTTGTTTCTATGCTTATTACCTGGGTGATTAAATAATCTGTACACCAAACCCCTGTAATATGCAGTTTACTTATATAACAAATCTGCACATGTCCCCTGAACCTAAATTAAGTTATAATTTTAAAATTAAATATAATTTAAAAATTAAATAAACAAACAAATAAATAAATAAAGGGCTCACCTGATTAGGTCTTGCCCATCTGAGATAATCTCTTTTTTGATTAGCTCAAAATCAAATTATTAAGGATTTATTTACATCTGCAAAATCCCCTCACAGTTGCACAATTAGCTTACGATGTAAACTAGTCATAAACTAATCACAGTGTTTATGTTAACCATATTCCAAAGTCCTGCCCATACTTAGGGAGAGAGGGATTATACTGGACACATACATCAGGGGGTGTGAATCTTGGAGACCATCTTAGAATTTTGTCTACCGCAATATCTTTACCAGTAAGAACTGAAGCATGAGCCTCATCATTCAATAACTTTTTTTTTTTTTTTTTTTTTTTTTTGGCTGGCTCTCCGGTGTAACTTGCGCACATGATGTGGTATCTTTCTTTGAGCTACAGAATCTGGAAACTTTGAGTTTGAGAAAAATAAACGCAACAGTATGGAAAAAGCTTTCTGATGATGCACTTGCAGGTTTTTAACAGCCTCTCTGTGAAAACTTTATAGTCATGCAATTAGCATTCTTATGTTTTATTTAATTTTTTTAAAATTTGAAGGACAGCTAAAATAGATCTCTATATAAACTAATACTTTAAAGGATTTTTATATACTACAGATCTAAATATAACCCCAATAACATACCATGTGTTTGTTAGAAATGTATGAAAATAATTATATAAAATTGCATTTAACATTAAGTCATTGCAAGCAATTGACCAGCTGTGTATTTAGGCACTAATATAGGAAACTTCTGTTTTTCAAATGCAAACAAAATGACACTTTACATAAACACATAAGGATACTAGGAATTTTAATGACTTCTTTTTGGGCACAAAGCCTTTATCTACCATAGAATAGCCATTTCAAATTATATAATATTTTAAATCTTCCACTTCCGTTTATCAAGAAAAGAAGACGGCATTTGACCAACACCACAATAAAACAAAAACTAGGGTTAAAACTGACATTTGAAGAAACAATTTTCACCTACAAGACAACAAACAGAAGATAGTGGTCCATGAAAAAATGGAAAAAATGAAATGAGTTCTGCTATTCTCCTGACTTTTTGCCTGGAGAAGTGTTTCCAGACAACAATGTGGGGACGTGAGACTCAGAACCATGATTCATGGAGCCAAAAGGTCAGTAATAGGAGTTCAAAAAGACAAAGGCAGCTAAATTTTGCTGGTCAAAGTGTTATGGAGAAGGGAGCTACATAGATAAGAAGCTCAAAATCTGTATTGAGGTCCTCTTGGATCTTTGGCTAAGGACTTGACCTGTACACATGTATAGGGACATTTCTCATGCTCAGGGAAATAATACTAGTGTGTTATAAGTCAAACAATTTCCATAGCTTGTAGAAGATTGGTAGAATTTCAAGTTCTAATTCATTAGAGTGGTGTAACCTCAGTGGCACAAAACATGGGAATTCAATAAAGACCACTACAACATTGTGATGCCTAAGGCTAAAGCAGCCCTAATAAAAAGACTACTAGAGAACCACTCTAAGAAAACTTGAAAGCAAGCCACAAAAGGATCAGCCTTATCAACAATTAGCTTTATACCTGTTGTAAAAGAAAATCACATTAGACTGGTTAAATGGACAAGGAAGACTTTGTTCAAAATTATTGAGACAGGGGACAGAAATAGAACTCAACTTCACTGAAAAGCAGGATAGTTTTTAAGCAGTTGGGTGACCTAGATGAAAAGTACCAGAAGACATTAGTGGGGAGGTTGGTTAATACAATTAGATCATCTATGTTTGCTAATCGGCATTTATTGAAGTCAGGTTCCTACTCCTCAGCAGAGACTGGGATAGAGGGATCCTATCTTCTTCATGATCACATTTCAAAGAGGTGGTCCCAGGTCCTTGAGAAAGAGGGTTCTGGATTGTGGAAGATTTGCATCTCAAAGGGGCAGAGGAACAATTTACGATTCCAAGTGTTTTGAAGTAAATGCTTTAGCAAACAGGTGGACAGAGGCCTATAGTCTGGAAGAGGCCTATCTAAAATTTAGTCAAGCAGAAAGGAATGTTAAAGTAGTCTTGGTTAGTTGCTCTAACAAATTATCATATTCTGTAAAGAAAAACTAGATAGCTCTATGGATTTCAGACTGGACTTACACATTGTATAAGCCAATTTATTAAAATAAATCTCTCACTCTAAGTATGTATGTACATGCATATGCATGTACATATGTGTGTGTGTATGCATGTGTATGTGTATATATATTTCCTATTGCTCCTGTTTCTCTGGTAGTATCTGACTGAAACAGAGGGTATCCCAATGCTGTGGTTGTTCATGATGGACTCACGAACATTTTCCACACCACTTTCCTGATAGTTTGAGTAGTACATTAAAGATAGCTGCAGCTTTTGGGTCATTCTTTTCATCAAGTGGTAGTTTATTTGGGCTTTATTTCCCTTCTCCTTGAATTTGAGCTTAACCTGTGACAGCTTAACTAACAGAAGGTGGTTGAAATGACATTTTGACAGTTCTAGCCTAGCATTTAGACAGACTCTCAGCTTTTGCTTTAGCCATCTTGAACCATTTCCTTTTAGGACACTCCCTTTGTAACATAGGCACCATGCTATGAGAAGCCCAAGCAACATAGAAAGATCATGTATAGGTGAACTGGTCCACAACTCCAGCTAAGCAACAAGTCAATAACCATATTAATTAAGACATATAGTGCATTCTAGCCCAAGTTATGCCCTCATTGATTACAGACCTTGCCCACATCACATTGCACAAAAATCCAGCCAGCTATCTAGTCATTGCACCAAATCATGAGAGGTGATTAAAATAGTTATTTTAAGTCACTATACCACTCAGTTCTGGAGTGTGGTTCATTATCTAGAAGTTAATAAACAGATCATTGGGCCGGGCACAATGGCTCACGCCTGTAATCCCAGCACTTTGGGAGGCCAAGGCAGGTGGATCACCTGAGGTCAGAAGTTCAAGACCAGCCTGACCAACATGATGAAACCCCATCTCTACTAAAAATACAGAAATTAACCAGGTATGGTGGTGCATGCCTGTAATCCCAGCTACTCAGGAGGCTTAGACAGGAGAATCACTTGAACCCAAGAGGTGGAGGTTTCAGTGAGCCGAGATCACACCACTACACTCCAGCCTGGGTAACAGAGTGAGATTCTGTCTCAAAATAAATAAATAAATATAAACAGATCATTTGGATGGTGTTGTGATAGAATATGTTTGGCCGATATGTTTGGCCGACTTCTTTAATATGTTTTTATTTGGGAACAGCCATAAACTGTGGCACAATTCAATACTTCCACAGTTCAACAATATAGTCTTCTAAATATAACATCTTACTTGTACTCATAATAATTGAAATGATATTTAAGTCCATCCCACTTCAGCAAAGGAAGTGTTTCTGTTTCCTGAAAACTGACACAAAGAGACTAGAGGATGATGTGAATCATTATCTATTTAGCTTTATCTCTCCCTCTCTCTCACACACACACACTCTTTTTTCTCTCTATGTATATATATCTCTATCTGTCTATCTCTCTATGTATATATCCATGTATCCACATTTTTAGTAAGTCATTGTGGTGGATATTTGTTATTTTTGCATGCTCTGAAGCTTTTTCTTTGAACAGTTATCCTTTTCCATCTGGTGGGTAAAAATAAAGCACACTTAGAAAAAATGTTGAGACAGTGAGAAGGAGCGAGTGAAAGGGAGAGTGAGAGAGAGGGAGACCTAAGGGTAACATAAGTTCCTGGTTCTAGCTCTGTGAGGGTAAAATTTTTAATTTAAAGAGCCCATGAATTATAATATCATTTTAGCTTAATCTAGTTTGTTATGTTTCTGTCACATTCAAGCAAAATAGTAGATTATTAAGTGCCATTCCGGTCTAAGACCACTACTAGGAACCTTTGAGAATCTCCTTCTCTGTTTGATCTTCCTTCTTCTCCTTTCTAAACCCACCAGTCCTGTTCTAATCCTCTTTGTCCACCCTTAACTTTCCCTTCTGTGTAGCATGTATTTAGTTAAGGTAAAGCTACCTGCTGTAAAGACAAATCCCAAATTTCCAGTGACTTAACACAATAAAAATTTCTGTCTGACACAAACTACAACCCGGTGAGGGCAATCTGGGTCAGTACTCAGGGACCTTAGATGCTTGCTGCCTCAGAGTTTTCTGTGTCTGGCCACTGGAAAGGAAACAGAAAGACGTATATGTGGAAGATTTTATTTGTCCAAACATAAAGTGGCATTTCTCAGTTCACTCATATTCCTTTAGCTAGGACTTACTGGCATGAGCTTCAAAGTGCGCTTGTAGATATGATCCAGCTGCTTGGCCAGGAAAATGGTAAAAGGAATGTGGGTGGATAGTAGGAAGCCTTTTTCATACCAGGGTACTTGTTCTACACTTAAAACAGAAGGGTGGGTGTATGTAGACTCTAAAAAGTAGCACAAATTCATGTTACAATAACAATCATAGTAAACAAAAAAATAGTTTCCTATTTTTTTATTTACTCAATGACTTGCACTTCATTGTGACAACCCATTCTCTAGATAGTAGGAAAAACAATAACTGTATGTCTAATTGATTGAATAATTCAAACGTCCCTGGTAGGAAAAGTTAAGTCTTTCTTAGATACAAGTTTCCAGTGTCTCAAATGCTAAAGACTCCCTCTTCCTCTGCTTTTCTCCTTCAGGTGAGGTCTAGTGCATGGGTGGAAGGGTGTAGTGTATAGATGATCTCAAGTTAGAAAATGAAAACTCTTCTTTTTTCCTTGGGCCTAGTTTTCTCTGGCTGCTGAAGCAAACTCATGTGCAACTGGATAATCAGGGCTCTGATAGCCTCTGTTGCTCACGTCTGTAGCTGGTGAACCCATCATTATTATTTAGCATCCCCTCTGTGGCACTCCTTCACTTTGGATTTTGCTGGTTGTAGGACCGTGGGCATCTGCCATATTCTCCATCTGTTGCACTGGCCTGGGGATCCTTTCACGAACTTGACAGGGAAAGGGGAGCACCTTCCTCACTCATAACGCATACCTTGCAGGCCATTGACTCTCATCTTATCCATGTGACATGGGAACCGAGAATGGCTTGAGAGTGTAGCCACCTAGAGTCTTCTGTTGCACCAGTTACCGTGATTTTTCAAAGCCTGAAACTGTGACAGGCATTTGGGGAGACAGTCTTCTCTTTGAACTCTAATCAGGAAATGCAACACTCTCCTCTTCCCTGGTAGTGCTTAGAGACAGTACAACTCTACTTGTCTCTTTCTTGAATTCCATTTTTCATCTTTCCTCAGTGTCCCAGGGGAAAAAGAGCAATTCTTTTAGTTACCTGATATCATATGAGTTGTATATCATAAAAATCATCTGGATTTCTGAGGTAGGTAAAAGACTGTTTGTAACATAGGCACCATGCCTATAGAGGGAACTCTATATTCTATGTATTTCAGCTTGTGTGTCAAGGTAAACGGGGAACTAAAACAATCCAGTAAATACTCTCTCAAGAATGTATCCTAGACGAAAACACTATCATCTCAGTGCATAGCCCTGAGTTACATATCTGAAGCCAAATATTATACTTTTCCTTCACCAAGGGTCCTTTCTATGTCAAGTCTCAAATTTCTTGTCATTCTCCATAGCACTGTTCACCTGCATGCCCTAGTAGATGAAGGCTTTGGGTGGATCTGTTGAAAGTCTTGTGCTTGAGAAGGCAAAGGAGACAATTCATGGTTAGTATTCAAAATGTTGCTCTCACCACAAACGTCCTCATATTCTTCTAAGTAGAATGTCTACCAGACATGCTATTTTTTCTCCAGCAAACAGAGTGAACAACTATCCTGGTTTGTCTGAGACTTGGGATTTCTTTCTTAGGATGTGGAATTTTTAGTGCTGAAACTAGGCTAGTCCTGAATAAACTGGACAGTTGTTGACCCCACCTGCAAAGTTGAGCAACTTTGATGATAATATCATTGTGATAATATGCTGACAAAGTCTCCACGGCTTCATAATGCCTAACAAAACCTTCTGTTTCTATAGAGGTGAAAGGTTTTTCTATAGAGATGAAAGGTGTTTCTACAGAGGTATATGGGTTAGAGGTGAAATTACAATAAGGGAGTGTCAAGGTCCTCTCACAGTTAATCTGTTTCTTATTGGTAAATGTTTTAATCACTGACCTCTTAACCAATATCACAAAGGCTAATTCCTGTGGCATTGTTAGATGCAGCTCATTCTTTATGTGACCAGACTTTTGTCCAATATATTGCTAGTTTAGGTTTTCAAATGTTTTAAAATAGCTGTTCTATGCCCATTTAGTAACACATATTTACTATTGTGATTTACTTCTAAAATAATTACTCTTACAGTGGATTTGCATATTTTAGTAATTTTGCATTTATAATTGTTCTAATAAGGTTTGTACTACTTTCATTATAATTGGTTTATGGTCCAATAAATGATAGATTAAGGTAGAGGACAATCCAATAGTTTAAATTTAGATATTTATATTGTCCCTAAATATTGTGACAGGGTATTTCTTTCCTTAAAGAGTAAGTATAATGCTATGACCTAAATATGTAATCATTTTAATATTTGGTCATATGCTTTAGTCCTTCTCTCTGTCTCTCTCTCTTAGTGTGTGTGTGTGTTTGTCTGCATGCACGCACACCTGTCTGTCTGTCTCTGTTTGCTTCCTCTTTTTAAACTGAACCCAGTTCAAAAAGCTGAATGGCTTAGCTGTATCAAAATAGTATTGGTACCACGTTAAAGTTTCACATTTTAGCACTTCACCACAGACCTAAGGAATCCGAATATGTGATGTGTAGGGTAATTTTGATAAGCCCTTTATGCACCTTAGTGTTTCAGGAACACTGATCTGTTGTACAAATAAGACCCATTGTACATCTGGTAGCAGCTGCAGTGTCTGCCTATGTGTGTTAGTCTAATTATATGAGCTCTTTGATACATATTATTTTTCTATGTGGAAATAAAACCTGCTCTGTAGAGTCAATGAAAGCAACAAAATAGGTTCATGGACCACAAATTCAAGTGTGTAAAAAAGTAACATTATTTTTCCATACCTGAAGTTAATTTCTATCTTGCTCCCCAATTCCATCCAGTGTCAGAATCTGTAATCTATTCACTCTAGGGAAACTTAAACATGTTGTAATTATTTCAAACTCAAAATCAAATGTAGAAATGTTTTCCTTTACTTTCTTTATCTCTGCAGTTGATTCTATGCCTCAAAGTTTATGGGAAAAGCCTGTATTTTTGGAAGGGAGAAAACTCCACTTCTTGGTTTTAATCTGTTGTGTAGTTGTATACAGAGATGCACAACTGTTTGGCTTCCAATTTCACTGGCATTTGTTGCAGTGGCATTTTGCCACA
>NW_012101261.1:568099-575690 GCF_000951045.1 Mandrillus leucophaeus
TCTTTTAACTTTGTTTAGGCCTTAATATTATTTGGTAAATGATCAGTGAAAATCTGAGTTTAATAATAAAATAGCAGAGGCGTCTTGGTATAGGTCTGTGAGAAGCTTCATATATTACAGTATGTCTTGCTCTAGAAACCATTTTTTTTCCATCCCTGGATTCACAAACATTAAAAATAAGTCTCTGAGGTTTTACTGAGAAAAATCTAATGACATAAACCAGGAAAAGAAATAACATCACCGATCATCAGAGAAATACAAATCAAAACCACAGTGAGATGCCATCTCACTCCAGTCCAAATGGCAATTATTAAAAAGTCAGGAAACTACAGATGCTGGCTGCAGAGAAATAGAAACACTTACACTGTTGGCGGGAATGTAAATTAGTTCAACCATTGTGGAAGACAGTGTTCCAATTCCTCAAGGATCTAGAACCAGAAATACCATTTGACCCAGCAATCCCATTACTGGATATATACACAAAGGAATATAAATCATTATACTGTAAAGACACATGCACACATATGTTTATTACAGCACTATTTACCATAGCAAAGACATGGAACCAACCCAAATGCCCATCAGTGAAAGACTGGATAAAGAAAATGGGGTACATGTAAACCATGGAATACTATGCAGTCATAAAAAGGAATGAGATCATGTCCTTTGCAGGAGCATGGATGAAACTGGAAACCATCATCATCAGCAAACTAACACAGGAAAAGAAAACCAAATACCGCATAAGCGGGAGTTGAACAATGAGAACACATGGACACAGAGAGGGGAACAACACACATCAGGGCCTGTTGGTGGGTGGGGGCTGAAGGGAGGAAACTTAGAGGATGGGTCAATAGGTGCAGCAAACCACCATGGCACACGTATTCCTATGTAACAAACCTGCATATTCTGCATATGTATCCCTTTTCTTTTTTAAGAAAAAAAAGAAATTAAATATTTCTAGAAGTTTCCAATATTTGTGTCATGATAATGTAGAATCATTTTAAGTATATATTTTTACACAAACGATGTTAGTACCATGCTAAATTTGTTGATTAAAACACACAAATATAGTTTTGAGTAGGGCTTCAAGATGGCTGTCTAGAGGTATCTGACATTCACCTCCTCCACAAAGAGGAACTAACAAAGTGAGTAGATAATCAGATTTGGAATGGGCCATCTAAGAGAGAGCACTGACATTCAACAAGAAAGTGACAGGAAACACCTAAGGCAAGGAAGGAGAGCAAAGTGAAGCAAGCTCCTTGTCCAGTATTGACTAGCAGTCTGGAGAGGCTACTTGTTGTGGAGAAAGAATAAATGACAGATCCCCAGTGATCCATATTCCCACTGCAAACGCCTGTAATCCTAGCCATGGGAGAGCCTCTCAACGCTCAGGGACCCTAAAACTAATATAGTGAACTGCCTGGGGTCTGTGTGACTCTATTGCTCCAGAGAGGGAGCTCACACTGGGTCCCACACAACCCCAGAGACCTAAGCAGTTACAGCATGGTGCCATTTTTTAGAGCACACCCCCACCAGATTGCATCCTGCCCTCGGGCCCAACACCCCCTACATCACAACAGCACTGGAGCCCCACTGACATCCTCTGCCTGAGCTGCTACTGCTGCTGACGGCTGCTGCCAGGGCTGAAGGTTACTGTCCCCTGACCAATGACCTCACTGTCCCCAGCAACTGAACCGTTGTGCATCTGCATGTGCTGTGAGGACAAGAGCCCCCACCTGCAGCCACTACTGCTGCCAGGACTGAAGCACAAGCCACTGGTAGTGACCCCACCACCCCTAGCAGTGGGAATTCCATGCATCTGCACTTGCCTTAGAAATAAGCTTCCTTACTCACAGCTGCTACTGTTGCTAGCTGCTGCCACTGAGGCTGAAGTGCCAGTCACTGGCAGGAGCCACTGGCAGCAACCTTGCTACCCACAGCAGCAGGATTGTCATGCATTCACAAGTGCCCAGAGAACAAACTCTCCCCACTGGAGCTGCTGTCTGGAGCTGAAACACATGCTCCCCAGCTGAGATGGTTTGGCTGTGCCCCTACCCAAATCTCATCTTGAATTGTAGCTCCCATAATCTCCATGTGTTTGGGAGAAACCCAGTGGGAGGTAATTGAGTCACCGGGGTGGGTTTTCCCATGCTGTTGTGATAGCGAGTAAGTCTCATGAGATCTAATGGTTTTATAAAGTGCAGTTCCCCTGCGCATGCTTTCTTGCCTGCCACCATATAAGATGTGTCTTTCCTTTCCCTTCACCTTCCGCTATGTTTGTGAGGCCTTCCCAGCCATGTGGAACCATGAATCCATTAAGCCTCTTTTTCCTTATAAATTACCCAGTCTAGGGTATCTCTTCATAGCAGTATGAAAATGGAATAATATGCCAGCCACCTACCTATGGCTGTTGCCACTGACAATAACCTCACACTCCCCATCCCCAGCAGCAGGGCTATAGCCACTGGCATGTACCCTGAAGCAGGCTCATCCAACTGAATGTGTTAATACAAGCCTGGAGACTAGCTCTCCAAGACCATCGCAGCCACCACTAACACTATCATGGATCTCTTGGGAGCCAGAGGGTTATTCCACCACTGCTATGGCCATTACGCGCACCACACTGCCTGCCAAGGGGCCTGAGGACCCACCCATTCACAGCCCAAAACTGCCTCTGCTGTAAGCCACTTGGAGGACCATAAATTGACTGACCTGGACATGCTAACACTGGTATCACTGTATACCTCCACTGCTGCCACCACTGGAGCCTGAGGACTAGCCCACCTGGCATCCCTGTCCTAAGCAAAACTTCACCACAGCTTTCACTAACAATTGTACCCTAAGCCTCTGAGGAAATCACAGAGACCACTGATTCTGTTTATATCTGAAGAAAGTATATTCACACTATGCTGCTTCATGCACCCAGAATCAAAGGCAAGGTGCCCCTACACCACCAATATTATCGATACATCTTTAGGAAAAATCCTCATCTATAAAAGCAAAGCCAAAAAATTGGAACAAGCATTAATCACATCAGATGTCAATATCGACATAAGAACACAAGAAACACGGAAAAGCAAAGAAATACGATACCTTTGAAGGAACACAATAATTCTCAAGCAATAGACTTTAATTAATAAGAAATTTATGAAATGCCAGAAAAGAGTTTAAATAACGGTATTCAAGAAGCTCAGTGAAATATAAGAGAACACAGATAAACAATATGAAGAAATGAGGAAAAAAGCGAGTATATGAATGAAAAATGTACTGAGTAGACAGAGATCATAAAATACATTCTAACAGAAATCCTGAAGCTGAAGAATTCATTGAGTAAAATAAAAAAAAAAAAAAAATACAACTGAGAACTTCAATAATAGACCAGATCAAGAAAAAGAAAGAATTTCAGAACTTGAAGATAGGCCTTTGAAAATAAAGCAGTCAGCAAAAATAAAGAAAAAAGAATAAAAGGAATGACAAAAGCCTCCATAATATATGGCACACCATAAAGCAACCAAATATTTTAATATTAGGTGTTGCAGAAACAAATAAAAGGCCAAAAGGACCAAAAAAACTCTATTTAATTAAATAATAACTAGAAATGTCACATGTCTACCAAGAAATTTTGACATCCAGACACAGGAAACTCATAGATTCCCAGAAAGTTACAACACAAAAGATCTCCAAGGCACATTCTAATCAAACTGTCAAAAGTTAAAAAAAACCCTGAAGATATAATTCTAAAAACAACAGGAAAAAAGTGTCCAGTCACTTATAAGGGAACCCCCATCAAACTAACAGTGGATTTCTCAGCAGAAACTGTATGGGTCGGGAGAGAATGGGATGATGTATTCAAAGTGCTGATAGAAGAAATACTGCCAGTCAAGGATATACCCAGGAAAGTAAGTTATTATTCAAAATGGAGAAATAAAGTCTTTTCCAGACAAGCAAAAGCATACAGAGTTCATCACTAATAGACCAGCTTTATAAGAAATGCTTAAGGGAATCCTATACATAGAAATGAAAGAATGGTATCTACCATCAGGAAAGTATAAAACACACTGGTAGAGCAAACACATGAATAAGAAAGAGAAAAAAACTCATATATTACCACTACAGAAAATCATCAACCAAAACTATAAAAAATAAGAGAGGATGAGGCCGGGCATGGTGGCTTACACCTGTAATCCCAACACTTTGGGAGGCCAAGGCAGGTGGATCACAAGGTCCGGAGATTGAGACCATCCTGGCCAAACTGGGGAAACCCTGTCTCTACTTAAAAAAAAAAAAAAAAAAAAAAAATTATCTGGGTTTGGTGGCAAGGGCCTATAATCCCAACTACTCAGGAGGGTGAGGCAGGAGAATCTCTTGAACCTGGGAAGTGAAGGTTGCAGTGGAAAAAAAAGAGAGAGAGAGAGAGAGAGAGAGAGAATGAAAAGGACAAAGGATATATACAACAACCAGAAAATAATTTAGTAAAATGACAGGAATAAGCCCTTACATATCAGTAATAACCTGGAATGTAAGTGGATTAAACTTTCCACTTAAATATATACAGACTGAGTAAGTGGCAAAAAAAAAAAAAAAAAAAAAAAAAAAAAAAAAAAAAAAAAAAAAAGACTGATTTATGTACCACCTACAAGAAATTCATCTCACTCTAAGACATATATAGATTGAAAGTAAAGAGACGGAAAAAGATATTCCATGCAAACAGAAACAAAAATTAAGCTGGAGTAGCTATACTTACATGACATAAAATAGACTTTAAGACAAAAACAGTAAAAACAGACAGAGAAGGTCATTATATAATGATAAAGGCATCAATTCAATAAGAGTATAACAATTCTAAAGATATATGTACTCAACACTGGAATACTGAGATATATAAAGCAAATATTATCAGATCTAAAGGGAGAAATAAACTCCAATACAATAATGGTTCAATAGTTCAATACAATAAGACTTTAATATCTCACTCTTAGCCTTAGATAGACCATCTACACAGAAAATAAACAAAGGAACATTGGATTTAAACTGTACTTTACACCAAATGGACTTAACACACATTTACGAAACATTTTATTCAACAGTTGCTGAATACACATTCTTATCAGTACATGGAACCTTCTCCAGAATAGACCACATATTAGGCCACAAAATTACCCTTAACAAATGTGAAAACATCAAAATCATATCAAGTGTTTTCCCACGATGATATAAAACTAGAACTCAATAACAAGAAGAATTTTGAAAACTATAAAAATACATGGAAATTAACCAACATGCTCCTGAATGACCACTGAGTCAGAAAATAATTTAAGAAGAAAATTTAAAAATTTCTGGAAACAAATGAAAATTGAAACACAACATACCACAATCTGAAATACAGCAAAAGCAGTACTATGATGGAAGTTATGAAAGTCTATATAAAAAGTAGAAATATTTCAAATACATAATCTGATGATGTACCTCAAAGACCTAGAAAAGCAAGAACAAACCAAATACAAAATTAGTAGAAGCACAAAAAACAAACAAACAAAAAAACCAAAAAAGCCAGATCAGAGCAGAACTAAATGAAATACACACGAAAAACAAAATATAAAGTATTAATACAACAAAAAGTTGAATTTTTGAAGATAAAATCAATAAACCACTAGCTAGACTAACCAAGAAAAAAAGAGAGAAGACCCAAATTAACAAAATTATAAGTGAAAAAATAAGACATTAAAACTGATACCATAGAAAAATAAACAATAATCAGAGACTATTATGAACAACTATACACTAATAAACTGGAAAGCCTAAAGGAAATAGATATTTTGGAAACACATACCCTATCAAGAGTGACTTAGAAAGAGATAGAAAAAAATCCGAATAGAGCAGTAATAAATAATGAAATTGAATCAGTAATAAAAAGTCTCCTGACAAAAGATAAGCCTAGGACCAAATGATTTCACTGCAGAATTCTACTAAACTTACAAAGAAGACCTAACATCAATTCTCCTCAAACTATTCCAAAATCTTGGAGAGAAGAAACTTCTCCTTAACTCATTCTATGAGGCCAGTATTGCTCTGATCCCCAAACCAGACAAAATACTACAACAACAACAACAACAACAACAAAAACTACAAGCCAATATCTCTGATAAACACAGGTTTTTAAAATCCTCAACAAAATCTACCAAACTGAATTCAAAAACACATGAAAAAGATGACACATCACGATCAAGTGGGATTTATCTCAGAGATGCAAAGATGGTTAAAACATTGAATGATAAAAACTCAACAAAGTAGGCATAGAAAGAATGTACCTGAACACAGTAAAGGCCATATATGACAAACCTACAGTTTTCATCATACTGAATGAAGAAAAGCTGAAAGCCTTCTTCTAAGAACTGTAGCAAGACAAAGATGCCAACTTTCATTACTCCCATTCAACATAGTACCGGAAGTCCTAGACAGAGTTATTAGAAAGTAAAAATAAATCAAAGGTTTCTAAATTGGAAAAGAGAAAGTTAAACTGTCCCTCTTTGTATATGACCTGATCTTATATCTAAAAAATCTAAAGGCTTCACAACAACAAAAAACCCTTTTATATCCAATAGATAAATTTAACAAAGTCGCAGATACAAAATCTACATTAAAAAAATCAAGAGTATTTCTAAACACCAATAATGAAATAGTTGAAAAAGGAATCAAGAACAACAATACCATGTATATATATGTAACAAAATAAGTTACCTAGAAATAAATTTAACCACTGAGTTAAAAGACTTCCACAAAAAAAGGAAAAAAAAAACCTACAAAACTCTGATGAAAGAAATTGAGGAGGACACAAACAAGTGAAATACATCTCATGTTCATAGATCAGAATAATTATTATTGTTAAAATGGCCATGCTACCCAAAGCAATCTATGTACTTATTAGACTCTATAGTGACATACCAATGTCATTTTTCACAAAAACAGAAATGCCTAAAATTCATATGGAACCAAAATAGCCAAAAGAACAAAACTGTAGACATCAAACTACCTGACTCCAAAATATATTATAAAGATACAGTAAGCAAAACAACATGGTATTGGTATAAAAACAGAAATATAGACCAATGGAACAAAATAGCAAACTCAGAAATAAATTCATGTATTTGCCGCTAACTAATTTTTGACATATGTGCCAAGAACATACATTGAGGAAAAGACACCCTTTTCAATAAACAGTGCTTTGAAACTGTATATAAATATCCAGAAGAATGAAAGTGAACCCTTATCTCTCATCATATACAAAAATAAATTTAAGGCGGATTAAAGACCTAAACACAAGATCAGAAACTATTAAACTCCTAGAGGAAAACATAGGGGAAACAATTTAAAACACTGGCAAAAATTTTATTGCTAAGACCTCAGAAGTGTGAGTAATAAAAACAGAAATAGTCAAATGAGATGATGCTAAACTAAAGACTCCTTCATGGCAAAGAAAACAATCAATAGAGTGAAAAAACAACCTGTTGAATGCAAGAAAATATTTGCAAACTATTCCCCTGATATCTGACAAGAGACTAATATACATAACATATAAGAAACTCAAACAATG
>NW_012101261.1:576065-584181 GCF_000951045.1 Mandrillus leucophaeus
CTTGGCCTCCCAAAGTGCTTGGATTACAGGTGTGAGCTACCACACTCTGCCCTAGAATGGCTATTATTAAAAAGACAAAATATAATAGATGTTAACAAGGATGAGGAGAAAAGGGAACTCTTATACACTGTTGGTGGGAATGTAAATTAGTACAGCTACTATAGGAAACACTATGGAGATTTCTCAAAAAAACTAAAAATAGAACTACCAGAAAATGCAGCAATCCCATTATATGGTATTTATCCAAAGAAAAGGAAACCATCATATCGAAGGTATGCCTGCACCCATATGATTATTGTGGCACTATTCACGATAGCAAAACTGTAGAATCAACCTAAGTGTTCATTAACAGATTAACGGGTAAAGAAAATGTGGTATATATACAAAAAAACAAAACAAAACAAAACAAAAAAAAGTTTTGGCCATTAAAAAAGGAATCATGTCTTTAGCCTCTAAATGGATGGAACTAGATATCATTATGTTAAGTAAAGAGAGGTTGGTTAATGGGTACAAACAAACAGTTAGAAGAAATAAGTTCTAATGTTTGATAGCAGAGTAGGATGACTATAGTTAAAATAATGTATTGGATATTTCAAAATAACTAGAAAAGAGGACTTGAAATGATCTCAACACATGGAAATAATAAAATACTGGAGGTGATGGCTTGATTATTACACATTCTATGCATATAACAAAATGTTACATGTACCCCATATAAACGTACAAATATTATTTAGCAACTAAAAATACCTCAAAATAATGATCCAAGTATACGATATGAAATATATTGGCACCAACTATATTTTGTGAAACTTTTATGGTTATTAGGATTGAAATCAAATTTTGATGATTAGTTAAACTGAGATTCTAAAATGATTAATTCCACACTCAGCTGTATCCAGGTACAGCATTTTACATTCTGGACATCTTCTTTTCCTGATAAAGAAAAACCCCAAAGTCTCCAGATAATTGGCAGTTTATTTTTATAAACAATGTCTACAAATAGGTGATAATTTAAATCTAGTTTATTTGGTATCATTGCATGAGAATTCACATCCTGTCCAGGAGACGCCTTAGTCCTGGCATGCCTTTCCATGGCATGATAGAGGTCCACATACTCCCTCTTTCTGACTCTGCCAAATTGCCTTTTCTCTTTCGAAAGAAACTAGTTCAGAACACACATTTGAAATTGTAGGATTCATCCTGATCCCTTGCTGGTGGCAGTCTTGAAAATCCCATCTTAGCTTGGCAATTAAGTTACTAGCTTGAGGCTCTACATACAGTGTTACTCCATGAAACATGACTTTTATTTTTTATATTTATTTATTTATTTATTTTTGGTGAGACGGAGATTTACTCATGTTGCCCGGGCTGGAGTGCAATGGCGCGATTTCGGCTCACCGCATCTTCCACCTCTCAGGTTCAAGTGATTCTCCTGCCTCAGCCTCCCGAGTAGCTGGGATTACAAGCATGTGCCACCATGCCCGGCTAATTTTGTATTTTTAGAAGAGACTGGGTTTCACTGTGCTGCCCACGCTGATCTCGAACTCCTGACCTTAGGTGATCTGCCCGCCTTGGCCTCCCAAAGTGCTGGGATTACAGGCGTGAGCCACTGCGTCTGGCTGAATCGTGACTTTTAATAAAGATATTTTTGAAGTTTGTTGAATTGATGCCACATTAAAATACATATTTTGAGTCTGGTTGATTTATTCCACAACCAGTCAGTAGACACTGTCCATATGCTAGTCACAGAACCAAATATTGACTTCCACTCTCCAAGTAGAGTTTGCAATGCACCTGAACTGGTTTTGATTCCTCCTTCTATGAACTTTAGCAGCTTTAGATATTTCTTAATATCTTTAATCTTCAGTTTCCTCATTTATAAAAAGAAAATATTATCACCTTATTCACAAGTGTTTTTTTAATTAGGTGAAAGAATACTTCAAAATTACTAGCATGTTGTAAAGTTAAGCATTCAATAAATGTGGGGGTTGTAGATATTTGGAAATCGTCTTGAGTATGAATTCTAGATTTTTATCTTATGGTCTATGAAATTGGACCATGTTACATAGAAAACAATTTGTTTTTTTATTTGTTACAAATTATTTAACTCACAGGTGGTATGTAGTTAACAGAGAGAGCTTTTTATGCAGGAACTAATCTAAGTAATCTAGAGGTATTACTCCCTGAATCTTTATGAGTTATATAAAATTGATCTCTGTGTTTTACAGAGAAGAAAATTGAGTCTTAAGAAAGTTCTGTTCCACAGAGTTTCTCTTACCATTACACAAGACCGTTGTGATAACAAAGTGTGCTAGAGTAGCAAATATGTATAGCACAATGTGTAGAATATCATAGAAACTGGAAAAATATTTCTATACTTCTAACTTCTGTCTAGTAACAGTCTCAGAATTTTTTTTTTTTTTTTAATCTAGAAGTGTTTGGTCTGTACCCAGAGAAGCAATTAGTACCCGTAAGGTTTGCAAAGACATTTGATATCAAATAATGAAATTCATGACAAAAAACACTTTTACTTCAGTGTGGTACTAAAATATGTACATTTCTTTCAAAGGTCACACTTCTGAATCCTTAACTAATGCTACATCCCTAGGAGCTTAAAGACGTGAATCCTTAAGTTAGATAAAAAATAAAAAGGCAAAATTTATTATAAAACATATTTGAACTACATTTTCCACTGGGATAAAGTTACAGGTTATTGTACAATTCTAGTTTCTCCAGGCAGTAGGTCTGTAAGCACAAGTTGTTTAGAGCAACCAGAAACAAAAATCATATTTCAGTGGCATTTCAAGTAAAATTCCCCCTTCTCCTTCCCAACGCTGTGAAAAAGGACTATGTCTTAAAGGAGAAATTTCAAATGCCACTGGAGACTTTTGAAATAGTGGAGATTATATGAAGAGTGCTTTACCATAGGGTCTTTAAACACAGGTCCTGAATGGTGACCACAGTATATAAATGGAGAGATAGAGAATTAATTCATCGTACAGTGGAGCAGAAAACTCACATCTGTTCTTTCTACAACCCAGTACACCCCATTTATTAATGCTGTTCTCTGCACTGTCAGGTCTAAGCAATTAACTTGCACAGACTGGCTTCTGTGGGGATAGATAGATGGTGTGTTTTTCACTAGGAATATACTCGTTTTAGCTCTTTTAACAGAGAAAAAGAAATAAGGTATCTCCTATGTTCTATCTAGATTGAGGACGTTATACACTTACAGTCATGGGATAACAGAGATATTGCAGCCATGTGGTTTAGTTATCCTGATTTGATTATTACACATTCTATGTTTGTGTTGAAATAGTACATGTATCCCATAAATAGGTATAATGGTTGTATATCCATAATAATAAAAAATAAAGTTGCAAAAAAGCCTTGGAAAATTTTAGCACCAAAGTAATATTCAAAATTTTAAGTAGGAGATACAAGTTTAGAAGGATTTTTTTAAAAATCAACTAGGAATAGATCATTTTGAGTGACATCCTATATAGTTATTTTAGTTTCTTGGTGAATGATTCATTTCTAAATATATTGGTTACCACCATCACTATGGGTATTTTTCTAAATATATTGGTTACCCACATCACTGAATCTGGAAGGCAGAAAAAAAAAAGAAAATGATTCCCCGGCTAATTTTGTATTTTTAGTAGAGACTGGGTTTCACTGTGTTGCCCACGCTGATCTCGAACTCCTGACCTTAGGTGATCTGCCCGCCTTGGCCTCCCAAAGTGCTGGGATTACAGGCGTGAGCCACTGCGTCTGGCTGAATCGTGACTTTTAATAAAGATATTTTTGAAGTTTGTTGAATTGATGCCACATTAAAATACATATTTTGAGTCTGGTTGATTTATTCCACAACCAGTCAGTAGACACTGTCCATATGCTAGTCACAGAACCAAATATTGACTTCCACTCTCCAAGTAGAGTTTGCAATGCACCTGAACTGGTTTTGATTCCTCCTTCTATGAACTTTAGCAGCTTTAGATATTTCTTAATATCTTTAATCTTCAGTTTCCTCATTTATAAAAAGAAAATATTATCACCTTATTCACAAGTGTTTTTTTAATTAGGTGAAAGAATACTTCAAAATTACTAGCATGTTGTAAAGTTAAGCATTCAATAAATGTGGGGGTTGTAGATATTTGGAAATCGTCTTGAGTATGAATTCTAGATTTTTATCTTATGGTCTATGAAATTGGACCATGTTACATAGAAAACAATTTGTTTTTTTATTTGTTACAAATTATTTAACTCACAGGTGGTATGTAGTTAACAGAGAGAGCTTTTTATGCAGGAACTAATCTAAGTAATCTAGAGGTATTACTCCCTGAATCTTTATGAGTTATATAAAATTGATCTCTGTGTTTTACAGAGAAGAAAATTGAGTCTTAAGAAAGTTCTGTTCCACAGAGTTTCTCTTACCATTACACAAGACCGTTGTGATAACAAAGTGTGCTAGAGTAGCAAATATGTATAGCACAATGTGTAGAATATCATAGAAACTGGAAAAATATTTCTATACTTCTAACTTCTGTCTAGTAACAGTCTCAGAATTTTTTTTTTTTTTTTAATCTAGAAGTGTTTGGTCTGTACCCAGAGAAGCAATTAGTACCCGTAAGGTTTGCAAAGACATTTGATATCAAATAATGAAATTCATGACAAAAAACACTTTTACTTCAGTGTGGTACTAAAATATGTACATTTCTTTCAAAGGTCACACTTCTGAATCCTTAACTAATGCTACATCCCTAGGAGCTTAAAGACGTGAATCCTTAAGTTAGATAAAAAATAAAAAGGCAAAATTTATTATAAAACATATTTGAACTACATTTTCCACTGGGATAAAGTTACAGGTTATTGTACAATTCTAGTTTCTCCAGGCAGTAGGTCTGTAAGCACAAGTTGTTTAGAGCAACCAGAAACAAAAATCATATTTCAGTGGCATTTCAAGTAAAATTCCCCCTTCTCCTTCCCAACGCTGTGAAAAAGGACTATGTCTTAAAGGAGAAATTTCAAATGCCACTGGAGACTTTTGAAATAGTGGAGATTATATGAAGAGTGCTTTACCATAGGGTCTTTAAACACAGGTCCTGAATGGTGACCACAGTATATAAATGGAGAGATAGAGAATTAATTCATCGTACAGTGGAGCAGAAAACTCACATCTGTTCTTTCTACAACCCAGTACACCCCATTTATTAATGCTGTTCTCTGCACTGTCAGGTCTAAGCAATTAACTTGCACAGACTGGCTTCTGTGGGGATAGATAGATGGTGTGTTTTTCACTAGGAATATACTCGTTTTAGCTCTTTTAACAGAGAAAAAGAAATAAGGTATCTCCTATGTTCTATCTAGATTGAGGACGTTATACACTTACAGTCATGGGATAACAGAGATATTGCAGCCATGTGGTTTAGTTATCCTGATTTGATTATTACACATTCTATGTTTGTGTTGAAATAGTACATGTATCCCATAAATAGGTATAATGGTTGTATATCCATAATAATAAAAAATAAAGTTGCAAAAAAGCCTTGGAAAATTTTAGCACCAAAGTAATATTCAAAATTTTAAGTAGGAGATACAAGTTTAGAAGGATTTTTTTAAAAAATCAACTAGGAATAGATCATTTTGAGTGACATCCTATATAGTTATTTTAGTTTCTTGGTGAATGATTCATTTCTAAATATATTGGTTACCACCATCACTATGGGTATTTTTCTAAATATATTGGTTACCCACATCACTGAATCTGGAAGGCAGAAAAAAAAAAGAAAATGATTCTGTCATTGCCATTAAACACAGCTACAGAAATAGATATATATTCACATCTGCTCCTCATCTGAGGTGCTACTCTATCAGTTCCAATGATTTTATAAATAAGATGATGGTGTATTTTGTATGGATTCCAGGTTTCATGGTCAGGAAAAATGGCATATAACCCTATTTTACCCTACATTTTCTATTTTATATTTCAGCTTTATTTTCTAGCTCTTCCACGGATACAAATGCATATTTCTCCCTAGTTACATTAATTTTGATTGAAAGACAAATGCACAAAGTTAGTCACTTTCTCTTTCTTCTAAAATACTTTTTTTCCATAGGCTTCCAGGAGATCACACAAGTTCTTGTCTTCATTCTATTTCAGTAGTCATTCCTTCCTCTCTGTGATGGAGCAGTCCAGGATGCCAACATGGTGTACTCCAAGGCTCCAACCTCAGACCTCTTTTTTACCCACACTCATGGCTTTAAATATTATCTATATGCTGGTGGCTCCCAAATTTGTGAAACACATTTTGGAATTCTACAAATTGCCCAATTAACATCTGATTTACATGGAAAGTAGCCATCTCACATTTGCTATACTCAAAAGTAGACTCTTGATTCTTTTCCTATTCTTCCCCACCCCATAGCATAATCTTCTTTTCTTGGTGTTCCCAATTTCAGTAATTGGTCCAATCATTCTCTCAGTGGTGACCTGGTAACCTTGAAAACATGAGTTCTTTTTTCTCTCACATCTAATCTGTTATCAAAATCTCTTCAAAAAAGATCCCGAATCCTACTACTTCTTATCTATTTTGCCATCACCTTACCCACTTTGACCTATGCAATATCTCGAGCAAATCACTTATCTATTCAAATTCTCCAATGATCTCCTTTCACACTTGGAATAAAATCCAAAAGGCAGCACATTACCTAATGTCCCACATGCCTCCAGTGACCTTAATATTTCTCTCCTACCACCCTCTCCTTACTTTCCCTGCAGAAACCACACTGGCCTCTGCTTGCTCCTGCTTCAGAGCTTTTGCATCAACTGTTTGCATTGCTTAGAATGATTTCTCACCACATAACTGTCCTGCTCATTCCCTCACTTTATTCCTATCTCTGTTAAAATGTCACCTCCTCAGGAAAACTGTTTCTAACCGTCTTTCAGAAGTGTATCTCCATTATTTTTGACTTCTTAGCATTTCTCACTGACATTATAAGTTCATTTGCTCATTGACTGTACTTACATTAAAATATAAAAGAAGGAACTTTATTTCATTTTTTCACTATTTCAATGTACAGAATTATAGCTGGTGGATATTAATGCTTAATTAATATGTGTTAGATGAAAAAGTGTACAATGAGACTATTATATCTGCAAAAATTTATTTCTGAGAAGGCCTCTTTTTTGTCACATAGCTTCATTAACAGCTAAATGTTTGGTTAATATTTACTTACTGAGATTATTAACAATTAATAAAATGTGATTCATAAAGTATTCCAAGCTTAATTCTCTTAGTCTGAAGTGAAAAATATTTATAGTACTATGAATCTCTTTCATTTGGTGCTGTGTAGACATAGACTGAAACTGATACTTACCAAGTGCTATGAAATTTTGTTACTGGAACAGATCGCGAACAAAGCTTCTGAGAATATAATTGGCTAAATTGCCTTTGAAGCTTTTCAAACAATAAATAAAATACTATATGGCAGAGAGAAAGAGAACTATACATACTAAAAAATGAGAATAGAGATTATTTGTAAAAGTTACAAGACCATGTGTTCCACAATATTTGTTCATCAATTCCCTTCCTCAGTGCTTTCTAGAGTCTCTGATTTGAGGGGATAATTTATATGCAATTTTTCTCTAAGCAAATATGCTGTCCTCTCCAACTGAGACTTAGGATTGTGTGCAACACAGCCAGTTGATACATAGAGAATACTGAAATGAAGCATGACTAAGAAGGAACTCTCTCCAGAAATATCTTGATAAACCCCATTGCTCCTTCCTCTGTATTTTGCTTTGTGACATTCATAACTTAGTGTGAATTAATTTGTAAGACAAATTACATCCTGACGAATAAAATAAAGTTCTGTCTGGATGACTTGACAGAATATTGAACTACATATTTGTTAGAAAGTAATATTAAAAATAAACCTTATCAATAAGTCCTATTTCTTTCTCATATTTTTTTTCTGCTTCTTTTTTTCTCAAACATGGATTGAGTTCATTAAGGAAACAAAAGAAATTTTAAAAGTGAATGTACCTGAGGGGCGGAGCAAGATGGCCAAATAGGAACAGCTCCAGTCTCCAACTCCCAGCGCGAGCGAC
>NW_012101262.1:0-4219 GCF_000951045.1 Mandrillus leucophaeus
AATGACGAGTAGTTGGGTGCTGACGAGTTGATGGGTGCAGCACAGCAACATGGCACAAGTATACATATGTAACAAACCTGCACGTTACGCACATGTACCCTAGAACTCAAAGTATAATAATAATAATAATAAAAAGAATGTATTTCATACTACTAAGCTCTATACATAAAATGGCATTTTTTAAATTTTTTTTTTTTTAATTTTTTGAGACAGAGCCTTGCTCTGTCGCCCAGGCTGGAGTGCAGTGGCGCGATCTCGGCTCACTGTAAGCTGTACCTCCTGGGTTCACGCCATTCTCCTGCCTCAACCTCTCGAGTAGGTGGGACTACAGGCACCTGCCACCACGCCCAGCTAACTTTTTGTATTTTTAGTAGAGTCGTGGTTTAACCGTGTTAGCCAAGATGGTCTCGATCTCCTGACTTTGTGATCAGCCTGCCTCGGTCTGCCAAAGATAATATTTATATTATGAGTGTTTTATCACAACAAAAATTGGAGGAAAAAGGACTACACTATGTTTTTGTAAAATATTGTTACAGGTTTGAGGTCTACTTTTTGTTTTTGGAATACATTTGCTTGTTAGTCAAATTTGGGTGTGATGCTGTCCAATCCTTTTCTTCCTTGATACATAATGAAGAATATAGCATGCTGAGAATAGCACTGCATGATAAAAAATGTACTGGGTTACAAGGCAGAAAATGTGTGTGTTTTCTTTCTGAATGACTCAAGCAGGTCATTTAGGATCTCTGACTCTACTAGTTGGATAGTGATAGATTTGAGCTTGAATTAACTTTAGCACTTCCTTTCTGATGTATGTTACTAGATTGTTTCTAAATAGTTGATTAGAATGCTAAATCTGAGATAGTTAAGAGATATATTGGGAAAAGAATAAATTATAGCATCATAAACAGGAAGCAGTGTGTAGACCTGTCACTTCCTTATGCAAATTTGCAACTCAACTTATTTCCAACCTACACAGAAACCAATATACAGGAAATGTTCTCACTTGTGAAAGGCTAGATCCAATAAAAGGAAAAGAGGAGACACGAATTCTCTCTGTACTTTTTAGCCTAGTCCTTTTTGCCCTTAACTGTAATGCCTGTACGTCTTAAATGTGATTCTGCCCCAGGACTTATACCACTGAGTTGAAAATCACTGGACAGAGTAAGTTGTTATGTTGAGTTCTAACTAAAACAAGATTTTACTGGTTTACTTGGTGGGTCTATTGATCCTTTGCTTACTTTAAAATTTGAGGGAAAAAAAAAGGAAAGATTGCTTAGTTTAACAATGTAATTTGTTAATCTGTGATTTAGTGTATACCCAATCATTATGCATTTTCTTTCATTTGTTTAACCATTACATTATCTTTTCAGTAAATTAGCTTTTAATTTTGCAAATTCACACATGAATACTCCTTAAAGAAGGTTTCTTACGTTGGTTCATTGTCTCTGTGATTCTGATAATCACTGCAAATGAAAGCTTTCCAACATCTCTTTCTGACGTTACCTTTCTCCCTGTAGCTAAAGAAGGAAACATGGTATAATCCACATGCAACTTTTGGGCCTTTATAATATATATATATTTTTTAATTTATTTATTATTATTATACTTTAAGTTGTAGGGTACATGTGCATAACGTGCAGGTTTGTTACATATGTATACTTGTGCCATGTTGGTGTGCTGCACCCATCAACTCGTCATTTACATCAGGTATAACTCCCAATGCAATCCCTCCCCCCTTAGAATATTAACCATTTTCCCAGGTCCTTCTCTAGCTCGAAGTTTTGTAATTGGGAATTTATCTAGAATTTGAAAGTAAGTAATGTGTATGTATAAACATATGTATGTACAATGTATCTAGATATATTATAAAACACACATGTGTATGTTTTTTGCACATATACATACCATCCATACATATGATAAATGATGGCTTGTAATTTGATAGTAAAAGATAAAATATTTTTATTTTATTTTATAGTATTTTTATCGATTGATAGTACAAGACGTTCTCCAAAGCTCTTGACTCCATCAATTCTGCCCCATCTTAGTTTGCCTATTTTCCATAGATATCTATATGATTGTACCTGGTACTCTGTTGTGTATTTACTTTATAAATTTAATATTCAGTAGAAGTTTGTCAGAACATGGTATGGCATCATCAACAGCTGTATTTATTTTATCAAATCCATTCTGTCTTTAATCTTTGAATAGTATTTAATTCAATAAGAGCTCACTAATAGTAACTATGAACAGAGCTGAGAACTGAGACAATTACATCGAAAAGGGAAGTCAGTAATGTAAATATGTATTCCCTTGTCTTCAGGGAATACATTCCCAGTGGAAGTCTGAAACTGTGGATACTGAATGCTATTTACACTATGTGTTTTCCTATACACGCATACCTATGATAACATCTAATTTATAAATTAGGCACAGTAAGAGATTAATAATAATAAATAATAATACAAGTAAACAATTATAGCAATGTAGTGTAATAAAATTTAGGTGAATATGGTCTCTTTTTCTCTCTCTCTCTCTCAAAATATCCTGTACTGTATTCAACTATTTTCAGACTTCTCTTGATGACTGGTAATTGGAATCACAAAAGGCAAAATGCAAATAAGGGAGGGCTACTATATTTTCAGAATGGGTCAAATGCTACAGAATTAATTATCTGAGGTATTCACAGAAAAGATACAATGTCAAACTCGTCTAGGGCACGTAAAAGACTGTTTTACTTTGAAAAATTTTAGAAAATGTAACACATAAAATATTTCACGAAAACAAAACAATGAATTCCTTGAGGTGTTTTCTCAGGAGGTAGACAGAGAGAGAGAATGAACAGAAGAAAAACTGTACAGTCTCTAATACACCAACAATTGTATACATTGTTTTATATAAAGTTAATTCGTACATAAAATTTAAATTTTTATTTATACAGTCTTTGTTATCAATAAAGATAAAATTAATGAAAATAATCCATATATTGTGCCTGTTGTGATGTTATCATATATAGGTTTATATCTGATGTATTTAATAAGAAGAAATAAAATATTTCAGTTAATTATTTTAAAAAGTTTGAGCAATGTACATTGCATTTTTCTTATATAATAATAAGGAAAATTTACCATTTTATTTTAGTGCTAAACTATTCCTGCATAGTTGATTATTTTAATGCTGTACTTCAGACTCAATATTTAAGAATAAAGAATCTAAACTCATTTTATGTTATATTCTGTCAGGTGGAATGCTCTTGGATAGCATTTTTGTACTTCTAGAATGCAGTAATAGTATTTCATCTTAGTAATAATAATTTGAGATATTGCAGTGTCTAAAATTTCTTCTAAACCATCACAAATAGATTAATGTTTGTTATGACTTTAGTGTTAAATGCATTTTATTATCTTGTAATTCTTGAGAACTTGTGATTACATATATAAAAAATTATTATTAGTGCATTTATTTAGTAGGGCTGCCAAAATAAAATACCACAGACTGAGTGGGTTAAGCAACATAAATTTATTTCTTAGAGTTCTAAAAGCATCAATTCTAAGACCAAGGTGTCAGCAAGCTGCTTTCCTTCTGAGGTCCGTCTCTCTTTTGGCTAGCAGATGGCATCTTTCCAGCTGCATTGCCACATGGTCTCTGCTCTGGGTGTTTATACCACTGGTGTCTCTGTTTCTTTGTCCATCCTCTTCCTCTAAGAAAACCAGTTAGTCTGGATTAGAGCCTCTGCTAAAAGTCTCATTCTAATATATTTACCTTGAAGATACCATAAGTTCGTTTCAGATTCCCACAGTAAAGTGAATATCACAATAAAGTGATTCACAAATATTTTGGTTCTTACATGCATACAAAAGTTATGTCTACACAATACTATAGTCGATTGTGTGCAATAGCATTATGTCTTTAAAAAGTATATGCCTTAATTTAAAAATATGTTATCACTTAAAAATGCTAAAAATTATCTGAGCTTCCAGAGAGCTGTAAGCTTTTTGTCGGTGGAGGTTCTTCCTGCATGGTAATCAGAGGGGGTGGTTGCTGAAGGGTAAAGTGGCTATGACAATTTCCTAAAATACGACAACAATGAAATTGGCTGCATTGATTTGATTCTTCCTTTCGCAAGATTTCTCTGTAACATGTCATGCTGTTTGATAGCATTTTACACATAGCAGAGCTTCTTTCAAAATTGGAATTAATCCTCTCAAACCCTGCTGCT
>NW_012101262.1:6399-17022 GCF_000951045.1 Mandrillus leucophaeus
CGTCTAGGGCACGTAAAAGACTGTTTTACTTTGAAAAATTTTAGAAAATGTAACACATAAAATATTTCACGAAAACAAAACAATGAATTCCTTGAGGTGTTTTCTCAGGAGGTAGACAGAGAGAGAGAATGAACAGAAGAAAAACTGTACAGTCTCTAATACACCAACAATTGTATACATTGTTTTATATAAAGTTAATTCGTACATAAAATTTAAATTTTTATTTATACAGTCTTTGTTATCAATAAAGATAAAATTAATGAAAATAATCCATATATTGTGCCTGTTGTGATGTTATCATATATAGGTTTATATCTGATGTATTTAATAAGAAGAAATAAAATATTTCAGTTAATTATTTTAAAAAGTTTGAGCAATGTACATTGCATTTTTCTTATATAATAATAAGGAAAATTTACCATTTTATTTTAGTGCTAAACTATTCCTGCATAGTTGATTATTTTAATGCTGTACTTCAGACTCAATATTTAAGAATAAAGAATCTAAACTCATTTTATGTTATATTCTGTCAGGTGGAATGCTCTTGGATAGCATTTTTGTACTTCTAGAATGCAGTAATAGTATTTCATCTTAGTAATAATAATTTGAGATATTGCAGTGTCTAAAATTTCTTCTAAACCATCACAAATAGATTAATGTTTGTTATGACTTTAGTGTTAAATGCATTTTATTATCTTGTAATTCTTGAGAACTTGTGATTACATATATAAAAAATTATTATTAGTGCATTTATTTAGTAGGGCTGCCAAAATAAAATACCACAGACTGAGTGGGTTAAGCAACATAAATTTATTTCTTAGAGTTCTAAAAGCATCAATTCTAAGACCAAGGTGTCAGCAAGCTGCTTTCCTTCTGAGGTCCGTCTCTCTTTTGGCTAGCAGATGGCATCTTTCCAGCTGCATTGCCACATGGTCTCTGCTCTGGGTGTTTATACCACTGGTGTCTCTGTTTCTTTGTCCATCCTCTTCCTCTAAGAAAACCAGTTAGTCTGGATTAGAGCCTCTGCTAAAAGTCTCATTCTAATATATTTACCTTGAAGATACCATAAGTTCGTTTCAGATTCCCACAGTAAAGTGAATATCACAATAAAGTGATTCACAAATATTTTGGTTCTTACATGCATACAAAAGTTATGTCTACACAATACTATAGTCGATTGTGTGCAATAGCATTATGTCTTTAAAAAGTATATGCCTTAATTTAAAAATATGTTATCACTTAAAAATGCTAAAAATTATCTGAGCTTCCAGAGAGCTGTAAGCTTTTTGTCGGTGGAGGTTCTTCCTGCATGGTAATCAGAGGGGGTGGTTGCTGAAGGGTAAAGTGGCTATGACAATTTCCTAAAATACGACAACAATGAAATTGGCTGCATTGATTTGATTCTTCCTTTCGCAAGATTTCTCTGTAACATGTCATGCTGTTTGATAGCATTTTACACATAGCAGAGCTTCTTTCAAAATTGGAATTAATCCTCTCAAACCCTGCTGCTACTTTATCAACTAAGTTTATGTAATTCTATACATTTGTTGTTGTCTCTTCAACAGTGTACCCATTATCTTTATCACGAGCAGATTCCATCTCAGAAACCACTTTATTTGTTCACACATAAGAAGCAGCTCCTCACCCATTAAAATTTTATCATGAAATTGCAGCAACTCAGCCACATTTCAGGCTCCACTATTAATTCTAGTTATATTGCTATTTCCAGTACATCTTCAGTTACTTCTTCCACTGAAATTTTGAACCCCTCAAAGTCATCAATGACAGTTGGAATCAACTTCTTCCAAATTTCTGTTAATATTGATTCTTTGACTTCTTCCTATGAATTAAAAATATTCTTAATGTCATCTATAATGGTGAATCTTTTCCAGAAGGTTTTCAGTTTACTGTGCACAGATACACCAGAGGAATGATTATGGCAGCTTTAGCTTTAAAATATGTATTTAAATAATCAGACTTGAAAGTGAAAATGATTCTTGATCCATGGGCTGCTGAATGGATGTGGTGTTGGCAAGCATGAAAACAACATTAATCTCCTTGCACAATTCCATCAGAGACCTTGGGTGACTAGGTGCAGTGTCAATAAGCAGTAATATTTTGAAGTGAATACTTTTTTTTTTCTGAGCAATAGGTCTCAACACTGGGCTTAAAATATTTGGTAAACCTTAAAATATGTCATAAACATCGCTGTAAAAGGATGTGCTGTCATCCAGGCTTTGTTGTGTCATCTTTAGAGGACAGACGGAATAGGTTTAGCATAGTTCTTAGGGGCTCCAGAATTCTCAGAATGGTACATGAGCATTGACTTCAACTTAAAGTCACCAGCTTCATTAGCCCCCAAGAAGAGAGTCAGCTCGTTCTTGGAAGTTTTGAAGCCTGGCATCGCCCTCTCCTCACTAGCTATGACAGTCCTAGATGACATCTTCTTTCAATATGATGTTGTTTCACCTACATTAAAAATCTATGGTTTAGGCCAGGCACGGTGGTGCACGCCTATAATCCCAGCACTTTTGAGAGGCCAAGGTAGGCAGATTGCCTGAGCTCAGGAGTTCACGACCACCCTGGGCAACATGGTGAAACCTCGTCTCTATTAAAAATACAAAAAATAAGTCGAGCCTGGTGGTGGGCATCTGTAGTCCCAGATACTCGGGAGGCTGAGGCAGGAGAATTGTTTGAACCTAGAAGGCAGAGATTGCAGTGAGTCCAGATGTCACCACTGCACTCCAGCCTGGAAGACAGGGGTAGACACTGTCTCAAACAAACAAACAAACAAACAAATCTATTGCTTAGTGTAGCCACCTTCATTAATTATCAGTTATCTTAGTTAAATCCTCTGTATAACACTGTAGCTTGTAATATGCACATTTGCTGCTTCACCTTGCACTTTTATATGATGGAGATGGCTTCTTTCCTTAAACCTCATGAATCAATTTCTGCTAACTTCCAACTTTTTTTCAACAGCTTCCTCATGTCTCTTAGCCTTCACAGAATTGAAGAGAGATAGGGCCTTGCTGTGGATTAGACTAGCTTAAGGAACTGTTGCGCCTGCTTTGATCCATCCAGACAACTAAAACTTTCTCCATATCAGCAATATGGTGATTTCAGTTCCTTATCATTTGTGTTTTCACTAGAGTAGCAATTTTGATTTCCTTCATGCATGTTTCCTTTGCGTCCACAACTTGACTGTTTGGCACAAGAAGCATAGTTTTTGGCCTCCGTTTTTGACATGCCTTTCTCACCGAGTTAAATTGTTTATAGCTTTTGATTTGAAGTGAGAGATGTGTGATTCTTCCTTTTAGTTGAATACTTAGAAGCCATTGTAGGATTTTTAATTGGCCTAATTTTATATTTATTTTTATTTTGTATTTATTTATTTAGTTATTTGTTTATTGAGACAGAGTCTCTTTCTGTCGCCCAGACTGGAGTACATTGGCACGATCTTGGCTTACTGCAAACTACCCCTCTTAGGTTCACGCCATTCTCCTGCCTCAGCCTCCCAAGTAGCTGGGACTACAGGCACCTGCCACCACACCTGACTAATTTTTTCTATTTTTTAGTAGAGACAGTTTTCACCATGTTAGCCAGGATGGTCTTGATATCCTGATCTCGTGATCTGCCTGCCTCGGCCTCCCAAAGTACTGGGATTACAGGCATGAGCCACCACGCCCGGTAATTGGCCTAATTTTAATACTGTTGTGCTTCAGGGAATAGAAAAGAGAGGCCCACAGAGAGGGAGCTTGGGAAAGCCTGATCAGTAGAGCAATCAGAACACACACAACAATTATGGATTAAGTTGGTGTTTTATACGGGTATGGATTATGGTACCCCAAAACAATTAGTATAGCAACACCAAAGATCACTGATCATACATCACTACAACAAATACAATAAGCATGAAAAAAGCTTAAACTATTATGAGAATTACCAAAATGTCACACAGAGACACGAAGTGAGCACATGTTGTTAGAAAAATGGCACCAATAGACGTACTTGACTCATGTTTGCTACAAACCTTCAATTTGTAAAAAAAAATGCAATATCTGTGAAATACAATAAAGTGAAATGTAATTACAAAAAACAAAGTATGCCAGAATCTCCTTAAAGGCCCTATTCTGATGACAGTCACATTCTGAGGCACTGTGAATTAGGGCTTCAACAAAATATAACTTCAGAAAAACATAATTCAGCTCATAACGGATAGGTAGAATATTTTACATTATATAATTTATATATTATGTATTTATATTATATATAATATGCATCTATATTAATTTATATCATTTATATTATATAATGATAAATTTATAAGTAATATATTTATAAATGTTATATATAAATTATATTATATGTAAATTTATAGGTAGAATAAAATATATGATCTACCTATAGATGACCTATATACTAGGTCATTTCATTTTATTATTAAGATAAATCAAATTATTTTCTAGTTGTGTATAGCCGTAATTTAAGGAATTTAAGAGATAGTTACTATCATTAGGTATTACGCCTATATTTTTATGATTCAAAATAGCAGAACTACCTGATTTCGAGTATGCTTACTTAAATCTTAATTTCATTTCTAAAAATTATATGGACAGAATAAAATAAAAAGAAAATCTGATTATATCATATTGTTGCTTTTTCTAATGTCAATATTTATATAACATTTCGGAAGCTTAAGGTGTAACAGTTTTAAGTCAAATAAAAGATATTTTTAGTGACTATTTTTGAATATTGTTGCACTGCACATACTGTCCACACAATGCTGAGGTGAACATGTTTTCTCTGGTCTTGCTGATACTAGCAATTACATACTACCTTGACCAAGTTCCAAATAAGGTGTTTGACTTAATGAACTCCATACTTTAGCAAATCTTTTTATTATTATGTATCACCATACACTTGAATGTTCTAGTTAATCTTTCCATGGAAATTTAGATCAGAAAAAATAATTTGGCAGTACTTAAGGACCTGCTTTTTAAAAACTATTTGTAAGAATAAGAGATTTAGAACACCTTATTCCTATAGTCTGCCAAAGTAATATTTTAAAAAGAAAAACTTACTTTAAAAAAACATTTCATTTTTAGTTTTTGCCCATTTGCTCAGTCTTTTCTGTTTATTGAGTACTGGTGAATAAAGTGGAAATTTATCATACTGAAAAATATAAACATTACTAATATTTATATTTGTATCACAAAACAATAGAGATCCTATAGCCACCACATACCAGGACTTTTTCCACATTTGTTTTGTTATGATAAAAAATAATTGTTGAAATTCCTAATCTCCTGGACCAGGCAATGAAACAATGGAGATATACCTAAAACCTACAGAGAAACACAATATTCTGAGTATCCTATAAATATATATTTGTGGCTTGGGATAACATTTTTAGTTATAAAATGATAAATATGCAAAAATTACTGTGACTGAATCAACCTGAGAAAAAATGAAGATGATGGGTTTTTTCATGATCACTTCACTACATGACATGAGTGTTTTAGGGCATGGCTGTTTCACTCCTTTGTTTTCTTACTTATTTGATGATCTCTCTAAAACCCATGTTTATAAAGATTACCTGTATTTTGATGACTCCATACTTATATCTCCAGCCTGGACCTTCATTTCAAACTCCATTTACCTATATACAGTTGCCCACTTAACATCCATACCTAATAGGTAGTTTAAATTTGACTTATTTAACTTGTCTCCTTATCTTTTATCCCATACTTTTCTTTTCCCTATTCTTTCTTAACTCAGAAAATTTAACTGCCATTCAACCAATGATTCATATCCAAAATCTAACCACATCTTCCAAAAAGATCAATGTATAAAGCCAAATGGTAAACTATTTTCAGCAACATTATCATTGTATGTTTAGCGTCATTAAATAATTTTGTTGATTAATAAAAAAGAATAATTCATTATTTTTTGTCTGTAGACTACCTTATATTGTTAATTTCAAGACATAGAAATCTGAACTGTTTTCTCTACTGCAGCATGGCTACCATATTGATTTTTAATAATTTAGTGATGCAATGCAGAAATGAAATTGATGCCATATTTTGTGGGTTTAGTTGTGCCCTCAAGAAAGACATACTGAAGTCTTAATCACTAGTACCCATGAATATGAACTTATTTGGAAATAGGGTCTTTGTAGATGTAGTCAGGATGAGGTCATACTGGATTACAATGGATCTTATTCAAATAACTGGTATTCTTATAAGAAAATAAGAATGATCATTTATAAAATTTAGAGTGGGAAGAACTAAAGCATATGAAAACATAGACAGAGATGGGAATTATGTGTCTACAATGCCAAGAACTGTCGGAAGAACTATATGGGAACTGTAGGTCTACAATGGCAAGAACTGTCCCCTAGAAGGAATCAACATTGCAAAGACCTTGATATTGGACTTGTAGCTTCCAAAACTTTGAGAGAATGCATTATCATTATATAAAACCACTCAATCTATGGTACTTTGTTACAACAGCTCCAGGACACTAATATAGATTTTGACATTGGATAATAATGTGTTGCTGTAACAAATATCTAAAAATGTTCAGGTGGCTTTGGAAGTCGGTACTGAGTAGAGGTTAGAGGAGTTTTGAGATATATGATAGAAAAAGCCTGGCTGCCTTGAAGATATTATTGGTTGAAAATGGATACTAAAGGTGTTCTAAAGTGAGGTATCAGATGAAAATGAGGAACGTGACACTGAACGCTGGAGGAAAGGTGATCCTTGTTATAAAGTGCAGAAAACTTGGGCTAAGTACGTTGTACCACTGAGTAAGTTGGAGCAATGAACTTGGATATTTAGCTAAATAGATTTTGAGGCAATATATAGAAGTTGCAATCTTGTTCCTTCTTGTATCTTATAGTAGAATACTTAAAAAGGAGGTAAGTTTGGAAAAAAACTGCCAAACAAAAATGAATCAACACTTGATGATTTGGAAAATTCTGAGCATGTCTAGAGCCAAGAGTGTGGCTGGACAAGATTTGGTGAAAAGGTCAGGTATGTGACTCATCTATCCAATCAACCATGTCATCTAAAGTAAGGATTAGAGATAGGGTTATCCAGGTAGGCTTCATGGAAGATGTTCATATCTAATTGGGTGCCCCCGTAGCATCCATGGAAAACCAACAAGGATTTTAATACTTTTATTCAAACAGAAATTCTAATAACCTGAACTAAAAACGACAGAGATAGGAATAAATGAAGGAAGAATGATTCCAAGAGCAGCACCAAAGGGTTAGAGGTCAAAGAAGATGGGGGCTACTGCTGCCACAGTGGGTAGAAAGGGCAGGACACTGAGCAACAGAGGATTGCTCTCAGGCCTTAAAACCTAGTTGAATTGCTTTGCTTGATTGCAAACTTGCTGTTGACTAATAATCAATTTATTCTTTATTTTTTCTCACTTTGTTAATTGAAATGTGCTATGGTCAAATGTTTGTGTTTCCCCAAAATTCATATGTTGAAATCCTAATCCTCAAGATGATGGGAGTAGGAGGCAGGGTCTTGGGAAGTGATTGGATTATGATAACAGAGCCATGAATGGAACTAGGGACCCCAAAAGAGCTCTTCCACCATTTGAGAATACAGTGAGAAGGTACCAACTATACACCAGAAAGTGGGCCCCCACTAGACTCTGAATCTGTTATCACCTTGATCTTAAACTTTCCAGCCCCCAGAACTGTGAGAATAAACTTACAAACTATTGTTTATAAGTTACCCAGGTTATAACATTTTATTACAGCAGCCCAAAGAGACTGAAACAGAATATCTATCCTATGTTAGCCCCACCATTTTATTTTGGAAGGAAAAACTGTGTTGTTTGGTTTCATAGGTCTCTAGATGGAGGAGAATTTTGATCCAAAATTGTCTATATTTAGAATCTTATTTATATTTGATTTAGATTATTTAGATCGTGAGATTGAGACTTTCTGAATTGGCAGCTAGATAAGATTTGGGACTTAAGAGTTAATGGTAGAATAAACGAATACTTTTGAGGATGTTCAGATGGGGTGAATGGATTTTTCACGTATGATAGACAGGAGTTATTATAAGGCAGACAATGGACTGTGGTGGATTAAATATTATTCCTCTACATATAAACTTGGAATGTAACAGTTACGGGTTGAATTGCATCCCCCAAAATGATATGTTCAAGTCCTAACCCTGGGTAGCTATGAATGTGAACTTATGTGGAAATAAGATCATTGGAGAACTAACCAAATTAAGATGAGATCATACTTGATAAGTATGGGGATTAATCTAATGACTGGTGCCCTTATAAGAAGAGGTAAAGAGACACAGAAAGACCCAGGGAAGTCACCATGTGATGACAGAGGCAGAGATTGGAGTGGTGTGTTGACAAGCCAAAGAACAGAAAGGATTGCCAGCAACACCAGAAGCTAAGAGACATGAAAGAGATTCTTTTCAACAGTTGTTTGAAAGAGCATGGACCTATTGACACCTTGATTTTGCACCTCCGTCTTCCAGAACTGTGACAGAATACATTTCTGTTGCATTAAGATACCCAGTTTGTGGTCATTTGTGACAACAGGCCTAGGAAATTAATACAATGAGTTTATTTAGAAATAGGATCTTTGCAGATATAAATAGTTAAGAAAAGGTTATACTGGATTAGGGTGGGCACTCTAATAACTGGTGTTCTTATAAGCAGAGAAAACCGATACAGAGACATACACAAAGGGAAGACAGCCACGTGAAAATAGAGGAAGAGGCAGGAGTAATACTGCTGTTAACCAAGGAATGCCAAAGATTAACCACAAATACCACAAGATAGGAAGAGGATCAGACAAAGCAAGGGCCTGATAACACCTCAAGTTTAGATTTTTAGACTCCAGAACTGTGAAACAATGAAGTTTTTTTTTTTTTTTTTTTTTTTTTTTTTTTTTTTGTCTTATTTTAAGGCTCCCTGATTGTGGTAGTTTGTGATGGAAGCCCTAGGAAACTGTCACACTGTATTACTTACCTGAATTTCCCTCACATTGTCCTCCATATCATTCATATTGCTACAACTACACTGGTCTTGGTGCTCAAAGGACAGATAAATCATATTTCCGCCTTAGAGGGTTTGCATTTGCTATGCCTTCCTCTGTACCATTCCTTCCAAAGATATATAAATGCTCACTTCCTTACCATTCCAGGTCTTTCTCAAATAGCGCATTCTTGAGTTCTTACCTGAGCACCCAAAAGCAAGCTCTGTTTCTAAACCTTTATCTTCCTTTCAACATTTTCTAAACCATTTATAACAACATAATATACTATAAATTTTACTAATTTATCTTGTAATGCTATTTTCTATAACTACAGTGTAATCTGCTTCCACATAAGGGATTTTTTCTCCTGTTTGTTTAAATTCTTTACTATATAATGTTTTCTAAATGGAGATTTATTGAACAAATAAATAAATTGTTCAATAAAACTGTATTAAGTGACTTAAAATATGGCTTTTCGGATACAAGGACACTAATATTGAAGATGTATGTAAGAAGTTTTAACTATCTCATTGAGTTATTGTGTGGGCTAAATGACATAGTACGTGTAAAGTCTATAATAATCACTCAAAATATGATGGTTATTTTCATTAGAATGCAAGCTTGAAGACAGTAAGTTTTATAACTGTGTGGGCCACTCAGCAATGCTTAGAACTTGACCTGCTTTATAGCAGATTCTTCATAAATATTTGTTGAATTAATGTTGGCTCTTAAATAAATGAAAACAAGTATTAACATGCCAAAGTGAACAGCTTTTAGAAGTGTTTCAAAATCATTGAAAACTTTTAAGAAGAGAAATGGCATAATACACCCTAAGTGTAGGCAATAAGTTTTTATGATCACTGTGTGACTGTGGATTGTAGGAGTCCATGAATGAAACAGGAAGATCCATTAGGAAATTGATAGAGTGGTCCAAGTGAAAATTATGGGATTCAATTGAAGAAGCATATATGGAGGGAAATGGAAAAAAAAAAAGATTTTAATATTCAGGGATAAATGACAAAGAATTATATAAGGAGTAAAAGAGACAAATATTTCTCCATTAAAAAAAAAATCCCATTTTTCTGGCTTGATAAACTGGGATCATTATTTGCAAAATACTGGAATATGGAGCAAATAGATGTGGCAAACTGATTTGAATTTTTGATATCTTAAGTTTGAGATACGTGTGGGGCATCTCATTGAACATATCAAGAAAGAAGCTGGATAGGAAGGCCTAGATCTCACGCCTGTAATCCCAGCACTTTGGAAGGCTGAGGCGGGCAGATCATTCGAGGTCAGGAGTTCCAGACCAGCCTGGCCAACATGGTGAAACCCAGTCTCCACTAAAAATACAAAAATTAGCGGGGCATGGTGGCACGTGCCTGTAATTGCAGCTACTCTGGAAGCTGAGGTGAGAAAATTGCTTGAACCTGTGAGGGGGAGGTTGCAGTAAGCCGAGATCACACCACTACACTCCAGCCTGTATGACAGAATGAGATTCCATCTCAAGAAAAGGGAAGGAAGAAAGGAAGGAAGAAAAGAAGGAAGGAAGGAAGAAAGGAAGGAAGGAAGGAAGGAAGGAAGGAAGGAAGGAA
>NW_012101262.1:17244-26869 GCF_000951045.1 Mandrillus leucophaeus
AGGAAGGTCTAGAGCTCAGAAGCGAGTCTTGAATTGGAGATTAAATTTGTGAGACTGTGACATATATATAATTTCTACAGCCAAGACAATGAAGAAAGAGTGATGACAGTTTAGGAACTCAAGATGTCAGAAAGGCATGGAATTAGAGTCAAAAGTAATGCACAAGAGAAAGCTAGAATTGTGGGGAAACCAGAAGCATACTCTTATGGAAAAGAACACTGTCGGGAGCCAACTAACTTTTTAACTCCTCTTTTATTATGAGAATGAGCAATGAGAAGCACCATAAAGCCGCACCTCATTACTCATTACCTCATTACTCATTACCTCATTAGCATATTTGTTACCTGCTTGTCACTTTTTGCCCAGAAATACTGTCTTTCCTTGGCCATCAGCCTTGAGTCCACATTCTCAATGCAGCCATGACAATTCAAGAGCCCTGCCTGGTCTTAACAATACATTCAGTTTAATTTAATTTTCTGTCTCCCACTACAATTCCTTCAAACTTTCAAGTTGTCCCCTACAAAGTCTTTAATTTATATTCTAATTCTCCTGATGTTTCTTTGTGCTGTATACATTTGAACTTAAACAAAAAAGAGGAAATGAGTACAAAAAAAGAGAGAAGATAGGTTCAAATGATAAAATAAAGTTGTTTGATTTATCTCATGATGCATTTAATTGTGTTTCTGGTTACTGTACATGGCGATTCACATCCTAATACACAGCTTGAAACAACTATATTAGATGTGTTATTTTAAAGTGGTTTCTAGAAAGTAAACAGTAACTTTTGATTCACGTGAAAAATTGTGTGCATAAATGCCTTCCAGTTGTTAATATGTAGACCACTGAAAAGAAATTAATAGAAGAACTGCAAAGAAATTAATAAACATATTTTGAAAACTTTTTACAGAAGTGAACAGCAGCATAATGGTTTTTATTCATGAGACTTTGGCTATTTTAGTTGATTGACTGATGGAAAATCTGTAAGGAACAGCAAAGTTCTGCCTTACAGACAGCCCTAGAGATTTTTATTTTGTAATGTATTTCAGAGAAACATTGTGCTTTAACCAGTTTCGAACTTTGCTTTTTCTCTTGTAAGCAATGAATGTGCTAAAGGATGAATTTCTTCAGAAATTATTTACAATGAAATGTTTTGTGACTTCAGGTAAAGGCCAATTCTAAGAATGATTTTAGCTCCTCCGGCAGAGTTTATCAAAATTCTCTCTTCAAGTGCCCAAGGGCAAAGAAATAAGAATTCATATGCCTGGAGATTCTGGAAACATTGACATTCACAAAAATTCTTTGGAGGTTGTGTTTTATCAGAAAATGTAAGCAGTTTTAAATTTTTATTATATGATGTATGTTTGCTTTATTATGGTGTGGTACTCTTCTTTTTCTACAAAATTTCAGTAAAATCTGAGCTTAAAAATGTGCAGTATTTGTAACAGTGGGGCCTCTGTACTCCTGGAACATCCTCATGTAGGCCCTGAAACATTCATTTGTGAAAATTAAAGAAACCATTTGATAAAGAATAATTAACAAAGTAGAGAAAAAACAGAAAATCAGAAAGAAGACTATTCCAAAATAGATTACAACAGGACAAACAAGACACTGTCATCTGATTTAAGACCTCTTGAATTTTTGGGTCTATTCCTATGATTTCCTTTAAGCCTCTATTCCTCAGTCTTTTTCTTTTACATTTATGTATGATGTAAAAGTGCCCTTATGTTTGACTTTTGTTGGATTAAAATATACATATGCCCAATGTAAGGCTAAGTTTTTTTAATGCATGTCTCATGGAATTCCACTCAAATTAAAGGAATTTTTTTAATGTTATAAGATTCCATGGTGCAGAACACAACAGAGGACCAAAATGTGTGTGGGGAAGGTCAAAGCTAAGTGCATGCAGAGAGAGATGTTGAGAAGGAAACCAATTTGGATGCAGAATCCTTTCTTGCATTGTAGGAACCAATGAGGAGCAAATGCTCAAAGTCTCACTCCTGAGAAGGTAGAATTTCTCTTATTTCTCAGACATTTAAATAGACCTGATGTAAAAAACAAACAAAACAAAACAAAACAAACAGAAAAACATCTAGAACCTTCCTGGCTTAATTTCTTCAAGAATAAAACCTCCATCTTCTAATATTGTGAGAATATTTTGTCTTCTGTTATGCTCTGCATCATAAAACCTTATACCATTAAAAAATATTTCTTTAATGAGATTTCAAGGGACATGTACTCAAAAACCTTAAACTTGTATTGGACATTTGTGTATTTTAAGCCAATAAAAGTCAAACACAAGGGCACTTTTACATTATATATAAATTAAAAGAGAGTGAAAAACTGAGGAATTACCAATATGCATCAGAGGGTGTTGGTAACCTGCTGGAGAGGTCTAACATGTATTTTGTTGTTGTTTTGTTTTCATTTTTGTTTTGATCTGTTTTTGGGATAAACTATCTTTCTCTCTCTCTGTCTCTCCATTGTCTATTATTCACTGTCATTTTAATTTCAGTGACTTTCCAAGATTTTTCAGGAGTAAATTAATAAACTAAAATTTTGCAGGAGGTTTTACATCTGTTTAGTAGGAATTTTAAACAGAGAAAGAAAACAATACAGGGGAGACAAAATTGAAAAAAAAAAGAAAAAAAGAAAAAATTAACAAAATCTTCCAGTGTTGCAGGACATGAAATAGTCCAAACCACTGAAAAAAAAATCCACATCAAAGTACATCATGGGAAAATCTTTAAATATCAGGGTTAAAGAAAATAAACTAAAAACTTTCAGAGAAGGAAAACAATAGATAATACAAATAATATAGAAAAAAGATGAAACTAGAGTTGCCAAAAGTAACATGAGAAGCAACAGAAACATTTAACACTGTCATAACAAATTTCTGAAAAAAAAATCTATTTGTAACAATTCTGCAATCAACCAAATTTTCAAACAAGTATGAGGATAAAACAGACATTTCACAGACACAATCTCTCAAGATTTACCTCCCAGGTATTTCGTTGCAGAAATATATTGAAACATGGGCCCTAGACATAAAGAATGAAGTAAGCCACTAAAGAAGAGGACACAGGATTGAGAAAACATGTTCTACAAAGAACATCCATAAAAAGACATCCTGCATGCTATTAAAAAATATTTCCAGAGTAAGAGACAATCAGCAGCCTTGATAACAGTATGTTCAGATTGAAGGAGAACAGAGGGACAATGGGGGAAGTCTTCAAAGGAGTAGATAAATGGAAAATTCCTTGATATCTTTGTCCATGGGGGACATCAAGTAAAAAGGTTCTATGAGTCTTGCAGATCATGTATCTTTTAATTACATATCTGTATTACTTAGATAAAAGTAAATATTATTTTTAGTATGATGTTACTTTTTAAAAGTCAGATATAAAGTGAGAAAATTACATTTGCTTTTTTAAAATGAATTTTTTGTTTTAGAATAGTTTTAGATTTATAGAATAAATTAGCAGATAGTACAGATAATTCACATAAACTCCACACTCAGATTCCCCTGTTAACTTCTTACAATAATATGGTGACTTTATCACAATTAAGGCACAATGTGCATACATAAGGTCCATACTTTATTCAGATTTCCTTAGTTTTTACCTATTTTCTTTTCTATACTAGAATTTCATCTAGGATACCCCATTACGTTGATTCACAGTGTCTCCTTAGGCTTCTCTTGGCTCTGACAGTTTTCTCAGACTTTCCTTGCTTTAAATGATTTTGACTATTTTGAGGAATAGGTTGCAGGATGCCCCTTGATTTGGATTTGACTCGTTTTTCATGATTATGCTGGGGTTATCCAGAGGAAGGCCGCAGAGGTAAACTACCATTCTCATCACGTGGTATCAAGGTTACATACTATCATCGCGACTTACCACTTTTACTGTTTCTCTTGATCACCTGACTGAGGTATGTTTTTCACATTCTCCAGTGTAAAATTACTCATCTGCCCCCTTTTGCATTCTCTGTAAGGGAGTCACTATATGCATCACAAATGTCAAGCACATAAAGTTATGCTCCATTTCCTTGAGGGCAAAGCAACTCCATGAATTATTTGGAAATCTTCTGCACAGGAAATTTGTCTATTCTCTCCCATTTATTTATTTATTTATTTATTTATTTATTTATTTATTCAATCATGTATTTATATGGAATCATGGATGTTTATATTTTGGCTAAGATACAGATTGTTCCAGCTTTATATTTTGGCTCAAATCTTTCACCTTTGGCCACTGAAAGATCTTTTAGTTTACTCCTGTGTCTCTTTGTTATACTCCCATCAATGTGTTTTGTTTTGAGTTTTCTGGAGCACATTTTTATCATCTGGCACGGAAAAAAAAATGCTCCAATATCATTGTATGTATTTCTTGCACCAGTCCTAAAATCAAGCATTTCTCTAAGAAGGTCTGGAGAATGATATTAGAAGCCAAGATAGGATGCCAGGTACATGCCTGCATTTTCATTGTACTTTCCCATCAAATGGAAATGAAGAAAGATAATGTCAAAAAAATAAATTAATTAATTAAGAAAAGATGTCAGTTCAAATAAGACTTTACAGAAGCTTACAATTATTATATCTGACATTCTGAAATGTTGCATAGAGGAATATTTGTTAAGTTTTAATTATTACATATGAATTCACTGAAAGTTAGGTTGTGCCCTGTAGCAGCACCTGCCCACTATCTTGCATATTTTGGGATCTTAAACCAATTATTTTAATGTTGCAGCTTTGAAAATATATGTAATTAATGAACATGACATTGTTAGTTTTTCCCCCTTCCAAGTCTATCGCTGAGTCATTAAACTCATTACTTTATAACTGTTTTCTTCTTTTGCCTCTCCAGAAATATAATTAAGTAACTCACATTGGAGTTAGAACTTGCCTGGATATTTGTCTTTGCTGAGCTAATTGACCACCCACCACAAATGCTCTGTAGAAGATCTTCTCTCTTTTCTTGTCCATCAGTCTTTTTACAAATATGTTTGGTTCTTAGAGTACAGAAGTTTTATTCATAGAGGATATTTTGAGAAAATAAAACTCTCTTGATTTAAGATCCCCCAAATCATGTTTACTTGTACACAAAGTTAAAAAAAAAAAAATTATTATGTGGTAGAGAATACTATTGCTTTTAATTACACACTATGATTTTTTACCCCTTTTAGCATTCACATTATTTCAATTACATCCTTACTCTTCTAGTTTATGCTTCTTTTAAATATTCTTTAGTTCATTTCTCTCCATTCCTTAAGTAGTGAATCTCTAATACTTCACTTTTTTTCAATTTCACTGTTTCATCTTGCCTGTTTCTTAGAAAAGTCAGACATTAAATAGGACACGATATTCTTAAAAGTTCTCCTTCTTCCCTTCCAAATTTTTCTAAGTACAAGTCTATTCTCACTCAGGAATGTGTATTATAAGCCAAGTACTATGCCAAGCCCTTGCAGAATAAGGTAAATAAGACAAACCCCGCCTTCAAGGAGATCACCATCTAAAATGTTCATGAAACTAAACCTTTCAGGATATTATTAATGCAAAAGCTTCTTATATTGTTGAGGATTATTCCTCATTAATAATTTTTCTCTCTGTTACATATTCAAAAATCTCTCTCCACTGGACTCTTCTCCTTGGCTTATGACCATAATAAGGACTGTTTAAGGATTTAAGGATTGCGTGCCTACTGAAAGAGCACAGTGATTTAAGAGAATGTTAGATAGTTTAAATGATTGAAAGCTACAGTGCTGATAGGAAGATAGTAGAAATTAATTTTGGAAATACAGGTGGTATTAGAACATAAAAAGTCATCCATGCCTTGTAAGATATCCAGGAATGGACCGGAGCAAGAAATTGAAACACATGACTAGTTTAATTTTTTCAGTGATTAGGCGCTGAGTTTTCCTACTGGCTTTTTGTCTTGAAACTCTGTCAGGTACAACTAAGAGTAGATTCTGACTTTGTATTTACAGCTGAAACACGGTTCATTAATAATGTGTAAAGCTGAAGAACTGCAAAATTATTTGAGTAGGGAAGCATGTGAGTTATTTTTTGCCTTTAATGTCATTGTACATTGCTTACAATCGGTGATTATGGATAAAGACAAGTTGGTTTTATTGCAGAGACTGAGTCAAGATGAAAGAAGCTTCAAGTACCAGTTTTAATTAGAAGGGCTTGTCCTGGTCAGGTGCCATTTGATATTATCATGTGTTTTGGTTCTTCTCTACAAATGAGAGTCTGTAATCCTCACTTCCAATTTTAGTTGCTGTTAACAGATAGGTCTTTCCACACTTTCTGGTGATTTTCTGTTGAGAATGTAGAAGCTTCTCTCAATCATAAAACTTCCAGAAGCCCTGTTGTCTTGCTTTTACACAGGTTTGATCCTTCATGGTCTGGTAAAGGAGGTGATTTTTTCCACTTGCTCATATTTTGGAGTTCATGAAACAGCCTGTCATTTACTTTGTTTGTTCGTGCTATCAGTTGATGTTTAATTTTTCTATTATAGTTATTCTGCTTCTGTGCATAGACTTGGCCACCACAAAATCTATCTACTGCTACTGCCGTTTTCCCAAATTTTTGTAATTTTATTTAACAATAATGATAATATTAAATCATTTTAACTTGTGGTCACAAAATATAAAATATTTTCAATTGATATTAAAGAAACTGGATTTTTTGCTTGAATATTTGTAATGACATGCACTTGTTATTTTACTAAAGAGATAGGTAAGCAGATAATAATATTTCAACATAAAAATTTTATAATAGCATTAAAATGTTACCTCAGTCTACTCTGAAGTAGAACATATCAGTATCACTCTGAATGTTTTAATTTTGGAAGACTTAATCTTAACTCTATCACTAATATTCCTACAAAGAAGTGTAATACATAGTTGTGAACTGAATGGTGTCTCTCCTCCAACAAAAGGAACTTTCATTCAGAAACTGTGACTATGGCATTGTCTTGGAATAGTTTATTTGCAGATGTGATTAAGAATCTGAAAATGACATTAACCTGAATTAGTTTCGACCTTAAATCCAGTGATAAGAGTTCTTATAAGAGAAGAAAAGAGGAAATCTCACAGAAGGAAAGTCAATGAAGATAAAGGCAGTGATTAGAGTAATGCATCTATGAATCAACAAAGGCCAAGGGCTGTGGGAAGCTACTGAAAGCTAAGAGACAGGCATAAAATGCATTGTCCCTCAGAAAAATAACCACCCTTATCTACACTTTGATCTTGTACTTCTGGCCTACAGAACTATATGATAATAAATTTTGTTGTTTTAAGCCACTTCATTTATGGTAATTTGTTATGAGAGTCCCAGAAAATTAATGCATGCATTATCAAATGTCAGATATTTTTGTTTTTAATTATATTTAAATTAATTAAAATATATTTTCAGCAAATGAATTGAGCAAGGATACTTTTCATGAGAAATCCATATATTTTTATATATATATATATATAAATACTTTAAATGCTAGGGTACATGTGCACAATGGGCAGGTTTTTTACATATGTATACATGTGCTGTCTTGGTTTGCTGCACCCATTATACTTGGACACAGGGTGGGGAACATCACACACTGGGGACATCCATATATTCTTTTAAAAAATATGCCCTAGAAACATATCTCACTTCTTAGATAAAATTTGATTAATTATAACATTATAGCTAATGTTATAATATTGTCATATTTATAATAGACAAGTCATATTAATGAAGAAGAAAGACCAATGCAATTATCTTCTAAAAAATTAATGCCTATGTGTCAATGTTCTGCTCTATTCCAAATACTGCCCACATGACAAATAGAAAGAATACTAAGCAAAAACAGAATATATCAGAAAAGGCAATTTTAGATTCTATTTATACATAAAAATACTGGCTAGGTAAATAATCTAGGTAGGCTGGGCGCGGTGGCTCACACCTGTTATCTCAGCTCTTTCAGGCAGATTACCTGAGGTCGGAAGTTCGAGAGCAGCCTGAACAACATGGAGAAACCCTGTCTCTACTAAAAATACAAAATTAGCTGGGCGTGGTGGCACATGCCTGTAATCCCAGCTACTCAGGAGGCTGAGGCAGAAGAATCGCTTGAATCCCAAAGGTGGAGGTTGCAGTGAGCCGAGATCGTGCCATTGCACTCCAGCCTGGGCAACAAATTCTGTCTCAAATAAATAAATAAATATAATCTAGGTAATCATCTAGGTAAAGCTATTTACCTCTCTTAACATTAGATTATTTGTCTATAACATTAGAATAAAAAGTTATTTTCAAACTACTTGAAATTATTTCTTTATATAAAAGTGTTTGGTCACTTTTTTGGGGGGGGTTCATAAATTCCAGATAATTTACTTAAAATTGGACATTTTGAATAATATGAATTTTTTACTACTAAGTAGATTTTGTCATTTCTGTACTAAAATAGTCAGTACTTTGTGGAATTTACCCATAAGTTTTTTTCTAATTAACTATATACACACAATACATAGATACTAGAGGAATACAAAATGTGCAAGCATATATTCTAGTAGTTTAGAGTGTCTGAACTGTCACAAGAAAAGTTACATGAAAATTATATATCAGGGCAAAATATGTAGTTTCTAAAAAATAGAGGTACTTGTGACAAATAGCTCTTTTCAAGATGGCATAAGATAATGTGTATGAAATCAGAATAGTTATATCTATTTCTTTGCAGACTATCAGGGTATTGATTCTCTACTTTCATGTTGAAAATGCAAGTTACCTACAACTAGTTGAGACTTGTCGTGCTCCTTCCGCCTACATAGATTATTAGGTGGTTGATAGACTTTTATGAGAGAGGAAAGGTGAAATCTCAAAATAAATTCCTATATAAAAAATCCTAGGTATAGCAAAAACAAAGACTTGGAATTTCTGATTTATATTGTCACTGCTGAATAAGATTGTTCTTTGCAACAATGATCTCAGCACATCCACTGGCATTGTCTTGAATAGTTTATTTGCAGATGTCATTAAGATTCTGAAAATGACATTAATCTGAATTAGTTTGGACCTTACATCCAGTGATAAGAGTTCTTGTAAGAGAAAAAAAGAGGAATTCTCACAGAAGAGACAGCAATGAGAAGATAAAGCTTGTAGCTGGAGCAGCGTTTGCCGCATTTATTTCCCTCTTCAAATTTCTACTCATTTTCTTTCTTTCTTTCTTCTCAAAATTCTTTAGTCCTTACGTTATTATTTGAAGTGTTGTATTTTCCAAGTAGATATACATCTAACATTTTTTTTCTTTTACCTTAATATTTTTTCCCAGATTTATTGTAATTCATTTATCTCAGTATCTCCTTGAAAACTTCCACTTGTATACATTACTGATTATTTGACAAGCACCTGTTTCTGTGTTTGTAAATGTCAAATCTTTGTTTCTTTTATACATAAGTTAAATCAAATTTTAAGGTCACAGATACAGCTTAGTTTTAGCAGAACAGTATTCCGTAATGTAATTATTTCTTTAGTATTTATCAATTATTTATCTATTGGTATTGAATTGTCAGTCTCTATTGTCTCCTAATTCTTAATTTATTTGTAATGAAATAAGGCTTTAGTTTGTTCGTTTTGAGTTAATTTAATAAT
>NW_012101262.1:26919-30186 GCF_000951045.1 Mandrillus leucophaeus
TTTTTTTTCTTTTACCTTAATATTTTTTCCCAGATTTATTGTAATTCATTTATCTCAGTATCTCCTTGAAAACTTCCACTTGTATACATTACTGATTATTTGACAAGCACCTGTTTCTGTGTTTGTAAATGTCAAATCTTTGTTTCTTTTATACATAAGTTAAATCAAATTTTAAGGTCACAGATACAGCTTAGTTTTAGCAGAACAGTATTCCGTAATGTAATTATTTCTTTAGTATTTATCAATTATTTATCTATTGGTATTGAATTGTCAGTCTCTATTGTCTCCTAATTCTTAATTTATTTGTAATGAAATAAGGCTTTAGTTTGTTCGTTTTGAGTTAATTTAATAATCAGTTCAATTAAAGATGATATATATGTAGTAGTAAAGAGAGAGAGTAAAACAGAGAGAGGAGAGACATATTAAACACGAACCAGACATAATGGCATTTTTATTTCACTAACCCTAAATATTAACAGTTCTTTACCTGAGCACAAAAAGCATTGGTGATTCAGATGAAAACATATGCTTTGTGAGCAAAATATATGCATTGATTATATAAACATAATTTGCTAAAATTATAAAGACACACAGATCTCTTTGAAGCATATTTCTGGCTTTTGCCTTCATGCTGATAAAGATCATGATTTAATGACTCATGAAATGAGCAACAGTGTCATGTCATTAAGAAGGCAACAACACAAATTTGTTGTTAAGAAAGAGGTTTGCTAATAGCGGGAATGTGGCCACACAATTCTAACCAAAGAACAGTGTAAGAAGGAAAAGCTTCTACTGCCTAAACAGTTTTGGGAAAGTACAAAACAGAATATAACTGCTTTAAATGGAAATGCAAATAAAACATTTCAAATACTCAGAAAATAGACTTTTGATTGACTGTGTGATCTGGTAAGTTAGCATTGAAGATGGTTCTTAGAAACTGGGTAAGGCTCTGCTGAATAGAGAAATGGAGAAAAATTCTTCATGGTACTTTCACCAAGACAGACAGAAAAATTGCAGACATATTGTATGAATAGCAATTACAACAAATATTTAAATTGTACTTAGTGTATTCTAAGTGCTGCCTTTACACATATTAACTAATTTAATTCTTACAACAACCCTCTCCAATTGATACTAGTACTATCTTCATTTTTCAGATGATGACCATGAGGCAGAGAGCTTGAATAACTGAGACTAAATTCAACAAAACTGGTAAGGAATGGATCTAGACTTTGGACTCAGAAAGCCTGGCTACAAATCCTAACCATTATGCTATTCCACCTCCTTAAGGCAGAACTGTAACATGATTAGATTCTAGGGTAAGAATGGAAAGCACGTATTTTGAATGCTGTCATTGTGTCACTCAGCACTGGATAGTACTGGCAAACTTTAGCAATAAATATGAACATACCTTCCCACTCAACCATTGTTTGCTTAACTCGGCATACTACAAAACCACTCCCAATAAATCAGAACTGTCTGGAAGCGGAAAATGATGTTACATGCCTATTAGAGCACTAATTATCTCTCAGTATGAGAATAAAATGGAAGGTTTAAGAGCTGCGGAGTGAGAGAGTAACAATATATTCTTTGTGATAATCTAAGAAGAACAAAACAAAACAAAATGGGGCCAAATTAAGGCAATTTCTGTGAATTCAAAAAGTAAATAATGGAGGAATTTCACCATTAGATTAGAGTCTCTTAGTAGGCAGGAACTAAACGTTGCACCTATACAATATGCCTTTCTCACAGATAAATATCTGCATTCTTATTGGAATCTGAATATTCATCTGAGATTAATTTGGACCAAGCATGATATTCTATCACAAGAAAAAAAAAAAATGGAGCCTTAGTATTTCACCCAGATGGAAAACATGATATGGAATGTGTGAGAAAGGGTGGAAATCAATGAGGGGAAAAATGACTGTGTCTTTAAAAAACAGTTGTTTTAAATAGTCTGCCCTGCACATAACCTTCCCAGTATTTTCAGAGAAGAACACAGAGAAGGAAATTCAAATGTTGTATAGAGTTAGAGCAAAGTTTTACCAGCTAAACCATCTGTTCCATTTTATTTATCCACAAAGGCTGTGACTGAAGATGCTTGGGGTAGATGGAGTAGGAGGGTGCAAGCTAGGAACTTTGGCTCAGGGGAGAAAGCATTTTTGCCTTGTCCCTTCCAGTTCTTCACATTACACAGAATCTTTACACAGAAACTGTACAATCCTACCAGTGCTATAATTTCAAGTCCTCTAATAAGTGTATAATAAGTGTTTTTAACAATATAGCTAAATTTGGAAACTACTTTGTATATTTGTAGTTGCTTCATTTGATTTCATTTCACAATTTGAGTCTTAAATGTTTGGCGAACACATATTCTAGATGTTTTTTTTAGTTGGAAGTCATGTGATTTTCTATACCCAAACACATATCTTTATTTATTTATTTATTTTTTACATTTGAATTACAGTCTCTAATGAACTCTGTCGGTCAATAGTGCAAGATAAAGTAGTGTAGTTCAGTGTTTAAGAATTTGGATTATGGAGTAAGAAAAAGCATGAAGTGTATCAAACTTTGCCTCTTTATGAGAGAAGCCTCATTGGGAAACAAAATTCAACATAGTTGTTTCACATAAAAGGACATGAAAAAAGATATCACTTATAGACTGTGGACAGGTTTAAAGAGAACAAACAGTAAAGGATGTTGAAACATCCAAGACTAGTAACTGCAGTAAGCCATTCATTTCTATGGGAACTGGAGCAGAGAAGGAGGAGGAAAAAGAGAAGGAGCTCTAGACGGAGAAGGAGGATGTGGAGGAGAGGCCAATTGGAAAAAACTGTAAAATCTGGAGGGGAATCCAACTAGAAGCAACTCTCACATTCATGAGGAGATTCAGATACTTCTAAAAGTTTCATAGCAGAATAAAGTAGGAAAGAAACATCTAAAATGTTATTCTCTCTTGTACTCTAATTTACCAGTGGCTTCCACTGATGAAACTCAACCAAAGGGAACCATTAAGGGAGATGCACTCCGTAGGAGTCAATTCTTGAGGCAAAGAACAGACTAGAAAAAGTTTCAAAGCGGTGTGGGTAGAGAAAAGCAAACTGATAATAATCATTCCACAATCCTGTACTCCCTGAATGAGCCTTAGATACCACATCTACAAAACAGGTACAATATAATTCCTATATACTAGACTTGTGATGATTAAATACAATTAACGTAATGGATACAGAGACTATTCATGTTAAGCATTCAATAAAGCTGATC
>NW_012101262.1:30236-33005 GCF_000951045.1 Mandrillus leucophaeus
GTTGGAAGTCATGTGATTTTCTATACCCAAACACATATCTTTATTTATTTATTTATTTTTTACATTTGAATTACAGTCTCTAATGAACTCTGTCGGTCAATAGTGCAAGATAAAGTAGTGTAGTTCAGTGTTTAAGAATTGGGATTATGGAGTAGGAAAAAGCATGAAGTGTATCAAACTTTACCTCTTTATGAGAGAAGCCTCATTGGGAAACAAAATTCAACATAGTTGTTTCACATAAAAGGACATGAAAAAATATATCACTTATAGACTGCGGACAGGTTTAAAGAGAACAAACAGTAAAGGATGTTGAAACATCCAAGACTAGCAACTGCAGTAAGCCATTCATTTCTATGGGAACTGGAGCAGAGAAGGAGGAGGAAAAAGAGAAGGAGCTCTAGACGGAGAAAGAGGATGTGGAGGAGAGGCCAATTGGAAAAAACTGTAAAATCTGGAAAGGAGTCCAACTAGAAGCAACTCTCACATTCATGAGGAGATTCAGATACTTCTAAAAGTTTCATAGCAGAATAAAGTAGGAAAGAAGCACCTAAAATGTCATTCTCTCTTGTACTCTAATTTACCAGTGGCTTCCGCTGATAAAACTCAACCAAAGGGAACCATTAAGGGAGGTGCATTCCATAGGAGTCAATTCTTGAGGCAAAGAACAGACTAGAAAAAGTTTCAAACCGGAGTGGGTAGAGAAAAGCAAACTGATAATAATCATTCCACAATCCTGTACTCCCTGAATGAGCCTTAGATACCACATCTACAAAACAGGTACAATATAATTCCTATGTACCAGACATGTGATGATTAAATACAATTAACGTAATGGATACAGAGACTATTCATGTTAAGCATTCAATAAAGCTGATCGGAGGCTTCTAACTGAAGACAACAACTTGAGTTTTCTATTTTTTCTTTCTCGTACCTAGGATCTTACTAAAATTATTGTAAGAAACAAAAATGTTATTAAGTCATAAGCACAAAGAGAAAAGGTCAGTGTTCATTATTTGACTACAGATTTTAACAAATTTTTGCAACATAGGTTGACAAGTGGTAACTGATTTAGCTGAGACAAGTCTTTAATGAGTTGATAGGATCATATGTTAAGTTTAGGTCTTAAAATAGGGGAGTAGTTTGAAATACTGGAACCATCAAACCAGAACATTCTTGCTCTCAAAATGACACTGACTATATGCATGTCTCTCAGACAAGGAACAAGAGGTTTATTCTCAGGAGAATTGAATGGGATACACTTAGAAATAACAATAGCAGAGATAACGTGAGCGATTGGGAAGAAGGAATTAAAAAAAAAAAAAAATGCCAGCAGTTCACGTGACTCTGTTCTGTAGTTCAGATGTTGAATTAGAAACTAAGCAAGAGAGAGGAGTACTCATCTCAAAACAAAATAAAATGAAAAACAACAACAAACACACACACACACCCCCCAGAGAAAATAACTCTATAAGCTGATATTTAACTTCCTTTAATGATATGATTTACCCCCATACTGAAATTTTAATGAAATGATTTTCTCCCAATCATCCTAACATGTAGTTTAAGAAACAACAAAGAGGTATATGAACACTTTATAATAAGTTTTTTCCCTACCAAAAGTGTCCAGACTGTTAAAAGGAAAAAACAAAACAAAACAAAAACATCGAAATGTTAGCAACTCTTGTGCAATCAGCACAAGAACACTGAAAACCCAAAAAGCCAGAATGCCTGCTTTCTGTCAAATGACCACATCACCTCTCCAGTCATAGTCTAAAACCAGGCTGAGCCAAAGATATCTTAAATGACAGACTTAGATTTCCGAGTATAGAAACGAACTTCACTGAACAAAAGGGGTATGTTGCAACCCAATGCGAGGAAGTTAAAATTTATGATAAAACATTGCAAGAACTGACAGACAAAATAGCCAGTATAGAGAAAAATATTATCAACCTGACAAAACTGAAAAACACACTACAAGAATTTCATAATGCAATCACAAGTATTAATAGCAGAATAGACTAAGAGGATTAGGTAATTTCATAGCTTGAAGACTGGTTTTCTGAAATAAAAAAGGCAGACAAGAATAGAGAAAAAAAGGAATGAACAAAACCTCTGAAAAATATAAAATTATGAAAGAGATGAAATCTATGACTGATCGGGGTACCTGAAAGAGATGGGAAGAATGAAACCAATTTGAAAACCATATTTCAGGATATTATCCAGGAGAACTTCCACAACCTAGCTACAGGGTCCAATCTTCAAATTCAGGAAATTCAGAGAACCCCAGTAAGATACTCCATGAGCAAGCACATAATAATCAGATTCCCCAAGGTCAAAATGAAAGAAAAATCTCTTCAAGGCAGCTTGAGAGAAAGACCAGGTTACCTTACAAAGGAAAGCCCATCAGACTAATAGCACTCTCAGTGGAAACCCTATAAGAGAAAAGAGATTGGGGGCCAATGTTTAAGGTTCTTAAAGAATAGAAATTCCAGCCCAGAATTTCATATCCATCCATACAAAGCTTCATAATTGACAAAGAAATAAGGTCCTATTCCGAGAAGCAAATGCTGAGGAAATTCATTAACACCAGACCTGTCTTACAAGAGTTCCTAAAGAAAGCCCTAAATATGGAAAGAAAAATCTGTTAAGAGCCACTACAAAAACACACTGAAGTACATAGACCCATGACACTTTAGAACCGTGACACTATAGAACAAGCATATAAACAAGTCTACAAAATAACTAGCTAACATCATGACAGAAAAAAAA
>NW_012101262.1:33055-34147 GCF_000951045.1 Mandrillus leucophaeus
ACATAGACCCATGACACTTTAGAACCGTGACACTATAGAACAAGCATATAAACAAGTCTACAAAATAACTAGCTAACATCATGACAGAAAAAAAAGTATGCCTACCACTACTAACCTTAAACGTAAATAGGCTAAATGCCCCAAGTAAAAGACACAAAGTGGCAAGTTGGATAAAAAAAAACAAGACCCATTGGTATGCTGTATTCAAGTCATGCATCTCACATGTAGTGACACACATAGCCTCAAAATAAAGAACTGCAGAAAAATCTACCAAGCAAATGAAAAGAAAAAAAAAAGCAGGGGTTGCAATCCTAGTTTCTGACAAAACAGACTTTAAATAAACAAAGGTCAAAAAAGACAAAGAAGGGCATTACCTAATGGTAAAGGGTTCGATTCAACAAGAAGAGCTAACTATCCTAAATATATATGCACCCAATATAGGAGCACCCAGATTTATAAAGCAAATTCTTAAAGACTTTCAAAGAGACATAGACTCACATACAATAGTGGAAGACTTTAACATCCACTGACAATATAAAACAGATGTAAACTAAGCCCTAGATCAAGTGGTCCTGATAGAAATCTGTAGATCTTTCCACCCAAAACCAACAGAATATACATTCTTCTGATAGCCACATGGCACTTACTCTAAAACTAATCATATAATTGAAAGTAAAGCACTGCTCATCAAGTGCAAAATAACTGAAATCATAATAGTCTCTTGGACCACATGACAATCAAATTAGAAATCAGGACTAAGAAACCCACTCAAAGCCATCAAATTACATGGAAATTGAATACATTGGTTCTAAATGACTTTTGGATAAATAATGAAACTAAAGCATAAATCAACAAGTTATTTGACACTAATGAGAACAAAAATATACCATACCAGAATCTCTGGGATACAGCTAAGGCAGTGTTAAGAGAGAAATTTATAGCTCTAAATGCTCACCTAAAAAAATTAGAAAAATCTCAAGTTAGAAACCTAACATCTAAACTAAAAGAACAAGAGAGCCAAGAGCAAACAAATACCAAAGCTAGCAGAAGACAAGAAATAACCAAAATCAGAGCTGAACTGAAAAAGATAGA
>NW_012101262.1:34197-35264 GCF_000951045.1 Mandrillus leucophaeus
CGTGACACTATAGAACAAGCATATAAACAAGTCTACAAAATAACTAGCTAACATCATGACAGAAAAAAAAAGTATGCCTACCACTACTAATCCTAAACGTAAATAGGCTAAGTGCCCCAAATAAAAGACACAAAGTGGCAAGTTGGATAAAAAAACAAGACCCATTGGTATGTTGTATTCAAGTCATGCATCTCACATGTAACGACACACATAGGCTCAAAATAAAGGACTGCAGAAAAATCTACCAAGCAAACGAAAAGAAAAAAAAAAAAGCAGGGTTGTAATCCTAGTTTCTGACAAAACAGACTTTAAATAAACAAAGGTCAAAAAAGACAAAGAAGGGCATTACCTATTGGTAAAGGGTTCGATTCAACAAGAAGAGCTAACTATCCTAAATATATATGCACCCAATATAGGAGCACCCAGATTTATAAAGCAAGTTCTTAAAGACTTTCAAAGAGACATAGACTCACACACAATAGTGGGAGACTTTAACACCCACCGACAATATAAAACAGATCTAAACTAAGCCCTAGATCAAGTGGTCCTGATAGAAATCTGTAGATCTCTCCACCCAAAACCAACAGAATATACATTCTTCTGATAGCCACGTGGCACTTACTCTAAAACTAATCATATAATTGAAAGTAAAGCATTGCTCATCAAGTGCAAAATAATTGAAATCATAATAGTCTCTTGGACCACATCACAATCAAATTAGAAATCAGGACTAAAAAACTCACTCAAAGCCATCAAATTACATGGAAATTGAATAAATTGGTTCTAAATGACTTTTGGATAAATAATGAAACTAAAGCATAAATCAACAAGTTATTTGACACTAATGAGAACAAAAATACACCATACCAGATTCTCTGGGATACAGCTAAGGCAGTGTTAAGAGAGAAATGTATAGCTCTAAATGCCCACCTAAAAAAATTAGAAAAATCTCAAGTTAGAAACCTAACATCGAAACTAAAAGAACAAGAGAGCCAAGAGCAAACAAATACCAAAGCTAGCAGAAGACAAGAAATAACCAAAATCAGAGCTGAACTGAAAAAGATAGA
>NW_012101262.1:38089-41806 GCF_000951045.1 Mandrillus leucophaeus
AAACTAAAAGAACAAGAGAGCCAAGAGCAAACAAATACCAAAGCTAGCAGAAGACAAGAAATAACCAAAATCAGAGCTGAACTGAAAAAGATAGAGATACAAAAAACCATTCAAAAGATCAATGAGTTCAGGAGCTGTATTTAAAAAAAAAAGAAAAGAAAAAAAAAAAAAACCAATAGAAAATGAAATAGACTGCCAGCTAGTCTAATAAAGAAGGAAAGAGATAAGATTCAAATAAACACAATCAGAAATGATAAGGGGGATATTACCACGGATCCACAGAAATGTAAACAAGCATTAGAGAATTTTATGAACACCTTTATACATAGAAACTAGACAAACATTCTATGCAGAAAAATTCCAAGTAATTTGTGTAGACAAATTTAATTAAATATTTATATGTATCTTCTCACTCCTGAAGTAGGGGCTGTACCCAGTGACATTTTTCCAGAGAGTACAATATGAAAATGGGGGGATAATTATTCCCAATCCTTCTGTGTTTTATTTTTTTTCATAACATGAATCAACCCCTTTCATATTATACACGTGTGTATTTGCTACCTGTTTTTCTGTTTAAAATGCAAGCTCAATGTCTGGCATGTAGAAAAAGACTGATAAATATTAATTTAATTTATGAGTTATTTATCTTGTAACAATGCTCAAAATTTTTTCAAAAGATTTTATAGTAGAGTTAACCATTCAGTAAAAGAATGTACAGTCATAAATGGCTCTAAACATAGAAAACCTATGCGGAGAGAGTATGGATAGATGTTTTATGTTTATTTACTTAAAAAAGGCATTGAAATTCTCAGATTGGGTCGAAGTTTGAGCTGTTTTTTTCAGTATGTTAAAAAAGTACTATTAGCAGTAAAAGTAGGTTGGTTAAGTAATATATTATCAGTATCCTAGAGTCCCAAGATGAATCTAAAAGAAATTGGGAAATTATATTCTCTTGTAATTGAAGAGATAAAGAGGGTTTCTAAAGTTATTTGAGGAGAGGAAGAGCCAAGATCGCTTTATAGACACAGCCAAAGAGTTTTTCCTACCAGGAGAGGCCAGACCATCAAGTAGACTGGCATATTCCAAACAGACTTTCAGAAAAAAAGGCATTGAGTAAACACAGGGCGGACACAGGCCCTGAGGCTGAAAGGGGAGGAAGCTGGGAACCCTGTACAGGATTGCCAAGCATCAGGATTTGTTTCTGGCCCTGAGTGGTCTCTATAGAAAAGATCAGTGAAATAGGCATGGATCCACCCACTCTCGCCCAATACCTCTGGCATCCTAGCTGTAGGAGACCCTGCAACCGCTATGGACATTTGGGTTCTCAGAGAGAACTACCTGGAGAGTTGGTAGAAAGAGAACTCCAGTCTTTGTGGAACTCAGAGAGTATGTCATGAGAATGGCTGCGGTGGAACACGGCCATGGGCGCCCATTCATTCCCCAAGGTTTGCCATGCCCTTCTAAATGACTTTAGACTTTGATAGCTGCCAAACCTGGAGAGAGAAGGGTTGTCTTGTTGAGGGAAAGGTCCAGTTTGATTTGAATGACTTCCTGTCCACCAGCTTCTTCCAGGGACCTATCTGAATGCACACACTTGCTGCACAACTTTAGCTGCCGCAGAGAAATGCTTGCCAGTGGCCATCACAATGGCTGTTTTGCTGGTAGCCCCCCTTTTCCCATTGGAACTCTTTTTCAGATGAACCCCCACTGGTGTGCACTTACCTGTAGCTTGCCCCTGTTGCCCCATTTGTGTGCATGCATGAAGGTATCCATTGGCGTGCATGCATGTGGGAACCCATTGGTGTGCATCCATTCAGGAACTCACCACCATTCAACTGGTGCACACTTGCCAATGGACATCTCACCATTTCACTATTGTGCACTAACCTGCAGCAACCATGCAGGAATATAAAAGCAAAAAGCCCCATTCAAAGGACAGTAACTTCAAAGATTAAAGGAACATCAGCCCACACAGATGAGAAAGAATCAGCACAATAATTCTGGCAACTCTAAAAGCCAGAGTTTCTTCTCACTTCCAAATGACCACAAAAGCTCCACAGCAATGTTTATTCACAAGATTAAAATGGCTAAAATGATAGACATAAAATTCATAATTTTGATTTCAAGGAACCTTGATGAGATACAGGAGAATTTCTTGGATTGAAACTCAATCCATGAAAAGCAATAAAACAACCCAAGAGTTGAAAGATTACTCATTGTAAGAAAGAACCAAATTGAACTTGTAGAAAAGAAAAATTCACTACAAGATATTTATAATGCAATTGGAAGCATTATTAACAGAACAGACAAAGTTGAGAAAAAAGATCTCAGAACTTGAAGAATTCACCTTCAAATCAACAGAGAAAAACAAGAAAAGAATTTTTAAAAATGAACAAAACACCCATGAAATATGGGACTATGTAAAAAAATTAAACCTATTACTCATTGTATCCCTGAAAGAGATGGAGAGACAACAAGCAACTTGGAAAACATATTTAAGGATATTGTCCACAAACATTTTCCCAACCTACCTAAAGAGGTCAACATGCAAATTCAGAAAATTTAGACAACATCTGCAAGATACTATACAAAAAAACATTCCCAAGACACACAGTCATCAGACTTGCCAAGGTCAACATTTAAAAAACCTTAAAGGCAGCTAGATAGAAGGGGGCAGGTTATGTACACAGGGAACCCCATCAGGTTAACAGCAGACTTTCAACAGATACCTTACAAGCCAGAAGAGATTGGGAACTTATCTAGAGCACCTTTAAAGAAAGGAAATTCCAACCAAGAATTTCATATCCAAGCCAACTAAGCTTTATAAGCAAAGGAGAAATATAATCTCCTTCAGACAAGCAAATGCCAAGGGAATTCATTATCACCAGACCACATGAAAATGAAAGACTGATACCTGCCACCACAGTACACAGCACACTGTCAATATAAAGCAACTATCTAATCAAGTCTACATAACAATCAGCTAACAACATGATGAAAGGGTCAAATCCTCAACTATCAATATTGACTTTGAATGCAAACAGACTAAAAGCCCCACTTAAAGGGCACAGAGTGGTAAGTTGGATAAAGAATGATTCAATTGTAGGCTGTCTTCAAGAGACCCATTTCACATGCAATGAAAACTATACTCTCAAAGTAGAGGAACGGAGAAAGATCTACTCAGAAAAAAAATTTAAAAAAGGAAAAATGAGCAGAGGTTGCTATTCTTATTCGAGACAAAACAGATTTTAAACAAACAAGGGTCAAAAAGGTCAAAGAAGGGCATTACATAATAATAATGGGTTCAATTCAACAAGAAGATTTAACTATTCTAAATATATATATACACCCATGTGGAGCAACCAGAATTATAAAACAAGTTCTTAGAGACCTACAAAGAGACTTAGATAACCACATAATAATACTGGTAGACTTCAATACCTTACTCATACTATTAGATCATTGAGGCAGAAAACCAACAAAGGTATTCAGGACCTAAATTTGACACTTGACCAAACAGAACTAACAGATATCTAAAGAATACTCCACCCAGCAACAACAGGGTAGACATTCTTCTTATCTGCACAAGGCACATACTCTAAGATCAACCACATACTCAGCCATAAAGAAATTCTCAACTGATTTAAAAATGACCAAATCATACCAATCACACTCTTTGACAACATAACACTGAAAATAAAAATCAATACCAAGAAG
>NW_012101262.1:42781-52504 GCF_000951045.1 Mandrillus leucophaeus
TAAATTTGTTTAAATCCCAGATAGATTCTGAACATTAGACCTTTGTCAGATGCATAGTTTGCAAAAGTTTTCTCCCATTCTGTAGGTTGTGTGTTTACTCAGTTGATAGTTTCTTTTGCTGTGCAGAAGCTGTTTAGTTTAATTACATCTGATTCATCAACCTTTACTTTCATTGCAATTGCTTCTGATATCTCATCTCTGTTGTGAAATCTTTGCCCATGCCTGTGTCCTGAATGGTATTGCCTAGATTTCCTTCTAGCATTTTTAAAGTTTTGGGTTTTATATTTAAGTCTTTAATTTCATCTTGAGTAGATTTTTGTATATGATGTAAGGAAGGGGTCCAGTTTCAATCTTCTGCTTATGGTTAGCCTCTTATCCCAGCACCATTTATTGAATAGAGAATCCATTCCCCATTGCTTGTTTTTGTTAAGTTTGTTGGAGATTCGATAGTTGTAGGTGTGTGTTCTTATTTCTGGGTTCTCCATTCTGGTTCATTGGTCTATGTGTCTGTTCTTGTACCAGTAACCATGCTGTTTTGGTTACTGTAGCCCTGCAGCATAGTTTGAAGTTAGGTAGCATGATGCCTCCAACTTTGTTCTATTGGCTTAGGATTGTCTAGGCTATTCAGGTTCTCTTTTGGCTCCATATGAACTTCAAAATAGTTTTTCTGTTTCTGTGAAGAATGTCAATGGTAGTTTAATGGGAATAAGGTTGAATCTGTAAATTGCTTTGGGTAGTATGGCCATTTTCACAATATTGATTTTTCCTGTCCATGAGCATGAAATTTCTTTGAGCATGGGTTTGTAGTTCCCCTTGTAGAGGTGCTTCACTTCCCTTGTTAGTTGTATTCCTAAATATTTTATTCTTTTGTGGCAATTGTAAATGGATGTTCATTTGTAATTTGACTCTGGACTTGACTGTTGTTGGTGTATAGGAATGCTAGCATTTTTGCACTTTGATTTTTCATTTCAAGACTTTGCTGAAGTTGTGTTTGCTTATCAGTTGAAGAAGCTTTTGGGCTTAGATGATGAGGTTTTCTAGATATAGGATTACGTCATCTGCAAACAGGAATAATCTGACTACCTCTCTTTCTATTTGAATGCCTTTTGTTTCTTTCTCTTGCCTGATTGACATGGCCAGAACTTCCAATACTATGTTGAGGAGGTGAGAGAGGGCATCCTTGCATTGTTCCAGTTATCAAGGGAAATGCTTCCACCTTTTGCCCACTCAGTATATTGGCTTTGTGTTTGTCATAGATGACTCTTATTATTTTGAGGTATGTTTCTTTAATACCTAGTTGTGAGTTTTTAACATGAAGGGATGTTGAATTTTATTGAAAGTCTTTTCTGCATCTATTAAGATAATCATGTGTTTTTTGCTTTTAGTTCTGTTTATGTGATAAATCACATTCGTTGATTTGTGTATATTGAATCAACCTTGCATCTCAGGGATGCAACCCACTTGATCATGGTGGATAGGTTTTTTGATGAGCTGCTGAATTTGGTTTTCCAGTATTTTGTTGCAGATTTTTGCATTGATTATGAAATATATTGGCCTGAAATTTTTGCCATCACTTCCAGGTTTTTGTATGATAATGATGCTGACTTCATAGAATGAGTTAGGAAAGAGCACCTCCTTTTTAATTTTTTGGAAAAGTTTCAGTGGGAATGGTACTAGCTCTTGTTTGTACATCTAGTAGAATTTAGTTGTGCATCTGTCTGGTCCTGGGTATTTTGGTTGGTAGGATATTTATTATTGCCTCAATTTCAGAACTCATTATTGATCTCCTCAAGTATTCAATTACTTCCTATTTTTGTGTTGGGAGGATGTGTGTCCGGGAATTTATGCATTTCTTTTAGAGTTACCAGTTTACATCTATAGATGTGTTCATAATATTCTCTGACTGTTATTTGTATTTCTATGGGGTCAGTGGTAATAGTCACCTTATCATTTTTTATTGTGTTTCACTAGTTTCAAAAACTTCTGGATTTCTGCTTTAATTTCATTATTTACCTAAAAGTCATTCAAGAGCAGGATATTCAATTTCCATGTAGTTTTATGGTTTTCAGTGAGTTTCTTCATCTTGAGTTTTAATTTGATTGTGCTGTGGTCTGAGACTGTTATTATTTCAGTTCTTTTGCATTTGTTGAGGACTGTTTTACTTCCAATTGTGTAATCAATTTTAGAGTAAGTGCCATGTGGTGATATGAAGAATGTATTGTCTTCTGTTTTGAGGTGGAGAGCTCTGTAGATATTTATCAGTTTCATTTGATCGAAAGCTGAGTTCATGTCCTGAGTATGTTTGTTAAATTTCTGTCTTGATGATCTGTCTAATATTGTCAGTAGGGTGTTAAAGTCTCCCACTATTAATATGTGGCAGTCGAAGTCTCTATTAAGGTCTCTAAGAGCTTACTTGATGAATCTGGGTGCTTCTATATTGGGTGCATATATTTATTTAGGGTAGTTAGTTATTCTTGTTGAATTGAACCCTTTATGTTTTGTAATTCCTTTCTTTGTCTTTTTTGATCTGTATTGGTCTAATATCGGTTTTGTCAGAAATTCGGATTGCAACCTCTGCTTTTTTCTGTTTTATGTTTTCTCAGTAAATTTTCCTTCATCTGTTTATTTTGAATCTATGTGTATCTTTGCAGTTAGATGGGTCTCTTGAAGAGAGCATACCAATGAGTCTTGGTTCTTGGTTCTTTGTCCAGCTTGTCACTTTGTGTCTTTTAGGTGGGGCATTTACGCCATGTACATTTAAGGTTAGTATTGTTATGCGTGGATTTGATCCTGTCATCATGATGCTAGTTGGTTATTTTGCGGACTTGTTTACATGGTTGCTGTATAGTGTCATTGGTCTGTGTAGTTTGGTGTGTTTTTGTAGTGACTGGTAACAGTTTTTCCTTTTTATAGCTAGTGTTTCCTTCAAGAGGCACATCAGGTGGTCATGAATTTCATCAACATTTGCTTGTCTAAAAAGGATCTTAATTTTCCTTTGCTTATGAAGCTTAGTATGACTAGATAAGAAATTCTGGGTTGGAGTTGTTTTTTCTTTAATAACGTTGAATATTGACCCCCAAAATCTTCTGCTATACAGGGTTTCCTTGAGAGGTCTGCTGTTAGTCTAATGGGTTTCCTTAGGTAGGTGACTTGGCCTTTCTCTCTGGCTGTACTTAACGTTTTTTTCTGTCGTTTCTGCCTTGGAAAATCTGATGAATATGTGTCTTGGGGAAGATCTTCTCATGGAGTATCTTGTGGGGTTTTTCTGCATTTCCTGAATTTGAATGTTGGCATCTCTAGCTAGGTTGGGAAAGTTCTCCTGGATCGTATCCTGAAATATGTTTCCCAAATTGGTTCCATTTTCCCTATCTCTTTCAGGTACCCTAATCAGTTGTAGATTCAGTCTTTTTACATAGTACCCTAATCAGTTGTAGATTCAGTCTTTTTACATAATCCCATATTTCTCAGAGATTTTGTTCACCTTTTTTAAATCCTTTTTTCCCTATTCTTGTTTGTCTGTCTTACTTCAGAAAGCTGATCTTCGAGCTCTGAGATTCCTTTCTCCACTTGGTCTATTCTGCTATGAATACTTGTGATTCATGGTGAAGTTATTGTAGTGTGTTTTTTGACTTTATAAGGTTGGCTATGCTCTTCTCTAAACTGGCTGTTTTGTCTTCAGCTCCTGCAGTTTTATCATGATTTTTAACTTCCCTGCATTGGGTTACAACATGCTTATTTAGCTCTGAAAATTTGTTTTATACACAATATAAAGTTTACTTCTGTCATTTCAGCCATCTCAAACCTAAGCCTAGTTCTAAACCTTTGCTGGTAGGTGTGGTCACTTGGAGGAAAGAGGGCACTCTGTCTTTTGAGTTTTCAGCATTTTTATGCTGTTCCTTTCTCATCTTTGTGGGCTTATCTACTTTCGGTCTTTGAGGTTGCTGAATTTTGGATGTGATTTTTTTTTTTTTTCTATTAATAGTCTAGTCACTCTTCCATAGTGCTGCTGCAATTTGCCAGGAGTCCATTCTAGACCCTAGTCACCACAGATTTTCCAGTACACAGAGCTATCACCAGTGAAGGCTGTGAGACAGCAGAGATGGTAGCCTATCCCTTCCTCTGGGAGCTCCATCCCAAGGGGATACAAACCTGTTGCCAGCCTGAACACACCTGTAAGAGGTAGCTGGAGGCCCCAGGTGGGAGGTCCCACCCAGTAAGGAGGAATTGATCAGGGTCCCACTTAGAGAAGCAGTCTGGTCACGTTTTGCTAGAGCAACTGTACTGTTCTGGTGGATCCCTCCCACGCCTGGTTGGTTTAAACTCTCCTAAGCCTGCAGGCTTATATGTGAGAACATTCAGTGCCAAACCACTTCTTACAATTACTACACCTGCATCTCTTCAACTAAAGTATTGTGGAAAGCATACACATAAGATTCTCAGAAGTAAAAGAAAGAAACTATTAATATTCTTTCTTATTTACTCTTCTACTCCATAGAAAACTATTTCTTTGTAAAACTGAATTTCTCATCTTTTGGGAAAGACACAATAAAGTTACCTATCAGAAGTTTTAAATATTCATGGAATAATTCAATTCATATGACTAATGTAATAATTAATAATTTTTTGGCAATGATTTTTTCTGAATATTAAATTTATTCAACAATCTCAAGCCCTATATATACACATATGAAGTAAAATTGTTTTCTAAATATTCCCAAAGGAATGGTTTGTGCAGATGCATGAAAATAAGAAAGACATATGGGAGATGTGTTGAGAGGAGGTGGGGTAAGCCTTTCTTTATGAGTAACCTGGTACCTATACGTTTAACCTCAGGACTACATGTGTAGGTTTTAAAATCACATAAAAACTTGTCAATTCAATTAGATTATACAAATATTCATTCTGGTAAAACAATATCCTAGTAATATGTTTAAATAAATGTGATGACTCTTGTATTCAATTAGCTTATGATTTTAATAGGGACCACTGTGAATGCACAAGGGGTATATTATTAGGAAAAATAAGTTAAGCACCATTACATATGGTGGTTCAAAGTAGTGTGAGATTATATATGGCTGATTATATATAGTTGATGGTGAGAAAGTTTTAAGATATTTTATATGTTGCCATTCTAAAGATTAGTTCCATCTGTATTGGGACTAACCACATATATTGAAGTACAGTTTACTCTTGAACAACATGGGTTCGAATGACACTGGTCCACTTGTATGTGAATTTTCTTCTGACTCTACCACCTCTGAAAAAGAAAAGCAATTGCTCTTCTTCCTCTTCCCCTTCAGCCCACCCAATGTGAAGACAATGGGGATGAAAAGCTTTATGATGATCCACTTCCACTTAATGAATAGTAAACATATTTACTCTTCCTCATAATTTTCTGAATAACCTTTGTTTCTCTAGCTTACTTTATTGTAAGAATACTATATACTGTAAGAATACTGTATATGACACATAATACATATACAAAATAAGTATTAACTATTTGTGCTATCAGTAAGACTTCCTGTCAACCATATGCTATTAGTAGTGAAGTTTAGGGGAGTCAAAAATAATACTTAGATTTTTCCACTCCACAGGAGGTTGGCATTTCTAAGCTTCACATTGTTTAAAGGGTAACTGTGCTGCCTAAAACAACAAATGTTATGGAAATTGGTAAGTTTTAATATGTACATTTATTCACATTTGCCTAAAAATAAATGTGAGATTTCTTGATCAAAGCAATTTATTATTTCTTACAGTGATCATTGCATTGGTTGCCCTTGCCTTAGTCTTTCCTTCTGTGGGATTGATCCCATGAAAGCCAGATGCTTACATGTCTGCATCACAGGAGAGGAAGCCCAAAATATGAATACAGCAACTGATATATCTTGCCCCTTTTCTCTCCTGAGAGAAGGAGATATCTCCATACTACAAATTCTCCCTAGAAAGAGAAGAGAAAAACCCCTGGCTTCCTACCCATTGAAATGTAAACAGATGAATATCTAAAAGAGGATGATAAGTGTCCCTGGCATTACATATTCTGGACCATCTTCAAAGTTCCTAGTTTTATTCTCCTTTTAGAAACACACTCATAATTCCAGATACACAAATCTCTTCAGAGTTGTCAATACCTCTTCAGTCATCTTTTAATTTACAGGGTTTGTCCATTAATCGAAGTTCCAGTGAAATTTACTTATAAAGCCTTAACCATGCAGAGACATAAAAAATATTTCCTGTTGAACCCCCAAAATCTGAGATGAAAGAAAATAGCACAATTTTTTTCCTCAGTGATTAAATGATAGTTGAGTAGTATCAAATATCCTCAGCCAACTCATTTTATAAATAAATCTGGGACAAAAGAGAAAAAAACCACCACATTCTCTCAGTCTTCATCGTGGAATCATTCATTCTTCTCTATGTATCATTAATAGTTGGAAATTCTTAAAGGGAATTTTAGTTTCTTTTTTAAACAATTATTTTTACTTTATAATTAATAATAATTTTATATATTCATAGGGTGCTGTGTGATGTTTTGATATAATGTTTACAATGTAGAATGATTAAATCAGGCTAATCAACAAATTCATCACTTCACATATTTATCTTTTTTTGCTGTGGTAAAATAAATGTAAAATCTACTCTTTTAATAATTTTGAAACATACAAGGCATTATTATTTATTACAGTCACCATCTTGTACCATAGACCACTGAAGCTTATTCCTCTTTGTCGTTCTTTTTTTTTTTTTTTGCTTTGGTCTCACTCTGTTGCCCAAGCTAGAGTACAGTGGCACAATCATGGCCTCACTGCAGCCTGAACCTCCGGAGCTCAAATAATCATCGCACCTCAACATCCCACATAGCTAGGGCTATAGGTGTACACCACCAAACCCAAACAGTGCATTTTTGTTTTTACAGGGAAGGGGTCTCACTATATTGTTCAGGCTAGTCTCAAACTCCTGGGCTCCCAGCTCAGCCTCCCAAAATGCTGGGATTACAAGTTTCAGCCACTGTGCCTGGTTTTATTCCTCTTTGTCTAATTGAAACTTTGTATGCTTTGATTAACATTTTCTTCCCCTTTCCTCCAGGATCTTGTTACCATCATTCTACTCTTGACTTCTATGAGTTCAATTGCTTTAGATTTCACATATAAGTGAGATCATGCAGTATTTGCCTTCCTGTGTCTGGCTTATTTCACATAGCAGAATGTACTCTAGGTTTATCCATTTTGTCCTAAATGACAGAATTTCCTTCTTTTTGAAGGCTGAACAGTATTCCATTGTATATAACATGCTTTTTAAATCCATTAATCTGAAGATGAACACCTAGGTTGTATTTATTTCTTAGCTATTGTAAATAATGCTGCAATGAAAGTGAGAGTACAGGTATCTCTTCTGCATACTAGTTTCAGTTCCTTTGGATATACATCCAGAAATAAGATTACTGGATCGTACAGCAATCCTATGTTTAGTTCTCTAAGGAATAGTCATACTGTTTTCCATAGTGGCTGTATTAATTATATTGCCACTAATAGCACACAAAGGTTCTGTTTCCTGTATATCCTGACCAACACTTATTAACTTAGCCTCTTTTGTTTTCTCATTCAAAATTATTTCCCTAGGCTGCCTCACACACACTTACTTCTTAAATTAGACCAACACAATTGATAAAATTGTATCTTCAAACTAGAGCTCTTTTTGACTACCAGATTAATAAATACAACTACTTATTTGATAAACTTGGAATACCTACAAGATCCTGAAACTCAACAAGCCCATTACTAAAATAATGATCATTAACCAAAAAGTGGTGTTTTCCATGACTGCTCTCTCAGTGACTGACATCACTATGAACACAGAAGTTGGTTCTTCTGTGTTCAGATGTATTCAGATGACTTGCTACCCTAAGTAAGCCAGAAACAAACAAGTGATCTGAATATTTCCCTCCACTTTATCCTCACATCTAAGCCAGAACCAAATTCTCTAAATGTTTTTCTTCTAAATTTCTCTCAAATCTTTCTGTTTCTCTCCAATGCCAAAAATATTAGGTTGGTGCAAAAGTAATTGCAGTTTTTGTCGTGACTTTCAATGTGTGACTTGAGCTGCTATCAACTCTTGCCTGAATTAGAGGAAAGTGATTACTTCGGCCAAAATATCTTGCACCAAATCCACTGGCTCCTGATTACTGTGCACACTTATTTCTCTAGTCTCATTCTGTAAATCACTATGATCTGTAGACAGGGCCCTGCCAATGGAGTACTATTATCTTGCCTTCTTTTGGCTAATGATACAACCATTAGATTTCCAGTCAGTTGTCAAAACCTCAGAAAGGCCTGCCCTCACATCCTTGATCAGGTCAAATCCTCCTGCTTTAAGTAATCATGTGTAACATGTCTCTTCTTCTAAAAGTTTATTATAGGTGTAATTTTACATTTATATGTATGATATTTGATTAAAGAAGGCAGAGATGATACCTGTTTTTGCTCAATTATGGTGATTGGCTCAGAGAAGCTGCTTATATATTTTGGCTGAATGAATTAAAGCCGCCTTCTGACTTCACCCTAGTAGTTGTTTTATAATGACAGTGATTTGACTATCATCAAAGCCTTATGCAAGTTGAGGTCCTTGGTTGTGTCAAAACTAAAATCAGATCAAAGTTAGAAAAATGTTATCGTTTATTATGCATGCAAAAGAACAGTTCACAAACTGGAAGATTTCAAACCAGAAATGCGAAGCAGCTCTTCTCACAGCAGTTTTAGTACAGCTTATAAAGCATAAATGAGGAAGTACATGGATCTTCACTGTGATTGGCTATTATAAACATATATTCCTTCTAGGGAAAGTAGAGCTGTCTATGATGATTTGTCTGTAGCTGACTGGTTTAATTTCACTGAATTACACTGACAAAGACAAAAAACCTACATTTCATATTTTGTTTATTGTAAAAGCTAGTGTTTCAGGGAAATCAGGATAATAATTTTTGGCTACAAGGCTATCGACCATTGGCCTCGAGGTAGCTAAACTGTAGCCTCAATTTTTATTTTTTTATTTGCTTGTTTGTATGTTAACATTTGAAGAAAATGAAATGGATTCTGTCTGGAAGACAGGAAAGGGAGCTGCAACCAGCAAATAAAACAATCAATGTCTTGTCTTGTCATGCACAGAGTACTGCCACCGGCCATGCTAACATTGAACTACTGCTACTGCGGGCACCACCGGACTCTTAACTGCACTGCCCGCTGAGTAAATCATCTTCAAATGTATGGTTTTTTAGTTCTGGTGATAGCATCATACTGAGAGAAAGAGTGCTTCAGCTGCCAGAGAGGAGAAAGGAGGAATATATAAAAACATCCAAACTTCATAGTAGATATCCTTCTAAGACCCACACACTGGGCACTCCTCTCAAGAGGAAAAAAGCGTGGATGTTGAGCAGCTCAATATGTCAGCAAAAGTCTATCATGAGGCTTTAACTCAAAATTCTCCTGTATCTTCTCAAACTTCCCAAATGCTCCAAAATACAACTATTTTGAAACAGCACGTGAAGGTAGTTTTGTGTTTCTATTGTTTGTTTTCATCAGTTTGTTCACTACCGTATTGTGAGAACTTAAATCAGCACCTAAAATATATGCACTCGATAAATATTTGTTGAATAGATATTACTTATTAAATACTTGTAAATGACTACCTTTATACCAGTGGTTACTACATGTAAGACACAGTTATAAATGC
>NW_012101262.1:52554-54902 GCF_000951045.1 Mandrillus leucophaeus
GAGTTTGATGTATACTCATCACACATAGTTAGGAACACTTTATTATACAATTTTTCATTTCATTGAATAAATAAGGAATTAAGTATGCTATATTTCAATCCCATAGCTCCACACAGTAATCCCTCTGTAAGAACCCTGGTGCTTTGTAGCTTTCACATATCTTTCTAAACCAAGGTAAGTGGATATTCATGAATCTGGAGTATTTTATCACTTGAACATGGATATCAGATTGGAATCGAAGGAAACTCTGAAAGCATTTAAGCTCCGATTATAATAAAACTGCCTCCACTACACCTGTAGCATAGCAGACGATAATGCACAAAACAGAGAAATAAAGCAGCTTCTAACATAAGCAGACAGCATTTTACCTCAGTATCTTCAAATTTCCGCACAAATTCATCTTTACAGAAAATCTTCACAATTATCCTATTAAAAATAGTAACAGCTTAATCTCCTCCACCTCTCTACACGTGTTTTAACTCACTTCATTTTTTCTTTGTCGCCCTGAATACCCCTGATATCATGTGTGTTGTGCTTGTTTTCTCCTCTAAAATGCAAAATCCCTGAGAATAAAGACTGGGACCTTTTGTTCTTTTTACTGCTGTATTCCACTGCCTATAAAGCATGTAGAAGGTGCTTAATAAATGTTGGTAGGATTGATGATTTTCTGTTTCTGATCCCCCTAATTATCCAAAACATATCTTAAAATATAGTTAAAATACAGTTGTTATGTATTATAAGTGGTAAGTCATAAAGACTAATCACAGGAAATACTTTCTACGGTTACTTTTAATTCTGAAATACTTAATAAGCCAGTATATGAATTTAATAAGACTACATATTATAGAAAAAAACATTTTGAAACTCAATACACATCTCAGGCCAGCTGACTGAAAGCAGGAGATGTTTGTATGACTCTGCTATCCTTAACCCATTTCAACTGGAGCAGTTATGCTTATAATCATCCTGTTTAAAGGTAAGTTTCATTTGAACGAAGGGTTTTCTGGCTTTAGAAAGTTTGAAACTACTCATAAGAAGCTAGTATAAGATAGAAAATTATTTTTTATGACTGTAATTAAGTTAAACATTAAAACACTTATTTTTCCAAAGATATATTCGGTATTGTTTCAAGATTTAAAGACACAGTACCTATTAAATAATGAAAGATATTACTTTTCCTTTAAGCAGTTTATGATGTGGTTGTATGTTGAAAAGTCAAAATTAATATACACAAAATATCAAAAGCAATGGAAAACATAATTGTATTGAATACAAAATTTAATGAGATGTATATATTATATGACTCTGAGGATGAGAAATATGAAAGATGGTAGATAAAGAGAAATGAACAAGGAAAATTATACATGATGTTTTAGTTAGTTATTTATGATCTGAATTAAATGATGACAATGAGATTGAAGGTGACGGAAAAACAGATGTTTCAAATGAAGAGAACCTGAAAAGCTTAAACTGTGTTTGAAATACTTTCTTTAATAAACGTTAAAAAAATCAAATAATTTTCTAAAAACATAGTTGACATGGATATATTAAGATAATTATTTTGTACTGAAAATAAATTATATTGTCTGGAAAAATATATAAAATTCATAATTTTTTCTATGATACTGAGTAAGTAAGATCCCTTTATATTTTCTGATCTATTAGACTGTTAAATTTGACATTTTTAAGTTATGCACTATAAGAGTTTTTTTGTTTTTCATTTGTAAATTATGAATAAAGTTATGACCAAAAATGTGTGATGAAGATTAATTTCTGGACTTTAAATGTGCTTCAGTATGATGCACATAATCAAAGTATCACGAAGGAGAAAAAATGCAATGCTAATTATATATATGATTTTAAATTGACAAAATGTTTACCAGATCTAACATAAATAACATGCAAATAATATTTAAAATAGATTATTAAGTAGACTAAAGACTGCAGGTGAACATGCCTAAAGAAATATAAATATAGTATACATTTTTAAAACTTAAGAAAATGACTCTCACTCTCAATTTTCTATTCCTAAATTAAAATTTTATGTATTGGGGGCTGGGCATGGTGGCTCACTCCTGTGATCCCAGCACTTTGGGAGGCCAAGGCGGGTGGATCACGAGGTCAGGAGTTCAAGACCAGTGTGGCCGACATGGTGAAACCTCATCTCTAATAAAAAATACAAATATATATATATATCCGGGCGTGGTGGCAGGCACCTGTAATCCCAGCTACTCGGGAGGCTGAAGCAGAAAATTGCTTGAACCCAGGAGGTGGAGATTGCAGTGAGCCAAGATCATGCCACTGCACTCCAGCCTGGCAACGCAGTGAGACTCCATCTCAAGAGAATA
>NW_012101262.1:54952-58386 GCF_000951045.1 Mandrillus leucophaeus
CCAGATTAATAAATACAACTACTTATTTGATAAACTTGGAATACCTACAAGATCCTGAAACTCAACAAGCCCATTACTAAAATAATGATCATTAACCAAAAAGTGGTGTTTTCCATGACTGCTCTCTCAGTGACTGACATCACTATGAACACAGAAGTTGGTTCTTCTGTGTTCAGATGTATTCAGATGACTTGCTACCCTAAGTAAGCCAGAAACAAACAAGTGATCTGAATATTTCCCTCCACTTTATCCTCACATCTAAGCCAGAACCAAATTCTCTAAATGTTTTTCTTCTAAATTTCTCTCAAATCTTTCTGTTTCTCTCCAATGCCAAAAATATTAGGTTGGTGCAAAAGTAATTGCAGTTTTTGCCGTGACTTTCAATGTGTGACTTGAGCTGCTATCAACTCTTGCCTGAATTAGAGGAAAGTGATTACTTTGGCCAAAATATCTTACACCAAATCCACTGGCTCCTAATTACTGTGCACACTTATTTCTCCAGTCTCACTCTGTAAATCACTATGATCTGTAGACAGGGCCCTGCCAATGGAGTACTATTATCTTGCCTTCTTTTGGCTAATAATACAAACATTAGATTTCCAGTCAGTTGTCAAAACCTCAGAAAGGCCTGCCCTCACATCCTTGATCAGGTCAAATCCTCCTGCTTTAAGTAATCATGTATAACGTGTCTCTTCTTCTAAAAGTTTATTATAGCTGTAATTTTACATTTATATGTATGATATTTGATTAAAGAAGGCAGAGATGATATCTGTTTTTGCTCAATTATGGTGATTGGCTCAGAGAAGCTGCTTATATATTTTGGCTGAATGAATTAAAGCCTGCTTCTGACTTCACCCTAGTAGTTGTTTTATAATGACAGTGATTTGACTACCATCAAAGCCTTATGCAAGTTAAGGTCCTTGGTTGTGTCAAAACTAAAATCAGATCAAAGTTAGAAAAATGGTATAGTTTATTATGCATGCAAAAGAACAGTTCACAAACTGGAAGATTTCAAACCAGAAATGCGAAGCAGCTCTTCTCACAGGAGTTTTAGTACAGCTTATAAAGCATAAATGAGGAAGTACATGGATCTTCACTGTGATTGGCTATTATAAACATATATTCCTTCTAGGGAAAGTAGAGCTGTCTATGATGATTTGTCTGTAGCTGACTGGTTTAATTTCACTGAATTACACTGACAAAGACAAAAAACCTACATTTCATATTTTGTTTATTGTAAAAGCTAGTGTTTCAGGGAAATCAGGATAATAATTTTTGGCTACAAGGCTATCGACCATTGGCCTCGAGGTAGCTAAACTGTAGCCTCAATTTTTATTTTTTTATTTGCTTGTTTGTATGTTAACATTTGAAAAAAATGAAATGGATTCTGTCTGGAAGACAGGAAAGGGAGCTGCAACCAGCAAATAAAACAATCAATGTCTTGTCTTGTCATGCACAGAGTACTGCCACCGGCCATGCTAACATTGAACTACTGCTACTGCGGGCACCACCGGACTCTTAACTGCACTGCCCGCTGAGTAAATCATCTTCAAATGTATGGTTTTTTAGTTCTGGTGATAGCATCATACTGAGAGAAAGAGTGCTTCAGCTGCCAGAGAGGAGAAAGGAGGAATATATAGAAACATCCAAACTTCATAGTAGATATCCTTCTAAGACCCACACACTGGGCACTCCTCTCAAGAGGAAAAAAGTGTGGATGTTGAGCAGCTCAATATGTCAGCAAAAGTCTATCATGAGGCTTTAACTCAAAATTCTCCTGTATCTTCTCAAACTTCCCAAATGCTCCAAAATACAACTATTTTGAAACAGCACGTGAAGGTAGTTTTGTGTTTCTATTGTTTGTTTTCATCAGTTTGTTCACTACCGTATTGTGAGAACTTAAATCAGCACCTAAAATATATGCACTCGATAAATATTTGTTGAATAGATATTACTTATTAAATACTTGTAAATGACTACCTTTATACCAGTGGTTACTACATGTAAGACACAGTTATAAATGCATTTTATAAGACATATTATAAATGTCTTAAATATATTAAATCAATTAATTGTCCCCATTGTTATAAGAGGTAGGTGTAATAACTATCCCCATCTTAAAAATGATGAAACCTAAGAACAGGGAGATCAAGTAACTTCCCAAGGTCACACAGTAGTGATCAGCAGAGCCTGAATTTTAATTCAGACAGATTATCACAATTTCTATGTAACTACTCTGCCAGGTAGAGTAAAGCAACGATTCTAAATTTGGCAAGCTATTGTTTCAGTCCCAATAAAAACAGATTGGTTGATTGATTAATTAGAGACCCAATTATAGTATGCCAGCACAACATAATGTTTCTAAAACTCATTTCTGCTCAGAACATTTCAATAGCTCAACATTTCCTAGAAAGATCTTAAACCCTTAGTCTAGCTTTGCAGGACTTCCAATGATCTTATAGTTGTTTCCAGTGTCTGGCACACTGTTCACCATGGATGGTAACTTCTCCTTCATCACTATTATTACTTTTATTTGCACTCCACTTTCACATACACCCTTATATTCAGTCGTTCTTTGAACTTACGTATTTCTATGAAATCCCGAGAAGTTTGAATGCCACATATTGTGTTTGGCAGCAGAAATGGCAAATACATTTTATAGGGTTCCAGTGATTCAGCTGCTTTTAGGAATGTGGCTCTCACACTGACCACATGGTGACACTTTTTCCTGTATACAAGTGAGCACCTGATGAACCCATATGTTGCATAGTACATCATTCTTTCTCCCGAATGCTGTACAGAATAGGGTCCAATAACTGGTTTAGATACACATCTAATACTCACAGAATAAACATCATTCACTGAGGTTAGTGTCAAGTATTCCTTATGCTGGAATAAGAACACAGAATTCAATGTGAGACACAAAGATAAGTAGAGGCAGATACAGACAACACAGAACCACTTTAAGAAGGGCCCAAATCCATATCCCTATCCCTACACACCAATTATTGAAACTCCTGATGTTGATCTGTTAAATCTGTAACAGAGAATTGGTAAGACTCAGCATGCGCAGCACAAAGCAGCACAAGGGAACGGTGCTCAAAGTGCAAGCCCAACACAAGCCGATGAGCTTCATAGCCAGCCAGTAGCAATTCAAGGTGTGTACTCTCAAGAAGGCAGCAGAACCAGTTAGTAGGTCAAAGCAAGAGAAGAAAGTAATAGTCATCACCTAGACATCTTGCTCACGACAACAATTTTTGTGGCATGGCTGCACACCATGCTTTTTTTCTTGAAGTTCCCTACTATCCTTCATATATGCCCATCAAAATCCAAGTTTCAATTAGTATTTCATGGAACTTTTGCTTGTTCTAAATGGTGAATAATGTTCACTTTACTGGAGTAGCACAATACTTTGTTTATAGCACTAATAGAAT
>NW_012101262.1:62561-65885 GCF_000951045.1 Mandrillus leucophaeus
TTAAACCCTTAGTCTAGCTTTGCAGGACTTCCAATGATCTTATAGTTGTTTCCAGTGTCTGGCACACTGTTCACCATGGATGGTAACTTCTCCTTTCATCACTATTATTACTTTTATTTGCACTCCACTTTCATATGCACCCTTATATTCAGTCATTCTTTGAACTTATGTATTTCTATGAAATCCCGAGAAGTTTGAATGCCACATATTGTGTTTGGCCGCAGAAACGGCAAATACATTTTATAGGGTCCCAGTGATTCAACTGCTTTTAGGAATGTGGCTCTCACACTGACCACATGGTGATACTTTTCCTGTATACAAGTGAGCACCTGATGAACCCATATGTTGCATAGTACATCATTCTTTCTCCTGAATGCTGTACAGAATACAGTCCAATAACTGGTTTAGATACACGTCTAATACTCACAGAATAAACATCATTTACTGAGGCTAGTGTCAAGTATTCCTTACACTGGAATAAGAACACAGAATTCAATGTGAGACACAAAGATAAGTAGAGGCAGATACAGACAACACAGAACCACTTTAAGAAGGGCCCAAATCACATATTCCTATCCCTACACACCAATTATTGAAACTCCTGACGTTGATCTGTTAAATCTGTAACAGAGAATTGGTAAGACTCAGCATGCGCAGCACAAAGCAGCACAAGGGAACAGTGCTCAAAGTGCAAGCGCAACACAAACCAATGAGCATTGTAGCCAGCCAGCAGCAATTCAAGGTGTGTACTCTCAAGAAGGCAGCAGAACCAGTTAGCAGGTCAAAGCAAGAGAAGAAAGTAATAGTCACCACCTAGATATCTTGCTCACAACAACAATTTTTGTGGCATGACTGCACACCATGCTTTTTTTCTTGAAGTTCCCTACTATCCTTCATATATGCCCATCAAAATCCAAGTTTCAATTAGTATTTCATGGAACTTTTGCTTGTTCTAAATAGTGAATAATGTTCACTTTACTGGAGTAGCACAATACTTTGTTTATAGCACTAGTAGAATAGTAATAATATTTTATATAAAGGTAGTTATTGCCCTGATTGTGCCGGATGTTCCTTTTAAGTAAACTAGGCAGCAATACATATTTTATAAGTATCATTATGACTCTTGATGCATATCCCACTCCTACTAAATAGGTCTCAATAACATTTGCAAAATTAAACTAATGGCCATTTTACAGATTGGATTAGCAAGTTTGTTTGATTTGGTATTTTTAAATGAACAATGACTAAGGTAATGCCATGTAGACGCTATTAAAAATATTGACACTGATATATTAGAAATAAAAAGAAGAATCTAGTTCTATGATTTGTCAAGACTTTCTTATAGTTTCTGGATTCATTTTAAAAAAAGAAAAAGAAAAAATATTAAAGTCTATTTTTTGAACCACGAGAAAGTTAACTGTTGTAAAGGTAGCAAGATTTTGACACAGGCAATCATTTATTTTTGCCTTTCTGCCTCTGGGAGTGACAAAAAGCACACTCTTCTTCCAGTGAAGCAAGGCTTTGAAACTCGCTCCTTGGAAAAAGTCAAAAGGCTGAGTTCTATCCTCAGCTCTGCTACTAAGTGATTGACTTACCTGAGGCAATGAAGCTAACCTGGCTGTGACTTACTTTCAGTCTCTGGGAGAAAAGAGAGTCTCTTAAGTTTTCATTAAAGTTGTATGAACAAATGACTAAGACCTCTGAAAGACTTTGAATTGCTAAGAGAATGGTTATTTATAAACAGAAACCACTGTCATTATGTTTGAGCATGGCTTCAAGCTGGTAATGTTCAACTTCCATACTGCATCGCGTGATGATGACAAATCATGGGACCCTTGAGTGGATGACCTACTACACATAAACACTAAGTTCTTACTCTCATTTCATAACAAAGAAAAGAGTTTGATGTATACTCATCACACATAGTTAGGAACACTTTATTATACAATTTTTCATTTCATTGAATAAATAAGGAATTAAGTATGCTATATTTCAATCCCATAGCTCCACACAGTAATCCCTCTGTAAGAACCCTGGTGCTTTGTAGCTTTCACATATCTTTCTAAACCAAGGTAAGTGGATATTCATGAATCTGGAGTATTTTATCACTTGAACATGGATATCAGATTGGAATCGAAGGAAACTCTGAAAGCATTTAAGCTCCGATTATAATAAAACTGCCTCCACTACACCTGTAGCATAGCAGACGATAATGCACAAAACAGAGAAATAAAGCAGCTTCTAACATAAGCAGACAGCATTTTACCTCAGTATCTTCAAATTTCCGCACAAATTCATCTTTACAGAAAATCTTCACAATTATCCTATTAAAAATAGTAACAGCTTAATCTCCTCCACCTCTCTACACGTGTTTTAACTCACTTCATTTTTTCTTTGTCGCCCTGAATACCCCTGATATCATGTGTGTTGTGCTTGTTTTCTCCTCTAAAATGCAAAATCCCTGAGAATAAAGACTGGGACCTTTTGTTCTTTTTACTGCTGTATTCCACTGCCTATAAAGCATGTAGAAGGTGCTTAATAAATGTTGGTAGGATTGATGATTTTCTGTTTCTGATCCCCCTAATTATCCAAAACATATCTTAAAATATAGTTAAAATACAGTTGTTATGTATTATAAGTGGTAAGTCATAAAGACTAATCACAGGAAATACTTTCTACGGTTACTTTTAATTCTGAAATACTTAATAAGCCAGTATATGAATTTAATAAGACTACATATTATAGAAAAAAACATTTTGAAACTCAATACACATCTCAGGCCAGCTGACTGAAAGCAGGAGATGTTTGTATGACTCTGCTATCCTTAACCCATTTCAACTGGAGCAGTTATGCTTATAATCATCCTGTTTAAAGGTAAGTTTCATTTGAACGAAGGGTTTTCTGGCTTTAGAAAGTTTGAAACTACTCATAAGAAGCTAGTATAAGATAGAAAATTATTTTTTATGACTGTAATTAAGTTAAACATAAAAACACTTATTTTTCCAAAGATATATTCGGTATTGTTTCAAGATTTAAAGACACAGTACCTATTAAATAATGAAAGATATTACTTTTCCTTTAAGCAGTTTATGATGTGGTTGTATGTTGAAAAGTCAAAATTAATATACACAAAATATCAAAAGCAATGGAAAACATAATTGTATTGAATACAAAATTTAATGAGATGTATATATTATATGACTCTGAGGATGAGAAATATGAAAGATGGTAGATAAAGAGAAATGAACAAGGAAAATTATACATGATGTTTTAGTTAGTTATTTATGATCTGAATTAAATGATGACAATGAGATTGAAGGTGAC
>NW_012101262.1:66495-71340 GCF_000951045.1 Mandrillus leucophaeus
TCTAATAAAAAATACAAATATATATATATATCCGGGCGTGGTGGCAGGCACCTGTAATCCCAGCTACTCGGGAGGCTGAAGCAGAAAATTGCTTGAACCCAGGAGGTGGAGATTGCAGTGAGCCAAGATCATGCCACTGCACTCCAGCCTGGCAACGCAGTGAGACTCCATCTCAAGAGAATAAAAAAAAAAAAAAAAAAAAAAATTATGTATTAGATCAGAGTTCTTATAAGTTTCTAGGGGCATAAATTATTCCAATTTTATCTTTAAACCTTTTCCTCTAAACTAGTAACTAAAAGCTTGTGTGTGTGTGTGTGTGAGAGAGAGAGAGAGAGAGAGAGAGAACAAGTACACATACATATACACATACTTATATACAAATATATGTGCACATATACATGTACATTTAATTAATAAATAATATTTGAATCACCAAATAAATGTTAAGCTTAAGACACTAAAAACATAAATTGTTAGTTTTCTCTATGTTCAACTGGTGGCTTGGCAAAATGTTATCTTATTAGGTTGTTACTTTGTCTATAAGAGTAGAAACTAAGAACAGGGCTACTTTTCAAGAAGTTTCCTTAAGAAGATAACTCAGGGAATAAGAATGAAGAACAGAGGGAATGAAGAAGAAAAAGTAAAGCCAATAGAGAAATGAGTTACTGAGTTTGCCACCCATACCTAATTGGCTATTTCATCTCCAGGAACTTCTGAGAAGTCTTAGCAAATACATCTTTTAAATAACTCTCTGCCAAAAGGAAGAAGGAAAGTACTAGTCCTTCAGCTTCCATAGTTATTGGTCAAGGGTTGCCCTGTAGAAGTTTCCATTCCGCACAAGTTATACTTGAAGGAATGGCAAAATGGTTCCCACGGGGAACCCAAAGGTTAGCCCCAAGGTAAGAAGCCAGACATAGTTGAAGCAATATTTAGCAAAGCATATAGATCGCACCTGAGCAAAAGTGGCAGAAGTCTGTTTAAAATTATTTGTTATAGCAGTGACAAAAATAACAACAAAGGAAAAGAATCTGAAGAAAGCAGTACACACACAACAGTTATCCAATACAGTTTACTTTTTGCATCATTCAGATTTACTCATGCCCTCTATGAAACCCAATACATCACCAGGAGTGGCAAGGCACATTATTTGTTTACAAAGATACAAGACAGTTTGCAAAACAAGCAACATTCTGTGCTCCAGTCACTCATCTTGAGGATATAATTACTATTCATCACCTCTCTCCTTTATCACTAATTCTAGATTTCATTTGTGCTCTGTTAGAATTTTGACTAGTCAAGGCTGATTGCTTTGTGACATGACCCATGTCACTCTCCCAAAAGAGTTTGAGACTTTGGTCAACTTGTTCTTGTTGCAATGTGGTTGCTAAAATTGTCCTGTTACAGCTATCATCAGTCAGGAAAGCACTCCAGGGAATAGACCAAGTGAACTCAAGACATATACCCAGCCCCATTTTATAGTCACAAGAGTAACTTTCCATGCTTATCATGGAAAGTTATCAATTCCTTATACACATAAAATAATTGTTTTGGTTTGGTTTTATTTGCCTACTGAGCCACTGGACCAATATTTTTAATGAAATGGAAACTCTAGTTTTGAAGCAAAAATCTGCAAATGGGTTAGCAGGAATGATAGAGAAAGGGCTTAATCATACATTTCCCTTTGGCTCTTGGCTCAATATCCTATAGATTTTGGTAATACATGACCATATATTAGCTATCGGTTCAGCTCATATACCTCCATCCTAGAGGTCAGCACACCTGACTATAGACTATTAAGTTTTAGCTGAACATTACCAGTCTGCACCACTATGTTACTAGGTCCAATTCCTGATTCTTCTGGATTCCATCATCATTCATCTATGTTGACCCTTCTTTGCTGAAATATGAAGTTTAACCTGAGGCAATTTTATATGGTATATCACAGCAATATATGGGGCATGTGTAAGCCCTTAAATAGAAGTGCCAACACAAGTACTGTGGCAATGGAGGGCAAACTCACAACTGTATTAGCTATAAAGGAAAAATCACTAGAAGGAGTCAGATACAATCATCTCCTTACCTTAAAGAAGCAGGATAGTCATTCTGAATGATGGTGCTTCTCAGAATCAGTCTCTGCTGCTGGATGGTTGGACACTGAGTAGTTGGAGTAGTTTGACAGTCTAGATGAGACTGCTGGGCCCATATAAAGCCTCTATCAGTGCTGCCATGGCCGCAACTTTCAAAGACCCATCATGCAATCACCAGTGTGGCCAAAGAAGGAGGGTGCATCATCCTTTCCACTTGGCTCTTGAGGGCTTTCTCTGTGGTTTGATGGATGCAATTTGATGGGTAAACATAGTGAAACTGTGTAATACCTAGAGATGTCTCTTTCTAGATGTCTCTTTCCCAGAATTTGCTTGCCCCCATTTAACCTTTTTTTTTAATGCCCCTGAAAAGCCCAGTCAATGTATTCAACATTAGCCATACTCCAGAGCAGTTCTCAATCCCTATGAATATAATAACAAATACATTTTTCACAGTTGTGCTGGGAGCAGTTTCTTTTCTTTTTTTTTTTTTTTTTTTTTGAGACGGAGTCTCGCTCTGTCGCCCAGGCTGGAGTGCAGTGGCCGGATCTCAGCTCACTGCAAGCTCCGCCTCCCGGGTTCACGCCATTCTCCTGCCTCAGCCTCCCGAGTAGCTGGGACTACAGGCGCCCGCCACCTCGCCCGGCTAGTTTTTTGTATTTTTAGTAGAGACGGGGTTTCACCATGTTAGCCAGGATGGTCTCGATCTCCTGACCTTGTGATCCGCCCGTCTCGGCCTCCCAAAGTGCTGGGATTACAGGCTTGAGCCACCGCGCCCGGCCAGTTTCTTTTCATACTGTCTTTTAGGACTACTCCTAACTAGAGTTCGGCAGCTGTCTGTTGTTAGTTAGCCATAGAATATTGCTGAACCCATCTGGGAAGCAGGTCAGGTGGAGAAAAGTTCCAATAAATCATAGGTATGAGTTGAAGGAGAGATGTTAGGACAATATTAATAAACATCATGAAAGTCCAGGCCACCTAAACATGTAATTTTACACACACCATCTTGATCTACTCAAGTCCAATTCTCATCATGCCATTTCCATTGAACAATGAATTCCTTCTTTGTTCTTGTGGCTTTTTGCAGTGGATAAGGTAATACCCTACTCAACATGGTAAATGCAGGTCCCATGTTTAGGAACTCAGTCTACTAATACCCAGTAGCACGCAAGGGGTCTGTCACAGATGGCATTGCCTTTCTCAATAACCTTCCTGGAACTCTGCTATTGGGATTACCAGTACATATGTACACAGTATCTTTTACAATTGTGATATCTCTAACACCATTGGTTTCCTGGAACGTATGGCACAGGTAGAAGACATCTTGACTGAAATCTAAACCTTCTACAGAGGCCTCTTTTACTCTGTGCCCCACTTTTTAGCTACATAATAAGTAGGCTGAAAGAGTATCCCTTAGTTTGACATAAGCTATCTCCAAAATCTAAGGCTCACCAAAAACTTTCTTACGATAGAGAGTACAATGTATGGCCCCCTTATTCTTGCCACATGCCCCAGACTGTTTCACATCAAACAATCCACACTTTGGTACATATATAGACATCTAATCTATCTATTAATTTCTGTTTACCAACTCCAATTAACAGATTTTCATTACTTGAATGTAACAATGTGATGAAGAATCCGTGAGAGCTGAACATAGATATCCCCAGGGCAATAAAGTGAATGTACATTCCTGTTCTTCCCATATCAAAAGCAAAACATTTTTCAATCCTCTTTAACAATTAGTAACACATTTAAATAAGTTGATTTTTAGTAAAGTACCCTATGAAATCCTTCCCCTTCAAGAATGTGTTAGCTGTTTTGAGGTCTTTTCTACATACACAAGTATTAGAACAAACTTGAAAAGTGTCCTTTGGATTTTTGTTTGGAAATGCTTTCATTTTATACTCTATTTGAATAAAATTGATATCTTTTTAGTATTTACCCTTCACATTCGTAAATATTTAGGTTTCCATAAACGTCTTTCAAAAATTTTTCTAATTATGTACAATAGGTCTGAAAAATATGTTAGGTTTATTCCTGTATACCTTAAATTTTATTATTTACTATAAATAATATTTTAAGATGTATTTAAATTTCTAACTGCATATATTGATACATATATTTGGAGTTGAATATTTAATATTGACTTTAAATCTGTATGACCTGTGAATCAGTTTGTCTCTTTGCAGTCCTTATACATCTTTAATTTATTTTGGTCTTACTCTACTGGTTATTATCTACTGCACAATGTTGAATAAAAACAGTGGTACCATAGATTGTTGACTTGCTTATTTTAAAGAATCACACATATTTTTCTGTTTCTCAAATAATTGTGAGCTATGAAAATTTAGGGTAGAATTTGTAGCTTCAAGCCACATAACAAAAGATAGTTACCAAAGAAAATAATTGTATACTGTTAATTATACGCCAAGAAGTGTAAAAGTGCCTTTTATATATATTTTCATTAATCTTTATTAAAATATAAGGTAGAAAAATTTATTAGGTTCATTTTATAGAATGGTAAAGGGAATATTCTACAAATTATATAGCTAGTAAGTAGTTGAGCAGGGCTTAATAATTGGGTAGTTTGTCTTTTGAATTCATATTTTTAACTTCATTATGTTGCATTAGAAAGTAATCAGGAATTCAGTTCTTCTTTATCTATGAAAATCCAAATTATAGAGATTTTCCCTGACTTTATTTTGTGGACATCTAGCTATGACTTCTCTTTCTATCTGTCTCTTTTTTTTCCTTCTTT
>NW_012101262.1:71695-111043 GCF_000951045.1 Mandrillus leucophaeus
CTTCCTTGTCTTTCTTTCTCTTTCTTCTTTTAATAAAGTGAGACAGCACAGTATTTTGAGAAGAAAATTGGAACATATATAAATGCACATATTTCATTTGTATAAATGTCATATATATCAAGGCTTAAGATTTTAAAGAAACAAATGTTTTATGACCTGTAAATAGTGAGTTTTGCCTCTAAAGCTATTTTTTAATGTGTTTGATTCCAACTTGGCCTCTAATATATCTACATGTGCTTTTTGGAAAAAAAATCAACCCAGCAGCACTACATTTTTCAAACTTCAATCTGATAAGCACAAATTCAATCATCAAATGTTCTCTGGGAGCTCTTACCTAAGAGTCACAGTTGCACATGGTTGCACACTGTGATGGAAGAATGCACCACTGACTAGAACTGGCTCAAATTGATATTTAATCATTCTTTTTATGCTCTGAGTAGCATATAATTTTATAAATAAATAAATAAAACACCAAGTTGGAAGCAATTTCTAAAATGTTCAAGATTCAAATACTTAGCACAAATGTGATGATAATAAAAAACACATTATCAACAACTTCTCAAGGACTTAGCTTTAGGTAGAGATTGATCCTCACTACTAAATACATAGTATGGTATCTGCACCTGGAGAATGCATCAGTATTAACTTAAAGTGAAATTGGAGTAAAAGTGAGGAAATATAGAATAATTTTTAAACTGCTGTGTACGTAATACGTTCTGGACCACACCTTTATGGCGGAGGGAAGAGAGAGGATGATATAAAGGAGATGATTATTCCTGGAATTTATATCTGATGATTACATTTAGGTTTTTCCTTGAGCAAGTTCTGAGAGCACTGATGAACAATGAAAACCTTTAATGGAGTATCTTTTAAAAAGGATAAACACTTGGATAATTTTGAGATACAGTGCAAAGACTGAAACCAGTTTCACAAATAGTTCAAATCTTAGCAATCCCAGTTAATAGTTTGCATGATTTCAGAAAAGTTTTCTAAACACTCTGAGACTCAGACTTCTTATCTATAAAGTGAGGAAAATGCTATTTGTCTTCAGAATATTCTGAATATGGTTTATAATGTTGCAAATACCTCAAATATCTGCAAGGTTGTATGGCTATTACCAGTAGATTTTAATACTCTGGAGCAATAGCACCTTAAGTAGCAATAGTAGACATTCAAAATCACATTTTTATTTTTGAGTGAATAAAGTAATGTAGTAGTAAGAATTTTAAAATACCATTTATATGAAATTATTGTATAAATTTATAAATAATAATAGAAATGTTTGCAATCGATATGTTTGTAATAGGGAGATAGTTTGGAAGAGTGGATTAAAACCATAAATTCTCAAATTTGGCTCCTAAGATGTAGCTACTGTTCAGTAACTGCATGACTGAGCAAATTATTCTAATTTTCTATACGTCTGTTTAATCATCTGTGAAACAGGAAAAAAATAGTATAGACATCACAGGGTTATTGTAAATATTAAATACTTATAATAGTTCCTGGTACAAAGCAAGTATAGTATAGAGTTTTAGTAACTTTGGTTGAAGACTCACATTTGTCAAGGATTTATTAAATTCAAGAAAACTTATATATAACTGACTTTACTTACCCTTTTAAGTAAAAGTACATTCTTTGGGGATAATACTCAAACAATATATAATATATATATATAAATATTTATATATTTTTATTTATATATTTATTTATATATATTTTATTTTATTTTTGATAGATATCTCATAATTGTACATATTTGGGGGTTACATGTACTATTTTGGTATGTGTATACACTGTGTAATGATGAAATAAGGGTAATTAGGATATGCATCACCTCAAACATTGATCTTTTCTTCGTGTTGGGAACATTACAATTCTTCTAGCTGCTTTGAAATATGCAATAAATTTTTATTAAGTATAATTTTCCCACTGTAGTGTTGAACACTAGAACGTATTTATGCCATCTAAGTATATTTTTGTAGCCAGTAACCAACTTCTCTTTATCGTCCCTGCCTCTCACAGCCTCTGGAAGTCACCATTCTACTCTCTGCCTCCATGAGATCTACTTTTTTAGCTCCCACATATGAATGACCACATGAGATGTTTGTCTTTCTGAGCTTATCTTATTTCACTTAGCATGATGTTCTCCAATTCCATCAATGTCGCTGCAAATGACATAATTTTATTATTTTTTATAGCTGAATAAAATTAAATTTTGTATATATACTGTGTGTTCTTTATCCATTCATTTGTTGATGGACACTTAGTTCAATTCCATATTTTGACTATTGTGAATAGTGCTGCAATTCACATGGGAGAGCAAATATCTATAATGTACTGATTTCCTTTCTTTTGGATATATACCCAGGAATGCGATTTCTGGATCATATGGTAGTTCTATTTTTAGTCTTTTGAGAAACCTTTATACTGTTTTCCATAGTAGCTGTTTTACTTACATTCCCACCAAGAGTGTAAGAGCATTTCTATTTCTTCTTCACATCCTTGACAGCATTTGTCATTAAAAAAAATCTTTTTGATATAACCATTCTAACTGAGATAAGATGATATCACATTGTGCTTTAGATTTGCATTTCCCTGATGATAAATAATGTTGAGTATTTTTCCATTTACCTGATGGCTCTTTGTATGCCTTCATTTGAGAAATGTCTGTTTACATCCCTTGCCCTTTTTTTAATTGGGTTATTTGGTTGTTTTGCTATTGAGTTGTCTGAGTTCCTTTTGTATTCTGTTTATTAATCTCTTTTCAAATAGGTAGTTTCTAATATTTTCTCCCATTTTCTAGGTTGTCTGTTCATTTTGTTAATTTTTTCCTTTTTGTTCAGAAGCTTTTCAACTTGAGATAACCCTATTTGTCTATTTTTGCTTTTTTTGTTTGTGTTTTTGAGACCTTACCCCAAAAATCTTTGCCCAGACCAATGTCCTGTAGTGTTTTCTCAATGTTTACTTCTAGGAGTTTTCTAGGATTATGTCTTACACGTTAAAATCTTTAGTTTATCTTAGTTGATTTTTAATATGGTGAAAAATATGGATCTAGTTTCATTCTTTTGCATAAGGGTATCCAGTTGTCCTATCACCATTTATTAAAGAGGAAGTCCTTTCTCCAAGGTATGTTGTTGGCACCTTTGTCAAAAATGAGTTTACTCTAAGTACATGGATATATTTCTGGATTCTCTATTCTTTTTCATTAGTTTGTGTTTCTTTTTTTTTTTTTTTTCTTATGCCAGTACCCTGCAATTTTATCTACTATAGCTTTGTAGTATAATTTGAAATCTGGTGGTATTATACCGCCTGCTATGTTCTTTTTGCTTATGATTACTTTAGCTGTTTGAGATCTTATGTAGTTCTTTACAAATTTTAAGATTTTATTTTACATTTCTGTGAAGAATATCATTGGTATTTTGATAGGGATTGCATTGAATCTGGAGGTAGCTTTGGAGAGTTTAAACATTTTAACAATATTAATTCTTTCAATCTTTGAACATGTGATATTTTTCCTTTTTTTGTGTGTCCTCTTAAATTATTTTCATCAGTGTTTTCTAGTTTTTTCTTATAAATATATTTTAATTCTTTAGCCACACTTATTTCTAAGTATTTTTGTAACTATTGTAATTGGGATTTCTTTCTTGATTCTTTTTCAGATATATTGCTCTTAATATATAGAACTGGTACTTATTTTTGTTTGTTGAAATTGTATCCTGTAACTTTACTAAATTTGTTTACCAGTTTTAATAATTTTTTGTATTTTTATATAGTATATTTTTAAGTTAATAAGGTGTGATTACTTCAAATTTTGTATCTCTCTGAATTTTTCAGTCTCAAGAGAAATGTTTGTTTATTTTAAAATGATAAGGCAGTACAAACATAAGAAGAAAAGGTCAAAGAAGCACTACTGTGCCAACATTTTTAAGAAGTCCATAAATTGGAGAGAATCACATTCTTTTTCAGTGTGTGTTATTTACAATTGCTTAATTTTTAATTATTAACTAACGACGTAATTGAAAGTTTGATATAAATTATTTGCAAATTTCTAGAGTAACTGTTGTAGGGAATTTTTAAGGTAAAATTTGGTTAAACTACTATAAAAATTAATCTTTCTACAATTTCCTGACAAACTTCCTACAAGGAAAGCTTATTATATGTTAATCACTATTGTTACCAGAATGTTACTTCATATATTTATCCAATTTCATCAACATTTCATTTTCTCGGTGTTCTTAGCTCTGCTTTTTGTAGTAATTTAAACTGCCCACAGTGTACTTTGTTTCATGGGTTCCTTATTTGGCAGGCAACAGACACTTATGAGCCTGAAGAGAAAAAGAGGAGGAATACATGCCTCTGGACAAAGGGTGGGACGTCTCAGACACAGCAACAAGGTACATCAGGAGGTGCTCTTTTGGCTAGGCTGACAATTTTCAGAATTTGGCTGAAATGAGAGGAGTCCTTTCCTTGGGGACTACGATGGCAGGTAAATGAACTTACAAGGCAGAGATGACAGACAAAGTTTGGCTTCTTAAGTGCAACTGGAGTGGCACACATTTGTAAGCAGATAGCATGCCGATCCTGCTGTCTTATTGGATCTACTACTGGAAATTTTGTCATTCCAGTTGCTTTCTGGGGAATATATTGAGACCCAAAGCCTTGGACTGAGCTGAGAAATGCATTATTTAAAATATCAAATTAAAGAAGTTTATATTCTTCCTTTTCTCAATACTCCAAAGGAGGTGGTTATCCTACTGAAGAAATGCTACAAACCAAGAGACACGTGTTGGGCCCTGTCACAGAAGCTTTTCACCAGGATGCCAACCAGAGAGAAGAACAGAAACCAAACTCCTAAAGAAGATGAAATGGAGGGGAGGATCCTGGAGAAGAGGACTGATGCCGTCTAGAGAAAAGGGCAACATGATGTCACCACAATTGGGACTGGGAAAATTTACTGGCTTTTTACCTGTCATCCACCACAAGGCAATACAAACAAAACAGACAAAATGATTAAGAAGGAGAAATCAACTCTCCCTTGGAGGAGAAAACATGCATCTTCTCTCTCACCCTGAGGCCCAGTCTATCCTTAAGGATCTAGCCCAAGAACAAAATGAGAAAGGATCTGTGTACTTGTTAACACATCTTGCTGCATGTGGTTACATAACAATCATCACGTTTTATAGGTAGCTAACGACATGCACAAGAACTATCATATCAGTCTGCTGACTAAACAGATGGAACAAATCAAAAAGTCATTTCTGTTTCTAATCTATTCTACCTCCATTAGGTGAATAGACTGGCTGTGAATACTTTTGAAATCCTAGTTTTTGCCCCATCTCGTATGGAATTCTGGGTTACGAAAATGCTTTGTCACTGGCTCCATCTAAGCCCTACAAAACGCAGTACAATTTAGATTATAAAATGACATAGAACTGGGGATGGATTGTTATATAAATGAGGCAAAATAATGGCCTCTGAACATTGGCCACTAGGTTGTTTATTTCTTCACTGCAGGCTGCAACCCATTAGCTCGAGAGCCTGCCAATGCCAAACATAAATATTTACACATCTAATTATTTTTAAAACAGCCCAAACAAGCTAATTTCTAGCTATTTAGAGCCTGCTTATTTTGAATACTTTGTAAAACCTCATGCCACCTCTGCCAGCAATAGATAAGCCCTGGGCCACAAAGACCCCCAAATCACTGCTGCCCTTCTGGATGGGACTGAGCCACATCACCTGGATATATAAGTCCCACCTTTGATGCCCCTTCCCCCTAGGAAAATTCCCCCAGCCCTCCTCCCTTTCCATAGCAACCCCACTTAAACCTCTGGATAGACTTCTGTTCTGTCACAAGAGATCCCCCCTCCCACCCCACATAAAATACAAACCTGTTAAAGAGTGATTAAATAAACTGCCATGTCATGGTAATATCTTTTCCTTGATCAAGCCCCAAATTTCTCAAACCTTTCATAAATATGCCATGCACATATTAATTTAAAGAAAGCTAGAGTGTCCCTGCTAATATGATGTAGACTTCAGAACATGGAATTTTATTAATAATATAGCGGGACATTATGTTATAAAAAAGTAGTTTTCCAAGAAGACTTAAAAATCCTAAAAACATATGTACTTAAATGCTGAGCTTCAAAAATACATGAAGCAAATCTAATAGAGTACAAAGGAAAAAAGAATTCTCCATAATCAAGTTGAGACTTCAACCTTCATCTTTCAGTAGTTGATCAAATGAGTAGACAGAAAATTGGTAAGATATGAAAAATATGTCTACCTATCTAACTACCAGACCTGAAAAACTTATCTATAAGCTTGACTCTAATTCATACAACACTTAACAACAGAATAAGATTTCTTATCAAGTGTACATGAAACATGCACCAAGATTGACCATAATCTCTGAAGGGGGTCAGCCCCTCCACACCTGGGTATTTCTCATCAGGTGGGACGAGAAACTGAGAAAAGAAATAAGACACAGAGAAAAAGTATAGAGAAAGAACAGTGGGCCCAGGGGACCTGCGCTCAGCATATGGAGGACCCGTGCTGGCAATGGTCTCTGAGTTCCCTCAGTATTTACTAATCACTATCTCTACCATCTTGATGAGGTGGATGTGGCAGGACTATAGGGTAATGGTGGGGAGAGTCAGCAAGAAAACATGTGACCAAAGGGCTCTGTGTCATCAGTAAGTTTAAGGAAAGGTGCTTTGTCTTGATGTGCACATAGGCCAGATTTATGTTTGACTGTACACAAACATCTCAGTATAGTAAAGAGCAGTATTGTCGCCAGCATGTCTCACCTCCAGCCATAAGGTGGTTTTCTCCTATCTCAGTAAATAGAACGAATGATCAGGTTTTACACTGAGACTATCCATTCCCAGGGATGAGCAGGAGACAGATGCCTTCCTCTTATCTCAACTGCAAAGAGACCTTTCTCTTTCACTAATCCTCCTCAGCACAGGCCCTTTACGGATGTTGGGCTGGGGGACAGTCAGGTCTTTCCCTTCCCATGAGGCCATATCTCAGGCTGTCTTAGTGGGGAGAAACCTTGGACAACACCCAGGCTTTCTTGTGCAGAGGTCCTTGCGGCCTTCTGCAGTGCATTGTGTGCCTGAGTACTCGAGACTGGAAAATGGCGATGACTTTTGCCAAGCATACTGCCTGCAAACACTTTTTAACAAAGCACATCCTACACAGTCTTATATCCATTAAACCTTGAGTCAACACAGCACATGCTTCTGCCAGCACAAGGTTGGGGCTAGTGTTAAACATTAACAGCATCTCAAGGCAGAAGAATTTCTCTTAGTACAGAACAAAATGGAGTTACTATGTCTACTTTCTACACAGACACAGTAACAGTCTGATCTCTCTTTCTTTTCTCCACATTCTGGGCCACAAAACAAATCTTAAACAATTTAAAGGAATAAATATCATACAAAGGGCATCCTCAGATAACAATAGATTAAACCAGAACCGATGACATAAACGTATCTGTCACATCCCCTTAGATATTTAGCAATTAATCAACGAATCCCTATGTAGTGCCTACACCTAAGAAAAAGTCTCAAAGGATATTGCTTTTGTGATTATACTAAATGGAAAATAAAAATATAAAGGTTTATGGGATGCAACTAAAGTGGAGTTCAGAAAGAAAATTATAACATTAAGTGCTTATATTAGAATACCATAATGGTCTTTAAATTGCTCATTCACCTGCCTATATTTAATTATCAACATAAGACTCATGATTTTCTAAATAGAATTAGATTGTATTATATCTCTGCCTTTCCGTCTTATGCAGAATAAAATCCTAAAAGGTTATCACAGCCTTCAAGGCTCAATATGATATGGCCACACGGTACTTTTCTGACCTCACTTTCTCCCACCTGGAGCTAGTTTTCCAGTAATGTTAGCCTCCTTGTGCTTTCTCAAAAATACTTCTGCCTCCACTTCTGTGAAATAATTTATCCCTCTGGCAGTTAACACTCTACTTTTTATAGACACATAAGTGAGTTTCTCCCTTCATTAAGTTCTCTCAGCCTCTCTTTATTAGAAAGAATTCTTTAACTACCCTATATAAAATACCACTCCCTCTACCTTGGGTAACTGCAATGGTACATCAAACATACTTGATATGTAAGTGCCTCAAACACAATAGACATTTGTATTTTGTTCACTCTATGATGACCATGCCACTTTGACACTCCTCCACATCTTTGCTCAGAGTATTAGGCTGAGTGGAACCAGGACACCATTTTCAATATGTGGTTTCTAAGCTTACTGGGGTCCTCTCCACCCTTGCTATTAAAAAGATAAAAAGAAGATGAGAACACCAAGAGTATGATAGGCTTTAGTTTTGTTCACTTTTGTAAGGGCTAGATTAGAAGATTGCATACATAATTTCTCATCACTCTTTAGTGAATGAAACCATCACATGATTATATTTTACCTCATAAGAGGTTGATTTGACAGCCTCAAATCTATCTTCTCAAGCAAAAGATGTTAATTTTGGAGAGAATTTAAGTCTTGGAGCTCCTGTTAAATTGTGCCTTAATTTTTTTAGTCTGGCACTTACTAGATCTTTCTGTTAGTAAGTGCATTTTTTTCTTTCTTATTTCTGTAGCCTGAATAGAATGTAAGCATCATGAGAACAGTTACTTTGGGTATTTTTCTCTTCTGTTAAACAAATAGTTATAAATGCCTTGTTGTTTTACATTTAAATACCAAAATAGACTTATAAACGGAACTTTTCACGATAAAATTATAAATATATTGAATGGAAGTGAATATAATTTGTAACATTAAAGATTTATTAAAATCTTCTTGAAAACATAAGGTAGATAAAGAAATTATTTTTAATTCTGGGCAACTCACCCACACACACATATATATGTATATCATTTTTATTGATTATTACTAAGCATTTAAAATAAGAGTCCTAGCTCTTTATCCAACATGAAGATTCTACACATACTTCCTGCTATTAACTCTGAAATACCCACAACCATTGGAAATAATTCTAAAGTATTTAAACTATAATTAAAATCATTACAATGCCTTCTGTAGTAAAATTGGGCTTTTGAGAAGTGAAAATCCTCTGCAAAACTCTCCATACTGCAGTAGAAAAACTAAGTATCACTTATATTTGGCAGCAACTAAATCTAACGCAGGCATGCAAAAAATGGAGAAATATAAATTAAAAGAAGTCAATTGCATAGAGAGTTTTAAAATATATATATATTTGGTATTATTTGTAACATAGAGACTATGATAGTTGCCTTCACAAGTCTGACCATATAGAAAAAGAAAATACCAAGTTTCGGAAAGTTCAGTCATTGGCAGGTACCCAAAATAAGTAATATCAAGAGGTTGGTATGGAATGAACACTATGAATAAAGGACAGTAGGGCCCCGAACTGAGAAACCTCAGTAATGTCTAGCTGCTGTCTTTCCTAGTGGCATTAAAAATAAATATATTTCTTGATGGAAAGTGTCCTGCTTGTGTAGGAAAGTAATGAGTACATATTTTTTTACTGCTGTTATCACTAAAATCGTATCCACTCTTATATTATAATATTTATCTGATTTAGGAAATAGGCTCCAAAGAAAATTGAGGTCTCCCTAACAGGCAAAGAGAACATAGAGTTGAAATATAATTGCATTTAAAAGGTGCATGTCATGTTTTTTCTTGTCAAAAGTAGGAATTTATAGGAACATATACAATTATCACAAATTTTAAAGTTTAAATTTTATATTTATATTTTATTTCATAACATCCTAACAACAAGAAATTTTTCCTCAGAAGTATGAGTCATGTATTTAGACTCAAAATGGATCTGTATTCATATCACCTGTTGTTTATGATTGCAGACTGAGTCTTCCTGTTTCAATTGATTACACACTGAAATCTACTGTTTCAAGCACTTTTTAAAATATATCTATTTGATTTCTGGGATACATGTGCAGAACGCGCAGGTTTGTTACATAAGTATACACATGCCATGGTGGTTTGCTGCACCCATCAACCCATCATCTGCATTAGGTATTTCTCCTAATGCTATCCCTCCCCTAGCCCCCTACCCCCTGACAGGCCCCAGTGTGTGATGTCCCCATCTGTGTCCATGTGTTGTCATTGTCCAACTCCCACCTCTGAGTGAGACCATGTGGTGTTTGGTTTTCTGTTCTTATGATAGTTTGCTGAGAATAATGGTTTCCAGCTTCATCCATATCCCTGCAAAGGACAAGAACTCATCCTTTTTTATGGCTGCATAGTATTCCATGATGTATATGTGCCACATTTTCTTTATCCAGTCCATCATTGATGAACATTTGGGTTGGTTCCAAGTCTACTATTGTGAACAGTGCCACAAAAAAAAATATATGTGCATGTGTCTTTATAGTACAATGATTTATAATCCTTTGGGTATATACCCAGTAATGGGATGACTGGGTCAAATGGTATTGCCGCACTGTCTTCCACAGTGGTTGAACTAATATATACTCCCACCAACAGTGTAAAAGCATTTCTATTTCTCCACATCCTCTCCAGCATCTGTTGTTTCCTGACTTTTTAATGATCACCATTCTAACTGACATGAGATGGTACCTCATTGTGGTTTTGATTTGCATTTCTCTAATGACGAGTGATGATGAGCATTGTTTTGTATGTTTGTTGGCTGCATAAATGTCTTCTTTTGAGAAGTGTCTGTTCACATCCTTTGCCCACTTCTTGATGGGGTTGTTTTTTCTTGTAAATTTAAGTTCTTTGTAGATTCTGGATATTATCCCTTTGTCAAATGGATAGATGGCAAATGTTTTCTCCCATTCTGTCAATTGCCTGTTCACGCTGATGATAGCTTCTTTTGCTGTGTGGAAGCTCTTTAATTAGATCCCATTTGTCAAGTATGGCTTTTGTTGCCATTGCTTTTGGTGTTTTAGTCATGAAATCTTTGCCCATACCTATGTCCTGAATGGTATTGCCTAAGTTTTCTTCTAGGGATTTTATGGTTTTAGGTCTTATGTTTAAGTCTTTAATCCATCTTGAGTTAATTTTTGAATAAAGTGTAAGCAAAGGGTCCAGTTTCCGTTTTCTGTATATGGCTAGCCACTTTTCCCAAGACCATTTATTAAATAGGGAGTCTTTTCCTCATTACTCGTTTTTGTCAGGTTTGTTCAAGATCAGATGGTTGTAGATGTGTGGTGTTATTTATGAGGCCTCTATCCTGTTCCATTGGCCTATATATCTGTTTTAATAATAGTACCATCTGGTTTTGGGTTACTGTAGCCTTTTAGTATAGTTTGAAGTCAGGTAGTGTGATGCCTCCAGCTTTGTTCTTTTTGCTTAGGATTGTCTTGGCTATGAAGGCTCTTTTTTGGTTCCATATGAAATTTAAAGTAGTTTTGTCTAATTGTGTGAAGACAGTCAATGGTAGCTTGATGGGGATAGCATTGAATCTGTAAATTACTTTTGATTCTTCCTACCCATGAGCATGGAATGTTTTTCCATTTATTTGTGTCCTCTCTTATTTCTGTGAGTAGTGGTTTGTAGTCCTCCTTGAGGAGGTCCTTCACATCCCTTGTAAGTTGTATTCCTAGGTATTTTATTCTCTTTGTAGAAATTATGAATGAGAGTTCACTTATGATTTGGCTCTCTGTTTGTCTATTATTGGTGTATAGGAATACTTGTGAATTTTGCACATTGATTTTGTTCCCTGATACTTTACTGAAGTTGTTTATCAGCTTAAGAAGTTTTACGGCTGAGAAGATTGGATTTTCTCAATACACAATCATGTGATCTGCAAACAGAAAATTTGACTTCCTCTCTTCCTATTTGAATGCCTTTTGTATCTTTCTCTTGTGTTTTAGACACTTTCTTTGCATTAGTCACCTACGGGGTTCTGTAACAAATTACCACAAATGTGGTGGCTTAAAACTACATACATTTGTTCTCTTATATTCTAGAGATAAGAAACCTGAGATTGGTTGCATTGGGCTAAAATCAAAGTGCCAGCAAGACTGCACTCTCTCCAGAGGCTGTCAGGAAGTATGCATCCTTCTCGTTTTCAGATTCTGAAGTTGCATCACTTGCATTCCTTGACTCATGACTTCTCACACCTAGGGAGCAGAGTGTCACCTCTCTCTGACTCTGCTCCCCTCTGCCTCATCTGCTTCTATCTACTGCAGCCATGTGACCTTCTTATCTGTTTCAAATCTGTCTTTGCCTTTGTCTTATAAAGACATCTGTGATTGCATTCAACGTCTACCTGTATGATACGGAAAAATTACCCATCTCAAGATCCTTAACTTAATCATATCTGATAAGTCTCTCTTTGCCATGTAACATAACATTCACAGGTTCAAGGGACTAGGACCTGGAGATCTTTGAGCATTATTATTTAGCCTCCCACATGGTTAAGGATATTTTAAGAATTATTAGTCAGTGATCAACACAAGTGTAAGTTAAATTTGACCCAATTCTTCAATTCCTGTAACAATATCAATTTATTTAGTCTGAGATTACCAAAATTAAATTTTTCTTGAAACTCAGAGAAAATTGTAAATTTGATTTATCTATTTTCCAAAGATGTCTATTTACCTCAAATCATACTTAAGTATCCTGAACTTGATGTCTTAAAATTTTAATACCTATAACTAATTCATCTTTATGGGGAAAAAGCGTGTTAATACTTTGTTTTTACAGTATAGAAATCAATTTGGCATCTTAGCAACATTTAGTAACCAAGGAGTAAACTGAGACGAATAAACACTACCAGCTTTCCCCTCTATATCATTAAAAGAACATTCTTTTTGGAGTCTTTTTATATTGCCTTTTAAAATTAAATAGCGTTTTCAATTTGTGCGGGAAGAAACTGCTGCCAGAAAGATGAACATCTGCAAATGTTTTAGAAAATGTATGTGATTTTTTGCACATTCTATAAATGTTTCTAGGACTGATAAGAAAATAATAAATATGGTGGTACCTGAGTCACCTAGGTTAGCATAAATGAATATTTTGAGTTTCCAAAGAAATATCTGATCAACTCATGCTGACTTAATATCCTTTAGGGTAGTCACTGGCATGTTTTAATTAGCAATCAGGAGAGAAATTTACAAAATTAATATGAGATTATGTTAAACCTAAATCAAAACACTACCAGCTGTATAATTACCCATAGATACACCACATAATAGGTGAATATATGAAGCAGAAATTGACATGCATGGGATCGAGAATGTTAAACCTCCTGGATTACTGGGCCTTGTATCATCTGGGTATTATATCTGTAATAGTGTTTTGTGTTGTGGTGAACATTGTGTAACAAAGTGAATTGCTGCAGTAAAATACCTCGCTGTAGAACATAGACAAATAGCACTCTTTTCAATTTAAAAACAAACTTTCCTTCCTTTCAAGAGCTTATTAAAATCTCAATAGGGCTATAATAGCAAATCATATTACCTAGGAGAGAACATACATAAATTTTATTTTGCAAAATTATCTCTGCTTTTCTAAAGTAATCTGAGAATAGACGGAATTATTTCATCTCATTATCCATTCCTTTTATAGAATATTGGAGATCTGGAGTCACAAGTTTTCTTGTTCACTCTGTCGACTCTATTTATAATAAATGTATATGTAATAATAACATTTTGATAAAAGTCCAACATACAGAAAATTCTGGAGAACATACATTTTCACAGTTAATCATCAAATGAAATAAAATTGTTCCTAAGTCAAAATAGTAGGGAAAAGAACTATAGATTTTACATATATCATTGGGATTTTAGTAGAAAATTTTTCACTTAGGAGTTACTTCAACCTTGGAAAACAGAAAGGCACAATTGTGTTCGTGTTATGGCTACCCATGCTGCAAGCAACAGTTATTGGAGGCAATTTGTTTTTGTTCATTCATTCATTTAACACATTTTTAAAAATTCATTAAGTTACTTCTATGAACTAAGAGTTGTTCTAGAAACTGAAAATACCTCAGCAAAAAAAAAAAAAAAAATGCATATATATACACATATATATATACACACACACATATATACACACACACACACATATATATATACACACACACACACACACAAGGGGACCTGGAGCTCACATTCGATCCTATGTGTGAGAGTGTAGAAAACAAAGATTAGCTAATAAAGAATATAAATGTGTAAGATATGTAACATTTTAGAAAGTAATAACTTTTATTTTGTTATTAACTTTTATGGAGAAAAATACAGCAGAACAAGGAGACAGAGATAATAGAAAACTCAAGAAGGAAGGAGTACTGCCTTATTTAAAAACTGGAATAAGAACATCTTACAGAAATAACATTTTACAAAGTCTCACAGAAACAAAAGAGCAATGCTTATAGATATCTAAGGGAAGAGCATTCTAAGACCCTCAGCCAGAGGACTCAGGGACAGGGCAAGGCGAGAATAAAATTTAATCACGTTGAAGTTACAAGAAAGTGCGAAAGATGAGAAAGAATTAAAGATATGTATTAGGGAGTGGCTAAGATGTTGGACTATGGAACTTTTCTCAATAAGAAGGGAGTTAAGCCAGTGATGAGGCTTTAAGATTATTGGATTGGAAGCCCATTGTGGTTGAAAGACTGCTGGAGTCTCGTACCTGAAAGGGTTAGCTGTAAGAAAGAACGTGCCGAACTGGTAAGGGGACCCTTGACATTGAGTACATGGAAGAGTTATAGATATTGATAACAGCAGGTTCTAGGGATATTTTCAGTGGGTAACTGGCTAAAATAGGTATGAAGACAAAAATAAGGACAAGAATATTGGAGGAAAGAAGTTCAAAGAAACATGAGCCAAAATGTTGGTGTGGCCCTCAATATGAATACAGGAATCTCAGAAATTCAGATTGTTGTAATATTGTAGAATATGATACTAAGACAGAAGTTAAAACTGTGGATAGAAAAGAGAGATGACCTGGATGCACACAAATAACTAAAAAGGATTGGCAGTAGTTACATAGTTTTATGAACAAAATTTCAGTGCTTGGAGTATTTGTAAAAGAGGAAGAGAGGACAGTTTGGAAGTGGAAATGTAAGAGGTGTTTGAACCAGAGCTACTCCCTCTTGAATAGGTGGTGATTAAAATAAGGTTGAGACCTACTGGGCTGCAGTCCCAGGAGGATAGGCACTCTAAATCACAGGGTAAGATAAGAGATCCTCTCAAGACACAGGTCACAAAGACCTTGCTGATAAAACAGCATGTGGTAAATAAGCTGGCCAAATCACACCAAAACTAAGATGGTGACGGAAGTGACCTGTTGTGGTCTTCATTACTCATAATATGTAAATTATAATACATTCACATGCAAAAAGACACTCCCACCAGTGCCATGACAGTTTACAGATGCCATGACTACATCCGGAAGTTACCCTATTTGGTCTAAAAAAGGGGAGGAACCCTCAGTTCCTTGAATTGCCCACGCCTTTCCTGGAAGACTCATGAATAATCCACCCCTTGTTTAGCATATAATCCAGAAATAACCATAAAAATAGCCAGCAAGGAGCCCTTGGGTCTGCTCTGCCTATGGAGTAGCCATTCTTTATTTCTTTACTTTCTTAATAAACTTATTTTCACTTTACTCTATGGACTCGTCCTGAATTCCTTCTTGTGCAAGAGCCAAGAGTCCTCTCTTGGAGTCTGGATCACCCTTTCTGATACTAGAACTGTGAGGCAAGAAAGACCCTTTGCTGGCATCTAGCTTCATGATTAGAGGCTGAAAAATTGCCCACTCTTTAAAAAGGACAAAAAAATTAGTATCTCAAGAAGATATTAAAGTTTTGGCTGGTTCAAGAAAGTAAATGCTCAGAGAAAAGGATGAGGATATGGGGCTTTCTGCTGTTGTCCGACTGTTTTTTTCTTAAAATAATTGTTTTTGAAAGGGAGAAGGGAAATTTCTATAAATGAGGAGTAGATAAGATGGGGACAGAAGAAAGGTTGGAAGGAGACAAGTGGAAATTGAAAGGCAAGATATGAGATAGTACCCTAGGAATGTGTGGCTTCTTCTGGCGAGTGATAGAATTAGGAATGAAGGAGATAATAAAATCATTCATGCTAGTTTTTAAAATAGATAGTATTGACCTGGCTCTGAGTGTTACAGGTAGAAAGGGATAGGTGTCTAAGGCTTTTTACTTCTTTTAAAAAGGCTGTGAGAATAACACTGTACCAGTATACGTGGGGCTCCATCTAGTCCACTAGAGATAGGTGTTTGTAGATCTGAAAAAAAAATTACAGTCTACTCTGAGTACACAGACAATCTCTCACTGGTAAATACTTCTTACAGGTGGAGGCACCTCCTAAAGTGGTAAACAATCAGAGCAATGAGACAGACGTGCATAATAACATGAGTAAGTACTAAAATTAGAGAAGCTAATGAAAATAGTAATAGAATAAATAAATAATACATTTCTATAAATTAAAAATATATACCTACAAAACAACAATGTAGAGAAATAAACATAAGAGAAATTTATTCATGACTTGGAGTTGAAGGAGTGCAAGAAATACTACACCAAAATGTGCCCCTTTGGTATGCTGATTAATTCAAACCGAAAGCACTTGGAGAACAGCAAATTTGGGAAAACAGAGGGAGGCTTCTATGAATTTTCCTTATTTGCCTAAAGGCAGATTTTCCAAAAGGAGCACAATTGTGATAAGTCCCCTCCCTGGGAGTCTCATCAACCAGGGAAGATTAACTCGTGTCACAGGAGCAGAGTCTGGAGATCAGCAGCAGGACCAGAAAGACTGTCATAGATCATTACTTGATCTTCTGAGGGCTCACTCATCTTTCCAAAAAATCATTGTTGCTCCTTGAAGTTGCCTACTTCTAGTACCCCTTTCCTATGAAGTGGGTGTACGGGTTTCAAGATCCTACTGGGTTTTGGGGGTATTTGCCTTTCTTTCCTGAGATTCCTTTCATGCACATAATACGTTTTTATACTTTTTCTCCTGTTAATTTGCCTTATGACTGTTTATTTCATCTGCAGTTATCAAAGCCTTAGAGAGTAGAGTCTTCCCTTTCCTACAGAAGTCAACAAAGAGAGGTTAAATATGACATAAAAGGCAAAAAAAAAAAAAGAAAGAAAAAAAGAAAATAACGAAGTAGACTTTCTCAAAATGGAAATCTCTACTTTTAAAAAATTATTGACAGGAAAATAAAAAATCAAGCCAATTTATTGGTAATACACACGTGATATAAGACTTGCATACAGGAAAAATAAAGAGCTACTACATCTCAATAAGAAGTAATTAATTTAAAAATGGACAAAAAACTTGAATGAAAATGTTACATAAGAAGATATATGAATAACCAATGAATACATAAAAGATGAGCAACATTAAAGTCATTGTATAAATGCAAATTTAAAACAAGTAAGATATCACTACATACCTACTTAAATGTCTAAAATTAACCTCCCAAAGGGTCTGACATATCAATGTGTAATATGGTTCAACTATTTTAGAAACTGCTGATATTTTCCTAGAAAGTTAAAATATACTTACTATATGACACATGAATAATACCCTTAGATACTTACCTGGAAGAAGTGAAAACACATGCCCACATTACAACTTTACATGAATGCTCATGTAAAAAACTTTATTCATATTACTTACAATGTGGGGAAAACTCAGCACGTGAATGGATAAACACATTTGGTATACACATAGAATGAAATACTACTTGGTAATAAAAAGTGAAAACAAAAATAAAAATAAAAACAAAAGTCTACTAATATTTACAAGGCAAATGAATCTTAAAAGCATTATGTTGATCAAAAGGAGCCATACATAAAAATGTATATACAATATTATTCCATTTATAGGATATTCTAGAACAGGTAAAACTAATATATAGTGAGCGAAAACAGATCAATGTTGCCCAGAGTAAGAGGCAGAAATATTTTCTGGAAAGGGCAGAAAAGAACTTTCTGTATTAAATAAACTAGTCTATATCTTGATTATTGTGGTAATCATACATTTTATAAAAATTCATTCAACTGTACACTTAAAGTTACTTCATTTTTACTGTAACTAAATTACACCAAGATGTAGTTTATTTTTAAAAACCTGAAAACCACAGAATAGAAAAGCAAACATAAACAAAATATAGACTTAAAAATGAGAAAAATGTTTGTAACTCATATAAAAAATGACTATTTTTTAATGTATAAAATCTCACTAAAAATTGTAAAGAGAAAATCTAACAAGGAGAAAATGTGAGTCAAAGACAGTGAATGGATAATTCACACACACACACACACACACACACGTGTGGGGGTAAATTAGGATGATACTTTACATATTTTAAAATTGTTCATCTTCACTCATAATTAGAAAAATGTATGCTTAAACAATTTGGATATAGCACTGTTTATAATTTATCGAATTGCCACAAATGCAAGTTAAACAAAACCATCTCATACAGTTCATCTCAAAAAGTTGCTAGTGAGAGTGTAATTGGTACACCATGCTTGTAGCAATTTGAAACTATCAAAATACATATAGAGAGACATATTTTGAATCACGACTTAAACTTTGATGACTTTTTCTTAGAGATATACCTACACACAGGCAAAATAATACGTACAAAATTATTATTCTTGAAATTAATCACAATACAGCCAGGCACAGTGCCTCACACCTGTAATCCCAGCACTTTGGGAGGCCGAGGTGGGTGGTTCACTTGAGACCAGGAGTTCGAGACCAGCCTGGCCAACATGGTGAAACCCCGTCTCTACTAAACACAGAAAAAAATAGCCTGGTGTGGTGGTGTGCGCCTCTAGTCCCACCTACTTGGGAGGCTGAGGCATGAGAATCACTTAAACTCAGGAAGTGGAGGTTGCAGTGAGCTGAGATTGTGCCACTGCACTCCAGCCTGGGCAACAGAGTGAGACTCTCTCAAAAAAAAAAATAAATAAATAAAGTAAAATAAAATAAATCAGAATACAATATAGGAAATTAAAATTCATCAATAAAGCACTAGCTATGTAAATTTTGGAACATCCACAAAATATTCAAAGAAAATCAGGAACCCCCATGGTAAACTGAAAAGATTTCTAAAAGGTACAAGACATGAATAAAAGAAAGGTGATAGCAACGAGACAGACACATTCCTTGGTAGACAGGGACAGTGCCGGGTAAAACCCAAACTTCAAGCCAAAGACAGTCTGAAACCTGAAAACTGAGCTACCAGTTCTGGGTGGAGACCACCATCCGTGTAAGAACTTCCTCACTTACTGGATGCCTTTTAGCCAATCAAGTGGTGCTTTCTCCAGGCCTGCCCGAGGACCAATCAGCACGCATGCCTCCATTCTGAACACATATAACCCTGGACTCAGCCTCACAGATGGCTGCTACCTGCTTTCTGGCCTCCTGTCCCACAGAGGGCTACAAACTTTGGGTCCCTTCTTCTTGTCCAGAGCTTTTCTGTTACTCAATAGAATTCTTGGCCAGGAAAGGTGGCTCATGCCTGTAATCTCAGTATTTTTGGAGGCTCTAGGAGGGCGGATCACTTCAGGTCAGGAGTTGGAGACCAGCGTGGCCAACATGGCGAAACCCCGCGTCTACTTAAAAAAAAACAAAACAAACAAACAAACAAAAACCTAGCAGGGCGTGAGGGCGGGAGCCTGTAATCCCAGCTACTCAGGAGGTTGAGGCAGGAGAGCCGCTTGAACCTGGGAGGCGGAGGTTGCGGTGAGCCGAGATGAGTGAGACTTGGTCTCAAAAATAAAATAAAAAATAAAAATAAGTAAAAAAATCCTCTTGGTCGCAGGACAAGAACCTGACACCTGGAACTGCGCATATGAAAAGAACTGTAACCCGTGTTCCTCCTCGCAGAGCTATGGGAGAAAAGACCACTGGGCACCACATACCCCTGTTCACGGAGATGGCGGCAAGATCTGAGCTGTGGCATGCCCTTGTTCCCCAAAGTTGCAGGCAAGAGAACGAAGGAGAGCTGTAACATTTTACGGGGGCTCAGACCTCCAGACTCCCTGAGCAAAAACTGTAACACTCCCTGGGGCTCCGCGGTTGCTGCCATTTCCAAGTTTTCAGGTATTGCAGTCTCCCGATAGTCCAGACACTGGCGCCAGAGGTGGAAGCCTGTCGCGGCACACCCCATACCAGCCATGGGATGAACACAGAGCCTCGGCTGGTGCGGGATCCCGGTGAGCAGCATGAGCCCTGAGCAGCCTGCTGGGCCCAGTGGGAGAAGCGAGCCCAACTGGCCCAAGTGAAGCTTAGACAGAGTCACTGCCAGCCACGGAGATTTCTGGCTGGCAAAGTGGCACCGAAAGAATCCTATGTCAATGATACACTACAGTGTGCACATAGCCCTATTGTGTTCAGATGAAAAGACTGGGGAGATGATAAATACAGATAAACTGTTCACAGTGTAACTGTTTTACACTTTTCATTTTTGAGTTGCATATTTGTTTAACCACTTTTTAGAATTATATATATAATAAATTTAAATTTTTAAGTTAATTGTCACTATGACAAAATTTTTCTATTTGAATTTATTTACTTTTATAAATAGACACAATTACTTGTACTGTATCTCACATCTTATTTTGCTAAAGTATTTACACTATATATTTGACATTTAATAAAGATTTTCTCACCTCCTCCATTTAACTAAGATGTTGCATTTATGAATCTAATTTATGTATGTATTTGGGTTTTTCGTAGATTGCAGGAGTATTTTTAACACAGATTGTTGTAATGTGTGCAGCCAATTTAACAACAATATCATAAGGGTCAGTATAACACGAAGTTGTGAAAAAGCATAATTTTATTCTATTATTAAGTAATTGAAAAATGGAAATAAGATCAACAAATATTGGGTACAAATACCATCGAAGACAATAAAGTTATGTTAAATAAACACTATTTTATTAATAGTATGAAGACTTCTCTGCCTATATTGTTACTGATCATTTTCTCTGTTTACAGATGATCTTATTATTCTAAAATATTGTGGAAACCACAAGCTAAGACTCCAATAATCAACTAAAAATATAAGTGGGTATTTTCTCATTGGTATCAATCTACATTTGGAAGCCAGTGTTCTTTATTCATAGCAAATACTTCCCTTTCAGTCCAGCGTTTTAGTATTCGTGGTTTTTAATCCATCTCGTGGGGTACATTTTGGATAGGCCATTTGTAACAAAGATTAGTGAGGCGTTGTCAACAACCATGACTATATTTATATGTGTAATTTAAAAGAAATATATATATATATATCCTTAAAAATATTAACCAAGTTAATGTTCATCAATCATCCTTGCTAAAGATACGTTTGTGTCACATAAGAAAAGTCATTAAAATTTACAAATGAATACCCATAACATAAATTTATATTGTGTCGCAGCTGGCATGATAAACAGCATTTTCAACTAATCTCTACTAATTTTTTTAAATATCCGTAATGGTAAGATTTACTAAGTGTTACTGACTTAAAACAGGTCAGTGTTGCCTGCTACTGTACATTTTCTATCACAGTGAGGAAGAATGATCTACAACATAGCAGTCTCCAAAAATCTACGCAGAAGCCTACAAATTTCTTCATTGGCTTCTAAAACACAATTAATTTGTTCATGTTTTCCTAGCAACAATTAGCAGCAGGCAAGAGTTTTAATGAAATAAAGTTGTGATTCCCACAGGGACTATTTATAATGCACATTACAAACCAACAAGAGCTTCAAACTATTTACATTAAGAACTGATTAATAACAAAGCCATTAAGCTACATATTAGATTACATATTGTGTCTATTTAAGGGATACTGCTAATTAAGTAATCATAATCATTTGCATGTGCCATATCTAATTAACTTTTTATAACTCTTTAAGTTTTTCCTTCAGGTCTAATAGCATTCAAGTGGCATTAGCAAAAGGAACATTTAAGCCATTTCTTAGAATATTGTTTTCCAATAAAGTAGATTTCTTTGAAAACACTTAAAGAGTGCAATCAGAGTAAGAGGCTTTTCATGCCAATTACTATGAGCTGCACCGCATTTGCTATTGGGGGAATGAAGTAACATTAAGTTAGGGTTAAGTAGGACTTTAAAATGTTTTTATGCATATTAAGTTTAAAAAGTAGCTTTAAAACTTCCGAAAAAGTTTGACACTAGAGTTTCAACGCCCAAAAATATTATAGTGATCTGGTTTTTTTTTTTTGTATATATCCGTGTAATTTAAAGATGCTTTATTTGCATACAGGAAGATACTTACAAATTTTTTTATCTTGGATGTAAATGAAGATGTAATGAACTTATCTTCTTCAATATCTGCCTCATTTAAAAAAAGCTTCAAAATAGTTCCATCTTTACAAATTAATTTGAATGAATTATTTCATCACCAAAGAATCATTTCTAAAATTCACTTAGTTTTTAGCAGCTTTAAAATTTCATGTTATTAGTTCTTAAATGTATTAACTGTATAATATTTTACACTGAATTACATAATCAGCATACTTTTCACCATAAGTTAGTGTTTTGTTCTCTTATAACTGCACTCCTGGATTGAATTGCCTGTAATTTTACTAACAATATACCAAAAGTTCAATTATAATACCTGTGACAAGCCATTAAATGTTAACTGTGCTCCAAGTACTATATTATCCGTTATCACAGATCATTGTGACTAATAAAAATATTATGTAAAATAAGTTTTACTGCCATAATATTGCAGACAAAAAAAACACTGAGAGTAAAATGTAAGGTAATCTAGTCAAACTACTAGCAAATGGCAAAACCAGGATACAAACCCAGACCTGTATAGATCCAAAAGAAATCTTACCATCTACATCAAGCATGGTTAATTGGAGGCTTCTTAGCAGCCATCTTTTCCCTATTTATTGAAAAGACTGAAGATTCTTTTGAATACCTTCCTATTAATACCAGATCTTATTATATGAATGTTTTGGCCTATTAAAAACGTCTATCAAACTGTTTGGCACTCATTTCAAACCTAACTGGGCTTTATTTTAACCAAGAGAAATAGCAGAAGTGATGCTGTATGAGTTCCTAGCACCATAGCTTATCTTTTGGAATATGTCTTTGGAAGTTGAGGACTGATATACAACAATTCTGGGTACCTTGAGACCAGCATACTGGAAAGGTCATAAGTAGATATGCTATCTGATAAAAGAAAAACAAGCCCATTTAAATTTTTAAAAGTTTTCTTGAGCATTCAGTGATTTATTAAGTGATTGGGTCGGCATCTGACCAAAAGGGACTAACACTCTACTGAGACACGCAAGAGAGGAAACATTGATACAGTATTTTCAGAAGCAAGAAAGAAAACAATTTTTATTGGTTAGAGTGGAAAGTGTCTAGTTAGAGGTTCATTTGTCTCTGATTGGTGCAATTTCTATTTTCAATTCCGTTTGCCATTGGGCTTTGTCTTGTTCACGGAGGAGTGTTTTTGTTGTTGTTGTTGTTGTTGTTTTCTTTTTCTTTTTCTTTTTTTTTTTTTTAACGGAGTCTCGCTCTGTCGCCCGGGCTGGAGGGCAGTGGCTCCACCTCGGTAACTGCAAGCTCCACCTCCCGGGTTCACGCCATTCTCCTGCTTCAGCCTCCAGAGTAGCTGGGACTACAGGCGCCCGCCACCATGCCCAGCTCATTTTTTTGTGTTTTTCAGTAGAGACGGGGTTTCACCGTTTTAGCCAGGGTGATCTTGATTTCCTGACCTCATGATCCGCCCACCTCGGCCTCCGAAAGTCCTGGGATTACAGGCGTGAGCCACCGCACCTGGCATCATGTAGGAATTTAATGTGCCATTGCTACTCCAGTCTAATGGCCTTCCAGTTAGAATTTTAACACATATAAAAGTTCCCACTGAGCCCAGGGTTTCCACTAGTAATGCTTCAGAAAATGATTGAAGCTATTTTGGATCCTGTAGACTAGCTCATCTGTATGTTGAATTCCAGCAAGTGAGTTTGATCCAAATCAAATGGAGATGAAAAACCACCTTAGCTAAGCTTTGTCCAAATTCTTGACTTACACAATTGCGAGATATCATGAACTGCACTTGATTTAGCTAAAGAAGGAGATCTTGAACCTGAAGTTTGAGCTGACACTATAGTAGCATGATACTTTTGAAGGAATCTGATTGGAGTGAGTTTACTTTGCATGGGAGAGGAGAACTGATTACTCAAAAAATCTAATAAAGGATCTTATTAGGAATTCTTGTTTTTGTCACTCCAGAATGACTCAGCTTTGATATTAGAGATGTCACAATAGTCCCACAACAACAAAGGGTGAGTAAAGATCCACTAGAAAACTTGTTTTTATTTTTCATTTTTGTCGATGTGTGTTTGTAATACATCCAAACTCATAGCAAGTGCTCACATTTGTAGACTCCAATTGCAAAATAGCTCTGAGTTTCGCTGGAGGGTATAGTAACACTAAAAGAATACAGAGGAAGAAAAATTAAACAAAAATATTTTATTTCACATACAGAGATATATTTTCCACATTTTGTGATGAGCTTCTGCATTTCTTTTCAATAATAAGGCAATTTTCATTAAATTATATCATTCATGCCGAAAATATAGTCACAGACACAGTTTTGAGAAATAAGTATCTAGAAATATAGCTTGCTCTTTGTAATTCTGTAGTTCTATTTACATAAGACCTTCAACAAAGAAAATTAATATTCATCATTTGATTTTAATTTCTATATGGAAAACTCATTCAAAAATATGCAAGTCTTATTCATTTTAGCACAAAATTAATATTGAATACTTTATATAAAAATATTTTCAGCATTGGAAGTATTTGTTTATTCATGTTTAAAGAATATAAAATTTTTTCTTGGCATTGCTTTTGCAGACTTACTTTTTAAATTTTATAAGTATAAAATGTGCAAAAAAAAATGAAAAATAAATCTGGGGAAGCTATGAATATCAGAATTTCCGTGTACTAAAATATATAGAATGTCAGTTGTAATGAGTTAAAGTGATTAAGTACAAATGATACAAACCATAGAACTGCTCATTGTCACTATGCTATTTCCAACCCAAACTTTTCATATCTTTTGATCTGCTTTAAATTTTCTATTTCTATGTAATTTGTGAAACTGTTATTTCTGATTGCTGAATTTCCATTAGATACATATTCAGATATATAATTATTTAATTTTGAAATAATTCTATAAAATATAGTAAAATAAGTGGAGACATAATTATGTATGTATTCAGGGTTGAAAGTCATATTTTCATCAAGTCGAAAGTAAACTGCAATCTACCTTTGGTAAAACACCTACAGTTACAATACATGAGGTGAGTAGGTTTGGCAATTAATTTTTTAAACATTCTCCTGACATGATGACAGACCATGTTCTTATACAAACTCCAGAATGAAGAGCTAAACTTAGGAGGAAAAATCCTTTAGAAAATATAATTCTGTAGAAAATAGTAACTGATGAGATTATGTAGATTATCTACGGCAAGCTTTAAGAATTTGTTGTACTACATTTTCTAGAAATACCCAATAATAATTCCCTAGTAGAGGAGCAGATTCCAGGAGACCTATGTTGTCTGTCATTGTTGAAAAATATTCCAGAGGTCATATTGCTACTGTGATGGTGGTTGGTTTTGTTTTGTATAGCATACAACAATTTAAATATATGTACTTTGCACAGACATTTTGTTTTTAAATAAATTACGAGTGTGTCTTATTTATGGAATAAGTACACTTCTTGAAATTTTCATACCAAACAATTGGATTTTTTCATTTAAAACTTATTTTGGATATTTCAGAAGATATTACTGTTTACATATATTGTTTTATAGATTGGCAACATTTATACATTTATTTTTTACTCAATGTTGTGCTAATGATTCTTTCATTTCCTCTATGCCTTAAATGTCTAGTTTCAGGAACATTTTTAGAGTATTAATCTCCATCTCATTTTATGTGATTCTTCTTTTAATGTGCCTTAAGCTCTGGAAGCTAAAGCAATACGTTTTTTGTGAGTTTATCCATAGCCTAGTTATCAACTTGTGAATAATAAGTTAGGTATTTGAATCACTCTCCATTATTTTCCTTAGCTATATCAATCAGCCTTACATGGTGATGATTCCCAACTCCCATTTCCCTCCTGATATTCAGACTTTCATTTCCAGCTAGTTCCTATACATCTTCACTGGGATGTCTGAAAGCATGTCAGATTTAACACACTCAATATCAGACTCATTTTGTCAGCCACATACTACGTCTTGCTCTACTTGTACATGTTCTGTTTCTCTCCATTCCCACCAAGAGTGATTTAGTTTATTATATAAGCATTTCTTCCCGACTAGGTGACAGCCTTTTGTCTTACTGCCCCAGTTAATTCTTAATTGCCATTAAAGTTGTATACTTGTACAACACACCCTTTAGTCACCATTGAATAATTGTAGTTCCTAAGCAAGCTTGTGTCTCTAAGGATACATAACTCTTTGGAATGTCAGGCTGGAGTGCAGTGGCCGGATATCAGCTCACTGCAAGCTCCACCTCCCGGGTTTACGCCATTCTCCTGCCTCAGCCTCCCGAGTAGCTGGGACTACAGGCGCCCGCCACCTCGCCCGGCTAGTTTTTTGTATTTTTTAGTAGAGACGGGGTTTCACAGTGTTAGCCAGGATGGGCTCGATCTCCTGACCTCGTGATCCACCCGTCTCGGCCTCCCAAAGTGCTGAGATTACAGGCTTGAGCCACCGCGCCCGGCCTCAATTTATTTTTAATATCAGAGCAGCATCCCTAAAAGAGGGCAAAATTACTTACTTATTCCATGGTATTCTTAGAAGATTTAACACGTCATCTGTATAATGCATTTCTCATTTAGACAGTTTCAAAAGCAAAGCTTATTTTCACTATAGCTATTACAAATATGGACTTTCAAATTGAACAAATTTGGGTGTAAATCATAACTGTATCATGTGCTTGCCCTTGGACACTTTTCTGAACACTTTAGTTTTCTGCTGTTCTATAGTAATAGTATCTATCTAAAAGACTACTTTTAGAATTAAGTAAGATAAAATGTACAAACAGTAAAGATAGTGTCCATCAGCAAGTAAATGCTCAAAAATGGTTCCGTGAATTGTATTATAATTATTTTCGTTTTATTTAAACCTTCTGAAGAAATACACTATTTTCTGCTATTGACTAGGTCACAATTTGAAGCACGTTGCTTGACGTGTAATAGGAGATACTATAAATCTGTGTTCAATGAATAATCATCATGGAGCTTGGACTATAAAGTTAAAAGTGCTAGTTACAACTCATCGATAGAAACACACTTTTTCATAATAACTTGAAAACATTGAGCGGTGTGTTTTAATGTTATTCCTACTACAAATAGGAAAAATGAAATTCTGAAAGCTTTCGTAAGTCATGATTGAATGTATGAATTTTATATCTATACAGAGTGCTATTAATAAAAATATTTTGGAAAGCAAGAATTCTCACATAAAGTGTAAGAAAAATTCCCCGTCTCTGAGTTGAATATGATAAAATATTTTTCGAGAATTAGTCATTTTTCTTCTAGAAATGCCTACAATATTATATTTTGGGGTCTCAACAAATTTGCTTTCCACAAAATACACTTATAACTTCTGTAGAAGTACTAGAACAAAACATTTTTAGAAGATTGTTATTGTATTGACTTTGGTTACATATTTTATCTAAAATGGCTGTTTTTAAACTGTAGAACTGCAGCTGAACTGTAAATTACCTTGTTCTCCTATGAGAAAATCTCACCATTTTATTCATAATTCATTTATTTATGCAAACTAAAGGGAAACCTTGGGATATAATAGAATAGCCTTAGAGAAAATTTATAGTATAGGTGTATAGTTGATCAATATCCTATAGGTGCAGCACTGTGAAACACATCACTTTAGTCCTTCAGGTGTGAATAGTGTCCCATAGGTGGGGCAATACACATAAAAATGAGAGATATTTTTATCAATGGTATGATTTTTTGAACACTTTGAAGCGATAACAATATAAAATAGTATTTGTTTAGATGCTGGCATATGTTGGACAGAACAACTTACCGTGAAAGTTCAGGGAATCAGAAAGTACCAGTCTCAAGAAACAGTTTAAATTCTATTATTTCAGATGATCCACTCTACAGTTTGTCTGAGTCAACAGGAAATGGCTTTTATAACACTGTGGAGTGAAGGAGAAGTTTTAAGGTAGCCTTTTTGCATTCTATGAGGATGTCATACCTATTATTAGAGGACGCATCGATTCATTGTTAGAAAATTATAATCATTGTCACCATAGTCATCATCATCATGATCATAATGGGAGCACGTATATTCCACTTTACTGTCCTAGGCGTTGTATAATTAGGTTAAAAGTTAAACATTATTGTCAGTTGTACATTCTAGACTTTAATCTCTACGTTGAAAGACATTCAATGGTTATCTACTTATCTATCCATCCATCTGTATTTTTATTTTTTAATTAAGCAATCTATGTTCAGGTATTTTATGATAAAAAGAATTATATCAATCTAAGGAACCGACACATTAAAAATTTTAATCAGATGTTCTGGAGGTAATAAAATGAGCTTATTACTATGTAAGTAGTAAGATTTACAATTCCACTTTTATGATGTCAGTGTCTGATTTACATAATAGACTATGGAAGGGGTTCGGGCCACACTGAACAATAGGAAAGCCATTAGTCCACAAGTGGCTATTGAGCATTTGAAATTGCATGGTCTGATTTATAATGTGCAGTAAGTGTATGCACACTGGATTTTGTAACCTAGTACAAAAAATAGAATGTAAATATACTCCTAATAATTGTATATTGATGACATTAAAATAATAACACTTGGCTAAATGATTAAAATAAACATATTATTAAAAGTAATTAGGCCGAGACGAGTGGATCACGAGGCCTGGAGATCGAGACTGTCCTGACTAACACGGTGAAACCCCGTCTCTACTAAAAATACAAAAAATTAGCCGGCCCTGGTGGCGGGTGCCTGTAGTCCCAGCTACTCGGGAGGCTGAGGCAGGAGAATAGCGTGAACCCGGGAGGCAGAGCTTGCAGTGAGCTGAGATGGCGCCACTGCACTCCAGCCTGGGCGACAGAGCCAGACTCCGTCTCAAAAAAAAAAAAAAAGGTAATTTTATATTTTTTAAAACTTTGACTACTAGAAAATTGAGGTCTGTATGTTACTCACATTACATTTATACTGAACAACTTTGAGTTAGAGTGTTCGAAATTCACATAGACGGGGCAGGTAAATTTCAAAGAAAAATGGAGGAGAATTAGTAAAAGACATATTAACTTAAATCTGTGCCTTTAAATGATATCCACTGTGTGAAAGCTACCTTAAGATTAGACCTAAGGGAGTTATTTGATACTGTTATTTGTGATAAAATAAAAGTGACAGGCACATTTAACAGGGGAAACTGTTTCAAATAAAGCCATGCATCCAGGCTGTGGAATTCTCCCTTATGCTAACATACTGCTTTTGTGTACAAGTTTCTAAACTTATTTTGAAAACCGAGCTTCTCAAATAAATAAGCATTCTTTATAGCCAAATTATGTTGATAAATTGCTTGTAGAATTCATTAATATTCTGCCTCTAAAAAGTGTCAGGAAATGAGATACAGATTAAGAACAGATGAATAGTGAGAACCGTTATCTTTGTTTTTCACACATTCCTTATTTCCAGGCTATTTTCCCATATCTGTTTATATATGTGGTTGTAATGAGAATTTATGGCATACTGAGTGTTCTGTTTCTAATTTTCAAGCTATATCATATATTTTCATATCCAGACTTAAGACATATATTGAATGTTGCATTGTCAGTTGTTTGTGGCAGGATGAAATTAGCCATATTAATTCAGTCTGTTGACCTCAAGTAAAATTTGTATATGTTCTTATTTCTGTACTTTAATTTCTTACTTAAAAATTTAAAACTAAATAATAAAAACCTAAATTTTTTCATAGTACAGTATTCTAAAACTGCTTTTTTAAAAATTATTGTATTTTATCAGATTGAACACAATAGCATTCACAATGTAACATAATATACATAGTCATTAAAGATAACAAACTGTATAAATATTTATTATTCAATTATCAAGAATATGATTATTAGTAGAATGACAAGTTATGAATTAAGAGTTTTAAAAAATAATTTGTTGTCATATCTAGAATTTATCAAATTAGCTAATTCAACTATCAGAGCATGTCATATGCATGTCTTTTTTTTTTTTTTTTTTTCTTTTGAGACAGGGTCTGACTCTGTCACTCAGGCTGAGGTACAGTGGCATGATCTCAACTCATTGCAACCTCTACTTCTCAGGCTAAAGTGATGCTCCCACCTCAGCCTCTCAAGTAGCTGGGACTACAGTTGTGCACCACCACATGGGACTAATTTTTGTATTTTTTGTAGAGATCGAGTTTTGTTATTTTGCTGAGGCTGATATTTAACTCCTGAGCTCAAATAATTGGCCCACCTTGGCCCCTCAAATTGCTGAGATTACAGGCGTGAGTCGCCACGACTGGTCCCACACGCCAATCTTAAATCACACAATCACTGTTTTATCCAGCTAAGTAGGTGGAAAAAAGAAATATTGTAAGGCATTTTAGGGGAAACAAATTGCAGTGAACTTTCTCATCTAAGGCATATCCTAGATGAAAATTGTAAAATAAACAAACATGTTTTCTTTAAACCTCTTTTGATCTCTCGTAGAAAATCTTCATCTAAAAGGATTCCCAGCTTTGGTGGCACATTGCAACCTACTGGGAAGGACTAGCACAGAAAGCCCCCTTGAGATGAGGCTTTACCTGAGATGAATTCAATTAACATCTGATAAGGAAGGGGAGCAAACATCTGTATTGTTCAAAAGCCCCCTAGGTAGTTTTAATGGGAAACCAGCTAGAGAATCCCTAATAAAGTCAACCAGAAGTCTCATATGCCCTCCCATTTTCCCACCATCCTGTTACTGAAACCTAAATTCTCTTCATTTGGAACATGACATAATCTGCACTTTGCCTTACTGATTTCTCACTGCTAAACGTCACTCCTAATTTGTTCTATACTTTCAAAGCCTCATTAAATTATTGGCCTGCTAATTACATACCTCAATTCATAATCAAGCACTGATGGTTGAAAGTGATTTACTGTGTGCTATCTTTCTAATTAATGAATTTGCTTTATAACCTACTATTTAACACACCCTGAAGCATGAATGGTGAATATAATAGGAATTTTAGTTCCAATAGACCTATACAGAAATACCTTAACTCTTTTGGGCACTGAACATTCCTTAAGTAGTTCTTCATAAGAATGGTTTTAATAGGCGCTAGTTATCCTGTTTCCATTATTGACACAAAACCATGAAGAAATGGAAGGAGGTTGTAGGATAAAAATGAGGTGAGAATAGTTAAGTGGAATATCATAGGGAGGTAAGTAACTGAGAATTAAGGTAATGTAATAAAGAATCTGTACTTGTGACTATGGATATTTAAAAACTATACTACTGCTTTAGTTTAAATGATTTTTGATTGCCTGTTCCATGAATAGCACTGTGGTGGATAAAGTTACACAAAATACATAGTCTCCTTTTTCTTTTCTACTTTTTGTAGAAAAATAAGAAATTTTAAAATAGTTATATAAATGTATAAAATGGCAATGCTAGAAAAGTCAGACATACTACCTGATGATAGTTTAAATAAATGCTATTCAATTCATTAAGCTGATAGAATTATGCATTCTCAAAAAAAGACCCCTGAATATGGAGAAATGAATAGAAAGTGTCACTCCCATTAAAGAAAAATAAATTATAAAAATAAATGAATGTTTTTTACAGAAGTTTCTTAAAGGTATTCCATTATACAAAGTGGAATTTTATGATGTCAATTTAACAGTCATTAGAAAGACTATATTTTAAAAGTTAAGTAATACATGTCAGGAAGAATGATTGTGTCTTTTAAGGGGAATTGTTGATAAATGATATAATGACAGAGGTTTTTGCTCACAGCTAAGAATGATTAGAAAAAGAGGTATGGATATAATTAACTTAATAGTATGTTTCTCCTAGTGCTAAGGAGAGGTTGGCCATTAACTGTATTCTAATACATATATATATATAGAAATTACATACTTGAAATAAGAGAAGGATACCACAGGGTTTCATATATTTAAGGCAATTTCCTGTAAAATAAGACAATTTTTTTTTCTGCTAATTCCAAATTCATCAAATTGCTTTCACCAAGAAAAATGTTTTGCTGTATAAAGCAATACTTCTTGAATGTCTGTTAGGTATCACACATTTTGCATTCTTTTATGTTTCACATAACTGTGGATACTGTTTTTTTCAAATATACAAATAATGAGACCTGATCATACTAACAAGTATAATTATATTGTTTAGCTTATGTAGAACTTGACCCTGTTTGTTTGTGTTTTTTTCCCCCAATAGATGGCTATTTATTGATATCAAATAGACAAAGTTAATCTCTTTCAGACCACACATTTAGTACCAAGATATATTATAAGGAATTACTAGATTTAAGTCCACATATTAAAAACAATATTTTATCAGTCTTCTTAATATAGAACCTAGCAACAAAAGTAATTGCATGAGAATAAAATTAATATGAGCTGAGTTTAGAGATACTGATATGCAAAATTTTCTTGAGAAGTGAAATAGTGATTTAATCAAGAAAGTGGGCCCAAGGTTAAAGTTCCTAGTTTCACATACTGGCCCAGTCATTAATTAGTCATTGACATTAAGCACATCACTTATCTGTGCCTCAATTTCTTTTTCTTTTTTTTTGTTTTTGAGATAGAGTCTTCCCCTGTCACCTGGGTTGGAGTGCAATGGCGCTATCTCTGCTCACTGTAACCTCCACCTCCCAGGTTCAAGTGATTCTCCTGCCTCAGCATCCCAAGTTGCTTGGATTACAGGCACATGCCACTATTCCCGGCTAATTTTTTGTATCTTAGGTAGAGACGGGGTTTCACTGTGTTGGCCAGGCTGGTCTCAAACTCGTGACGTCGTGATCTGCCCTCCTCAGCCTCCCAAAGTGCTGGGATTACAGGTGTTAGCCACCACACCTGGCCCTGTGCCTCAATTTCTTCAGTCATAAAATGAGAATTTTATCATATTTACCCCACTAGTTTGTTAGAAGGGAGTTGATTAGATAAGTCAATGTAAATAAAATCCTCAAACTGCCTAGGGCGCAGTAAGCAAAAAATAGATACTAACAATTATTATTACGTAATGAATATGTAAAGTTACATATGTTTTTATTTTATCTGGAGCTATACATAAACATATGCAGTTATAGTTTCAATTGCCAATCTTCTTTTCACAAGGATTTGCAAACAGTTTAACGTTTAGAATTCCCAGGATTTTCGTCATGGCCTGTGATAAGACAGTCACACAATTTTGTTAGCTCAGTTTGAATCACTTTACCTTGTCCTACTCTATTGATCTGATATTGTCTGTTGCTTTGTATCATAATGTCTCTGTCTCTCCAGATAAACTGGCGGTTAACCTTTGACAGTCGTGTTACTACAACTTACGTCATGTCTAATTCATGAACTTAAACGTTTATTTGCTGATATGACCACATCTACTCTGTGTTAATCCTTACACATACCCAGTTGGATATGAATATCCTCATTTTGTAGATGGGAGAACTGGACCTATAATGTTAAATGACCCCATATTACACAGTTCTTTACATGTCTAAGTAGGTCAGAATTCAAACTTAGACAGACGTATGCAACCCCAAAGGCTTTGCCCTGTGGCCTTCATTGTCCCAGGATTTCTCTTGATGCGTTAATTCCCAAACTCACTGTTCTTAGTTTGTTCTCTTTCCAATTCAAATGGTTTTCCCCTAGCTCTCACATTTAATTTGTAACCATGAATTGAAAAAAGTTTCAGCTAGATAATATATAGCTTGGCTTACACTGATATTTTATTTCCTTTAGAAATACTTTTTTTATTACTCCCCTGTAACATGATGTAGACGATGGAGCTAGAGATTTTTACAAACAAGGATTGTTTGTAGAGAACTCGCAAGGACTTTTGAAGAAAATCATTTTGATGAATAGATCTTTGGAGCAAGAAAAGAGTATCTGTTCTATTACTATATATATGAGTAGATGAGAGCTTATTTTCAATGTATTTATTTATTACTGTATAATCTACTTGGTCACGTCTGCCTTAAAGATAACATTGTATAGTAATTTAGGTTGAAGGCTCTGAGACCAGGCTCTGTGACTGTGTTTATCCTCAGTCTGTCACTGAATGACTGATTATGAGTAAATTAATAGAATTCTTTTGTTTGTTTGTTTGTTTGTTTGAGACAGGGTCTCCCTATGATTCCCAGGCTGGACTCCAGCTCCTAGACTCAAGCAATTCTCCCAATTCAGCCTCCCAAGTACCTGGGATTACCTGAACCATTTCATTATGCAAATAGGGGTCATGATAGTATCACTCATATTAAGTGTTGGGAGGGATAGACATGTTAATATATGAAAAATTCCTACAACGGCACCTGACACATAGCGAACACCCTATTAAGTGTCACCATTTTTTATTATCTAGCTAGCTGTGGCAATTTTGAAACATGATTTCTTATTATTTGATACTCCTTATAGAATAGAGTGGTCTAAGTCCATGCCTTGTGTATCTATGTGGGTTTGTGTATCGTCAAGGTAATACAACATGATGTGACTTTGTAAATGAGGTCATCAATGATCATGCAGCCTCTATTTTCTTTCCAGAAACTGTCTTAGAACCCCATACAAAACCCTTATAAAAAGTCTGTCATGGCCAGGCGCGGTGGCTCACACCTGTAATCCCAGCACTTTGGGAGGCCAAGGAGGGTGGATCACGAGGTCAGGAGATTGATAGCATCCTGGCTAACATGGAGAAACCCCGTCTCTGCTAAAAATACAAAAAATTAGCCAAGTGTGGTGGTGGGTGCCTGTAGTCCCAGCTACTCAGGAGCCTGAGGCAGGAAAATGGCGTGAACCCAGGATTCAGAGGTTGCTATGAGCCGAGATCACGCCACTGCACTCCAGCCTGGGCCAAAGAGTGAGACTCCATCTCAAAAAACAGAAAAAAAAAAAAAAAGACTGTTATATGTTTGCTGGCCTCATAAATGTCTGCTTTTGAGAAATGTCTGTTCATATCTTTGCCTACTTTTTGATAGGGTTGTTCATTTTTTCTTATAAATTTGTTTAAGTTCCTTGTAGATTCTGCATATTAGACCTTTGTCAGATGAATAGATTGCAAAAAATTTCTCCCATTCTATAGGTTGACTATTCACTCTGATGATAGTTTCTTTTGCTGTGCAGAAGCTCTTTAGTTTAATTAGATCCCATTTGCCAATTTTGACTTTTGTTGCCAATGTTTTGGAGTTTTAGTCATGAAGTCTTTACCCATGCCTAGGTCCTGAATGGTATTGCCTAGGCTTTCTTTTAGACTTTCTATGGTTTTAGATTATACATTTAAGTCTTTGATCCATCTTGAGTTAATTTTTGTATAAGGCATAAGGAAGGGGTCCAGTTTCAGATTTGTGCATATGGCTAGCACAGTTTTCCCAGCATCATTTATTAAATAGGGAATCCTTTCCCCATTGCTTGTTTTTGTCAGGTTTGTCAAAGATCAGAAGATTGTAGATATATGGTCTTATTTCTGAGGTATCTGTTCTGTTCCATTGATCTCTGTGTCTGCTTTGGTACCAGTACCATGTGGTTTTGGTTACTGTAGCTTTGTAGTGTAGTCTGAAGTCAGGTAGCGTGATGCTTTCAGCTTTATTCTTTTTGCTTAGGATTGTCTTAGCTATACAGGCTCTTTTTTGGTTCCATGTGAAATTTAAAGTAGTTTTCTCTAATATTGTGAAGAATGCTGAGAAATGCAAATCAAAATCATAATGAGATACTAGCTCACACCAGTCAGAATGGTGATTATTAAAAAGTCAAGAAACAATAGATGGTGGGGAGGTTGTGGAGAAACAGGAATGCTTTAACACTGTTGGTGGGAATGTAAATTAGTGCAGTTATTGTGCGAGACACTGTGGGGATTCCATAAGGATCCAGAACCAGAAATACCATTTGACCTAGCAATCCCATTACTAGATAAATACCCAAAGGAATATATATCATTCTACTATAAAAACATATGAACACATGTGTTTATTGAAGCACTGTTCACAATAGCAAAGACATGGAACCAAACCAAATGCTCATCAATGATAGACTGAATAAAGAAAATGTGGCACATATACACCATGGAATACTATGCAGCCACAAAAAAGAATGAGATTATGTCCTTTTCAGGGACATGGATGAAGCTAGAAGCCATCATTCTCAGCAGACTAGCACAGGAACAGAAAACCAAACACTGCATGTTCTCACTTTTAAGTAGAAGTTGAACAATGAGAACACATGGACACAGGGAGGGGAACAACACACACTGGGGCCTGTTGGCGGTGTTGGGGGCAAGGGGAGGGAGGGAAAGCATTAGGACTAATACCTAATGCATGTGGGGCTTAAAACCTACTTAATGGGTCAAACCACCATGGCACATGTATATCTATGTAACAAACCTACATGTTCTGCATATGTATCCCAGAACTTAAAGTAAACTTTAAAAAAAAATAATTAATTAAAAATATTGACATTTTTGAGAAAAAAATAGTCTGTCAAGGCCAAAAAGGCCATGCTGAAAAAGACCCATGGAAAAAGTATACAAAAGATCATGTAAAGATGTCCCAATGCTACATAAAGAAGGGGAATGAATGCCAAAACGCCACCCTACTGTTCAAGTCTTTCCAGTTGAAGTCCCAGACATTACGAGCCTGAGACTACATATTCCTGTCTAAATTCCTGACTCATAGAATTTGCAAACATAATAAAGTTGTTATTTTATGTTTAGATTGTTTTTTACACACCAATAGATAACCAGCATATTGGCCTATTTGTTTTTGTAACATATGTTAGAATTATCAACACAGTTTTGCCTTATAATTAAGAAAATCATTTTGCCTTTACCCTCTCATTATTACCGTTATTACTTTTACTCTTTCAATGAATTCCTTCCAACTCAATCTAGCTGAATCCAACTCAATTCAAACCAAGAACCTGAATTCCTTGTTTTTGCGCTTTGATTAATGAACATTTCTATTTTAAAAATTACATAACTATTATAATTTGACTGTCACTAAATCTTTCACTATCTGATAAAAAATAATCCTTTCATTAAACTAATAAAGGGCATCTACAAAATCCTACAACTAGAATCATACTTAAGGGTCAGTGACTACTTTTTGCCTAAGATCCCAAATAGGGCAAGGGTACCCTCTCTCTTGCCACTAGTATTCAGCATCTTATTAGACATGCAAGTAAGACAGATGTGCATTAGGCAGAGAAAAGAGATAAAAGGAATGCAGATTAGAAAAAGAGAAATATAACTACATTTGTAGAAGACAAGATTGTCTACCTAGGTAATCACAACCTAAAAAGACTCCTAAAACTTTAAATATGTGCAGTTCATTTAATGTCAATAATACCTCAACAAACTTTTTTTTAAAAAATGCAAGTTAACAAAGCACATTAAATTACTGTATGGAATATTTGACAATGACTTCTAAAATATTAAAAGACATCTTCTGAAAACAAATACTATTATTTTATCATGAAGGCATTCGTACATATTTTTTGTCTTACAGATTCCAGAAGTCTTTCAACAATCATTAAAATTGCATGATTTCTTTCTAGAAGTATACTTATTTTCTATACAGTGGACCTAATATCAAAGTAAAGGAAGTATCAAACTATGCAGGCAAGCCTTTAAAAGAAGAATTCTTAATTATATTTTAATTCTTCATTAATACATAATTTAAATTTAATATTTCCTTTTTCAGAATAATCCTAATCTTGCTTCCTAGTTTTCTTAATATGTCACTGATTTTAGTATTTTCATATTCATTTTTAAGTAGATTTTTATTTTGACTTGTCTACTACTTACATTATTTGCACACTACCTATTGTAAATGTTTCGGTATGATGTGTCTATTTGCCCTGATTCACTGGTAGTATATTATGTTCAGTGCTCTAATCTTTAGTAAAACTTGCCACCAGTATTCTCGTTAAAATACAAAGTAGCTAAAAAATCAGCTTTGCATTTAATGAATGCTCAAATTACTCAAATATAAACCAACAGGATATTAATTTTAGTATTGCTTTTGTAGCAGGTGTTTTAAATAGACATTGCTGACTTTTCTCACCAACAATGTTAGTTTGTAAAAGTCTACATTTATCAAGAGAAACTAAAGAAATAAGTGAATAATATTTACATTTACTTAAAACATTGCATTTACTTACTCAATACTACTCCTCCAAATATTTTTACTCAATAGTTACTCTAGGGCCCTTGGAACTTTCTAGTGATACATAGAAACGTAATTTTTTTTTTATAGTAGCTGAATATATGGGCACATATCAGCACAAAATAAGTAAGCCTGAAACAAAGGATTATCCTTTCCTAATTGCACTGAAATGTGTGAGAATTCAAATGTCTTTCACTGACTGGGCTGTTTAAATTCAATCCCATAACGCAATCAGCTTCCTAATGTCTACTGCATAAACCACTTCCTTTAAGAACACTGAAATCATTAGGATACTGTTTCCTAAAGTGGTCAGGATCAATTTCTCTCTTTGAACATAACCACTTAGAGGAGTGTATTAGTCTGTTTTAATGCTGCTGATAAAGATGTACCCGAGAGTAGGCAATTTACCAAAAAAAAAAAAAAAAAAAGAGGTATAATTGGATTTACAGTTCCAGGTGGCTGGGGAAGCCTCACAATCCTCACAATCATGGCAGAAGGCAATGAACAACAAGTCATATCTTACATCGATGGTGATTGGCAAAAAGAGAGCTTGTGCAGGGAAACTCCTATTTTTAAAACCCCCAAATCTCATGAGACCCATTCACTACCATGAGAACAGCACAGGAAAGACCCACCCCATAATTCAATAATCTCCCACCAGGTCCCTCTCACAACATGTGGGAATTATGGAAGCTACAAGAGGAGATTTGGGTGGGAACACAGAGCCAAACCATATCATCATTCTGCCCCGGCCCCTCCCAAATCTTGTATCTTCACATTTCAAAACCAGTCATGCCTTCCCAATAGTCCCCCAAAATCTCAACTCATTTCAACGTTACCCTGAAAATGCACACTCCAAAGTCTCATGTGAGACAAGGTCCCTTCTGCCTATGATCCTGTAAAATCAAAAGCAGGTTAGTTACTTCCTAGATAT
>NW_012101262.1:111093-111604 GCF_000951045.1 Mandrillus leucophaeus
AAAAAAGAAGTATAATTGGACTTACAGTTCCAGGTGGCTGGGGAAGCCTCACAATCCTCACAATCATGGCAGAAGGCAATGAACAACAAGTCATATCTTACATCGATGGTGACTGGCAAAAAGAGAGCTTGTGCAGGGAAACTCCTATTTTTAAAACCCCCAAATCTCGGAGACCCATTCACTATCATGAGAACAGCACAGGAAAGACCCACCCCATAATTCAATAATCTCCCACCAGGTTCCTCTCACAATATGTGGGAATTATGGAAGCTACAAGAGGAGATTTGGGTGGGAACACAGAGTCAAACCATATCATCATTCTGCCCCGGCCCCTCCCAAATCTTGTATCTTCACATTTCAATACCAGTCATGCCTTCCCAATAGTCCCCCAAAATCTCAACTCATTTCAACGTTAACCTGAAAATGCACACTCCAAAGTCTCATGTGAGACAAGGTCCCTTCTGCCTATGATCCTGTAAAATCAAAAGCAGGTTAGTTACTTCCTAGATAT
>NW_012101262.1:111654-112861 GCF_000951045.1 Mandrillus leucophaeus
AGCTGGGATACAGGGCACTAAGTCCCTAGACTGCACACAAGACAGGGACACAGGGCCTGGCCCCTGAAACCAATTTTTCTTCCTTAGCCTCTGGGCCTGTTATGGGAAGGGTAGCTCTGAAGACCTCTGACATGTCCTGGATACATTTTCCCCATTAGGGATTGGAGAAATTGGGGCTTATGAATGGTAATCCCCAAAATAGGGATGTACCATTTGGGTCCTCATTAGTTATGCAAATGTCTGCAAATTTTCTGAACTTCTATGCACTGCTTCTCTTTTAAAACTGAATGTTTTTAACAGCACCAAAGCTTTGCTGGTTAGAAATTTCTTCCACCAGATACCCTTAATCATCTCTCTCAAGTTCAAAGTTCCACAAATCTAGGTCAAGGGCAAAATGTTGCCATTCAGCAAGTCTCTAGGGAGTTCCAATCTTTCCCACATTTTCTTGTCTTCTTCTGAGCCCTGTAAACTGTTCCAACCTCTGCCTGTTACCCAGTTCCAAAAAAGCTTCCACATTTTCTGGTATCTTTTCAGCAGTGTCCCACTACCCATACCAATTTACTGTATAAGTCTGTTTTAACAATGCTGACAAAGACATACTCAAGACTGGGCAATTTACAATAAATAAATAAATAAATAAATAAATAAATAAATAATAAGTGTAATTGGATTTACAGTTCTATGTGGCTGGGGAAGACTCAGGATCATAGTGGAATGCAAAGAGGAGCAAGTCACATCTTATGAGGATGGCAGCAGGCTAAAAGAGAGCTTATACAGGGCAACTTCTGTTTTTAAAACTGTCAGATCCTCTGAGATCCATTCACTATCATGAGAAAAGCATGGGAAAGACTTGCTCCCGTAATTCAATAATCTTTCACTGGGTCCCTCCCACAACACTTGGGAATTATGGGAGCTACAAGAGATTTGGCAGGGGACACAGAGTCAAACTATATCGAGGAGTGAGTATAATTTTTAATGTGAATATAATAATGTTATAAAGTCCAAGTAACTTAATTTAAAATAAATGGTTGAGTTCAGGGGAACAAATGCTTCATCATGTCTATTAAATGTTTACCTTAATATAACCTCTAGATACGGCATGTTCATAGTTGTGTTCCCCCTCAACAACTAAGACATTGTCTTTCTCAATAAATGAAACTTCAGTAAAAATTGTCAGGGTGGGTCTGCCCCTCCCACCGTAAAAAAA
>NW_012101262.1:113136-137577 GCF_000951045.1 Mandrillus leucophaeus
TGACTTTCACAATAGCTGCTTCTCTCATTAGGGGAAATATTGTCAATTGTGAAGCCATATCCTTAGCCCACAGTAATGAGATATTAAGCCTGAAAGAACTGCAACACATTTACTTCCCTAGACCTTCTAAATTTTAAATTTCAGTTGTGCAAGATCACTAAATATTTAAAATGGAAATGTTTTATTTCTTTGTGAAATTGATTTTACAGGACCATTTACAAATCTTTAGGCTACAGAGAGAAATTATTTTAAAAATATTTTTATATTTACTCTAATTAAGTAAATAACTTATACAAATAAATGTGTATTCATTGAATAACTTCTTTTGGACAGATAATAATGCTACTCACCACCTTATATAATTACATGTTGTAAGAAGCTTCAGGGACGTGGATTTTTCTCAGTTTTCAGGACCTGAAATATATTCCTACATAGAGTAAATGGTAAGTTTAATCAGAATGTTATCTGATTAATATAGCTAATTTTGTTTCATATTTTGGATGATGTAACTTATCCCTGGCAAGTAGGAAAAATGACAGTATATATTGTACAGTGGTATTGCCCTGAAGCTTTATCTTTTTCTACTCATTTTTCTTTAATCATAATTTTCTTCATTGAGTCAGAGCCTAAGGCAGCAGTAAATTCTCCGGTAACTGTGCTATTCTACCACTTCAAAACCATGAGAGTAAAGCTCTGAGATGTCAATATAGAATTTATCAAACATTTGATAAATAGCAAAGGTTGTATCAGGAGTCTAAAGAGTAAATAAATAATAGGGGGATTGGCAAACACTATGATGCCGACTCCCATGAGCATGCAGAAGCACTCAGGCTTCTTTTAGCCAGAGAGTACAGGGAATGCTGGCCCTGCATTCTGCTGGTGTAGCTGAAGCCAAGTTGACCTCATTTTTACCATTTTTCTGTCAATGTTTTAATACAAGCTGGTATGGCCTGAGGAAAGGGTTTCCCACAGGAAGTGTGTGCTTCTAACCTAAAAATCAAATGACTTCATTTATTATACCGTCAAACATAAACTCTTTAGAAAATCTCTTAGTACCCTTAACAATGTAATTAGATGTTTCTTAAGTATTTGTTCACCTTTATTTTTAGCTACCTTGTAAATACATCTTGCGCATTTCATCCATGAATCAGTCCTTTATTCATCTATTTATTTAACCAGTAATTATTAAATTTATAAGATAATGAGTAGAAATAGTGTACCCATATCTATATATAAAGGTATTTTCTGCTGATATTATATATAACATCCAGCTATGTGTAATATATAGCATCTATATATAAAGCGTTGCAGCAACATTCCTCTTCTTGGTTGTTATTTAGAAAGAAACAGAGGATTGACTGATAGTAATGTCAAAGCCCAAATTAAATTAATTTTCTTTTTGTGCTAATGAACTATAATAAAGGAGGAGCCCAGGAAATGTCAATGTGTTTAATTCATAAAGATTTTATAGTGTTGTGACTAAGAATGCATTTTAGTATAAATAACTTAAGAAAAATTGAAGTGAAAATTCATTAAAATGTTATTCTGGAAGACACTATAACTAAACATTATCTATGTTATATTGAACTACAGTGATAACCAGAACTCACCTTTCCACCAGGTTAGGCAATACTGTTCTATTATATGAAGATGTAAAAATCTTCATGCTGAGATATTTAGAACAAACTCGGAAAAATGGAAAACATCAATTGGACTCAAGGTAATAGGCCAGATTAGTTCAAAGTAAGAAAGGACAAACTAAGAGGAGTAATCACTCATAGGAATAGCTAGAAAATTTTAAAAAGTAGCATAGTACTTTGCAACTCATAATGCGCTGCATTACAATGACATCATTTCAAAGCACACAAAATATTACAAACACTTCTTCTCCCCACTAAATCAGAATGAATTTTTATCAGAATTCCCAAGCAATTTGCATGCACATTAAAGTTTGAGAAATGCCGTTATTAAGACAGAGATTGTTAGTCAGCATCCCAGCAAGAACAGGTGGAACACTCACAAAAAGTAATTGGGGAAACATTATTAGAGGGCCTTGTTATAAGTGTGACATCCCTCTTCCAGATTCACATGTCGATGCTCGAATTCCCAAGACCTCAGAATGTAGCTGTATTTGCAACAGAATCTTTAAAAGGCAATTAAATTAAAATGAGGTTATCAGGGTGGGTCTTATTCCAATATGACTGGTAACCATATAGGAAGAAGAAGTGTGGACACCAGTGGTTATAGAGGGAAGAGCATGTAAAGACACAGGGAGAAGACAGCCATCTACAAGCCAAGGAGAGGTTTCAGAATAAACGAGCCAACACTGCTACTGCCTTAATCTCAGACTTTTATCCCCTCAAATTGTGAGAAAATAAATTTATCTTGTTTGAGACACTCAGTCTGTGGTACAGAGAGCTATTATCAATTCTAGGCCTGAAGGCAGTTGTAACTATAGGAAAAGTGCCCCTGTAGAACCTGTCATCTTAAAAAGTTGAATGCAGTTACCAATAAATAGCAGGCTGGCAGGAAGGGAGCATGGAGAATAAATACCCAGAGCACTTACTACTTGCTACTTCCGTCTTTCAATTTTCTAGTTTCTCCTGCTGGCTAAATCTAATTGGCAGCCAGAGGGTAAGTGTATGCTCATGATGCAGTTTGTGTAAGTCAGCCTTCCAGGGGGACACAAAAAATAGAATGGACAATGATGGGGAGTAGATTGGAATGACAAATAGAAATTGTTCACCAGAGTTACTTATCTTTCTTTCCTTCTTTTCCTTTTTGGTAACTGTTCCTCATTTTTAGAGTAGCAATACCTGCAGCTACAAGACTGCTTTCCTAATGCCTCTTGCATCTTTGTCTATCTGTAAGTGACAGCACATCAACTTCTCTTTTTCAATGTGAATTGAAATTGTTGAGTGAGACTTCAAGACGTGTTCCCTAAAAGAGGCATAGCTAGCTGAAAGGTGTTTTTTGCTCACTCTGCCTCCCTTCTTGCTGATGGCTGTAACGCAGGTGTGAAGTCTGACGTTCTGAGAGCCATCTTGGATCCTGGAGTACCCTTGCAGTTGGAAGTCAGTGCTAAGGGCAGATACATGGAAAGGACTGGATCTTTAAACTGTGAAACACCATAAAATCCTAGCAGTAACTATATAATGAATTTTATGTATTTAAGTCACTGTGACTTTGTGTTTTTTATTATATTGAAGAAGTCCATAGTATGCCACCTCCAAATATGTTACCTTAGCAGAAAGATTATTTTGAACTGAAAGCAACTGAGAACGAACAGATGCAAAAAGAGCTCTCTGTCTTCTTCTTCTCTGCATAAAGGCAGAGCATAATTTTCTGTTGAGGAAGGTGCTCCCTCAATACTGGGGAAAGAAGAACAACTCTAATCATCAAAAACAAGGAATCAACATCACAATGAGTTTACATAAAACTATCAGGTTGGTACAAAAGTAATTGCAGTTTTGCCATTAAATATAATGGCTATTACTAAAAGTAATGGTGAAAACTGCAATTACTTTTGAACCAACCTAAGATAAACCAGCCCTTGTCTTCCATTAGTTCTCTCATATGTTTCCTAATCACTTCCTCAAAATTTACTGTACCTTCTTTCCTTTGTTAAAAAGACAGATAAGGCCCCTCGGTGTAACCACTTCTTTGAATTTTACTTATTTTCTGTGAACTCCTATGCATGCAAATATTAATAAAAATGGTGGGATTTTTCTTCTATTAACCTGTCTTTTGTCAGTTTAGTTCCCTGGAAGCCTAGGAGGGGAAAGGAAGAGTTTTTCTTCTTTAGCAAATTAAAGATGGACCTAATTCAAACTGATACAGAGACAAAGATGAGACTAAAATATGAGACCAAAATAAATAAAAATGTATTTATTTTTATTTATTTATTTTTTTTTAGAGATAGAGTCTCACTCTGTTGCCCAGGCTGGAGTGCGGTGGCATGATTATAGCTCACTGCAGCCTTAAACTCCTGGGCTCAAGCAATCCTCTTGCCTCTGCCTCTTGAATACCTTGCAAACACCGCCATGCCTGGCTAATTTTTAGTATTGACAAGGTCTCGCTGTGTCGCCCAGGTTAGTCTCAAACTTCTGACCTCGAGCAATCCTCCCACTTCAGTCTCTCAAAAGGAGCCACTGAACTTATCTTCAGTGTTAAGTTTCATGAATACAGAAATGTCTCAGAAGATTTTCTGAGGTAAATCTACATAATCAGTGCCTTCTGTGTGATTCTGCCAAAATCACAGGGTTGTTCTAAGTCTCAAGTTTCTCTTGATAAAATTAGTTTAATAATAGCATATTGGTACACTCAGAGAATTATCCTGAAAATATATAGAAAAGCACTTGACAAGTATAAAGAATAATAGACTAAGAATCAGAATTTAAAGATCTAGACATATCTCCTCAACTAACTGGAATTAAATAGTTTTTTATTGTTTCTGTTTTTGTTTTTGTTTTTCTTTTTCTTTTTGAGTCGGCGTTTCACTCCAGCTTGTCACCCACGCTAGAGTGCAGTGATGTGATCTCTGCTCACTACAACCTCTGCCTCCTGAGTTCAAGTGATTCTCTCATCTCAGCCTCCCAAGTATCTGGGATTACAGGCGTGTGCCATGATGCTCAGATAATTTTTCTATTTTTTAGTAGAGACAGGGTTTGAGCATGTTGGCCAGGCTGGTCTCAAACCCCTGACCTCAAGTGATTCACCCGCCTTGGCCTCCCAAAGTATTGGGATTACAGGCATGAGTCACTGCACCCAGACATCTTTTTAGTTGAAAGTGTTCTCTATCATAGTCTAAGCTAGATTACTTTAAATTAATAAATAATTTAAAAATATTTTGGGTCTTAAGAAATTTTGGAAATATGTTATTATTTTTCATCATTCAAGAAAATGACAAAGGTTTAAATTCAATTTATAAACGTTAATATCCATATATTAATAAAATCTAGCTACATTAAAGAATAGTGAATATTTTGTGATGTTAAATTTACATTAAATAAGTTGTTTTGAAATTGATTTCTAGTATATCTCCATCTGGTTTTCAATGCCAAATAAAAAAAAGTTTCTTTTTTTTTTTTTAATATTATTGATGTCCCTTATAGGCCAGTAAGTTTTAGGAAATTGTAACATGATTCTGGGGTGGTATAGATTGAAGTTAGAGAGCAGTGACCATGCGAGAATAGAACACCAACCTCCTCTTTGAGGATAACTTTTTTTTTTTTCATGAGCTGTCATTCAGAATATTTTTTGTCAAGATAAAAATATCATTATTAAAATTGCATTTTATTCTATGTTTTGCACTGTGCTAGATACATGACATACCTTTTGATTGACTATAAAAACTCAAGTGTGTTATCTCCTTAAAATGTGTGTTGGGAGAGTTGTATAGTATTAAAAATAGAGAAGGAAGTACTGAGAACACAATTCAGTGAACTATAATAAAAGGATAGGGCAGAAAATCAACACTGACTTCTAGAAGAAAAAATTCCCAATTATGCCTCAGTGGAAGAAATGGTTGTCAGGAATAATATCATGCCTCTAATTATAAAAGCTTGTTAAGAAGGGAGATTACATCAATATCTATTTACATTAAAAAGTGTTGGTATGATACAGAAACGATCACAAGTTTAGATGATAAGTGATAATTCATCATTATGTTTAGGAATCATAAGAGTAAAGCTTCTGATAATGCTCCACTGAATTATATTTTGTTCACAATTGAGTTAAGTATTTTAAACTCAATTTATAAATCAAATTGACTTATTGAATATTTCTTATTCACATCATGGGCTAACTTGTTGAGGATAAAAATGTCAAACCTAAATTTGTTATAATCATTTCATTGATATTTTACCATGTATTACCATGTATTCATAGCTTTTTGTTTATTATAACATTCAAAATAAGTGAATCAAATGATAAGCAAAAACTCCAGGGTAAAAGAAATGTGTTATTCTTATACTCTTCTCCCAGTAAAAAAGATGGTATTGACAAACTTCTCCCAGGAAATAGGGCACTAAAATGCTTAAATTTTATGTTTCTCCATTCTTCTTTCCCAGTTCACATAACATTTTTGAACCAAAATAAAAGAAAAGGTTCTCAAAAAATTAACAAATGTAATTACCATATGATCCAGCAATCTTACTTCTGGGTATTTAAAATAATTGAAATCAGTATCTCAAGGAGCTAGTAGCACTCCCATGTACATTGCAACAGTATTAACCATAGCCAACATGTGGAAACAGCCTAAATGTTCATTGACAGTTAAATGAATAAAGAAAATGCGGTGTCATGCAATGGAATATTATCTGAGCTTATTTTTATTCTCTTTTCTCTTCCATGATTTTCTATCTGCTGTATTTCCTCTCCACTGGAGAGGACTTGATAAACCAGCAGCATGTATTCATTTCTTTACTTTGATTGAAAGATTTTGAAATCTTGAAACTTGAGTATAGAAGAGACTCATGTTATCCAGTGCAATTTCCAGGAGCATTTTCAAAATTTCAAATTTGTTGTCCAACCACTAGTTACCCTCAATTTACATGGTACTTTAATTTTCAGTATTTTTTTGTTCTTTCAAGATTAATTTTAAAGCAATTTTCAATTTAAAGTAAAATTGAGCAAAAGGTACAAATATTTCCCATTTAGTCCCTCTTCCTACACATGCATAGCTTCCTGCAAACTACTGAATCTTTCTGTCCACCCCCTGAACTCATATGTTAAAATGGCAACCCCCAAGGGGACGGTGTTAGGAGATTGGGCCTTTGGAAGATGGTTAGGTTGTTAGAGCTGAGCTCTCATTGATGGAATTAGTGCCCTTATTAAATAAACCACAGAGAGGTCCCCTGCTTCTTCCACCAGGTGAGCAAAAAGATGGTCATCTATGAATCAAGAAGTGAGAAATATATTTCTGTTTTTAAGTCATCTAGTCTATGACATTGTGTTTTAGCAATTGAAATGGACTAAGACACCCACTTCATTAAAAACATTCCCCACCAGAGTGGTCCATTTGTTGCAATTGCTAAACTTACATTTGTACATTGGAATCACCAAAAATTCATAGTTTTAGGGCTCACTGTTAATGTTGTACATTTCATGGATTTTAACAAATATTTAATGACATGTATCCATAATTATAGTTTTATACAGAGTATTTTCACTGTCTCCAAAATCCTCTGTGCTCTGCCTACTCAACACTCTTCCATCTCAAAATCCTTGGCAACCACTGTACTTTTTACTGTTTATATAGCTTTGTCTTTTCCAGAATGTCGTATAGTTGGGCTCATACAAAATTTAACTGCTTTGGTTAGAATGTCTCCTCCAAAGCTCATCTAAAAATGTACTTGCCATTGTGACTATTATAAGGTGATAATTTTAAAAGGTGAGAAGGTGATTCGAATTCTGCCTGCATGCCTTGATTAATGCCTTCATGGAGAGAGTGGGTTACTTATCACAGGAGTGAGTTTTGAATGAAAAAAGTTTTTCCATTATCCTCTCTTGTTCTCACACATGCTCTCTTGCCCTTTTCACCATGGGAAGATACAGCATGAAGGCCCTTGCCAAATGTTAGCACCTTGATATTGGACTTCTCAACCTCTAGAACCAGAAGAAATGCATTTATTTATACATTACCCTGCCTGTAGTATTCTGTTAGAACACAAGAAAGTGGAATATGATAACTAATTGGTAACAAGGAGTGGGGCTGTTGCTATAACAAATACCTGAAAATATGGAAGCAGCTTTGGAACTGGGTAATGGGTAGAGACTGGAAGAATTTGGAGGAGCAGGCTAGAGAAAGTCTAGATTGCCATGAACGGAGCACTTCTGGTGAGGGTTCAGAAAAAGAGAAGAAATACTGGAAAAGTCTAGAACATTTTAGAGATTGCTTAAGTAGTGACCAGAATGTTGGTAGAAATATGGATGGTAAAGGCCATCCTGATGAGTTCTCAGACAGAAAAAACATGTTTGTTTTCCATTTTTAGCGAGACTCTTGCTAAGTCACTTTAGAAAAAAGCCTCTTGCCCTTTACATCTGATCAACCTGCATTGCCTTCCACAAGAGTTCTGGTAAGTCGTTTTAAAATTATTTCTCTACCCTTGATGTCTTTTTTAAGTAATTTTCCACTGACAACCCTCCCCCCACCAATCACCACTGTCAATCTGCTCCTTATGTATAAATATTCCCTTTTCCTTTCTGTTTTTGGAGTTGGGCCCTGTCACTGTCCCCCATTGTGATAGTCTTGACACCTGTTGCAACAATCCCAAGTAGTCTTCCTTACCATTTAACAAATATTGAATTTTTTAACTGTAAGCACTGATAATTTGTTTCTATAGTTGTGCCTGTTACAGAGAGTTCTATAAATTGAATTATACAATATTCGGTCTTTTAAATCTGGGTATTTTAGCTAGCAAATGCAATAGAGATTTATTCATGTTATTGCTTGTATGAACAGTTCATTACTTGCATTGGATAGTACTATTTCATTGAATAGATATACTAGATATTGTTTGCTCATTCTCCAGTAGAAGGACATATGACTTAATTGTTGGTTTTGGTAATTATTAGCAAAGTTGCTATAAACATTGGCATTCTAAGTTTTATCGTTCTAAAACCACCTTTGCAAAATTCTTGGTAATGAGGGAAATCTAATATGATTGACTCCATCTTGCTTCCACCCTCACAGGCTACATTATTGTTTGCTTTGTTTTGTTTTGTTTCTTATTCTAGACCAGAGGCCAAGATAACTATGAAAGGAATTTAGTTTATAGTTAAAATTTGAGGCAAGGAAAACTGACTCCCATCCTTGCTTGGAGACTGGGGCCTCATTCATAGAACAAGGTTAGAATTATGATAGGGATCTGAACTTTGCTGAAAGCAGGCATAAACAATAACCTGCCTTTACTTGCTTAGCTTGCCTTTCTCTAGTGCCTACCACTCGAGCATCGCGTAATGAAAGATCACAAGATTTATAACTTCCCCAACTGCTCCTATAGATAACGTCACTATTGTGACATGTAAATAACTAGTCTTTAAGGTTTTTTCAGATTTAGCATTTGAGCAGATCAAGAGATACCACTTAGACTTGTGATTTCCTTCCCCTAGGAAGTGACTCAATCGTGTGAAGACAGTTCTGATACCCCTGTGATTTTATCCCTGACCCAACCAATCTGCATTTTCATTCCCAGCCCCTTGCCCACCAAATCACTCTTTAAAAATCTAGCCTTCAAATTCTTGGAGAGGAGGATTTGAGAACCATCTCTTGCTCTCCTTGCTTACCTGACCCTGTAAACTCTTTCCCTGCTGCAACACCTGCTCTTCTCGGTGTATAGGATTTTTTCAGGGTAACAGGCAATAGAAGCCTGGTTGAACAATTGCACATCTTGGATAAATACCTAGGAGCACAGTGTTTTATAGTAACTGTATATCTAACTTTATAGAAAATTACCAAAATGTCTTCAAAGTAGTTGTACCATGTTATATTCCCACCAGAAATCTATGGTAGGCTTACTTGCTTCACATCCTCCCCTGAATCTGGTGTTGACAGTTTACCATTCCAATAGACGTAGAATATAGCTTATTGTGTTTTTAATTTCCATTTCCCTAGCAACAAATAGTGCTAAGTACCTTTTTCTGTGCTAACTTACCACCAGCATATATTCATTGGTAAAGTGTCTGTTTAAATTTTTTGTCTATTTTTTAAACTGGTGTTTTAATTTTTAAAAATTTGGTTTTTAAGATGTCTTTATATATTCTAGATAAAAATTCATACAAAATATGTTTGTTGCCAATATTTTACCCCAGTCTGTTGCATGTATTTTCATTCTTTTAACCAATGTCTTTGAGGACAGGATTTTTTTAATATTAGAAAAATTTGATTTAACTTTTATAATGAATAATGTTTTGATGTAATATGTAGGAATTATTTCCTAACGTAAGGTCATAAGGATTTTCTTCTATGTTTTCTACTAGAAATTTTCAAGTTTTCTGTTTTACATGAAGATCTGTGGCACTTTTTTTTTTTTTGAGATGGAATCTTGCTCTGTCACCCAGCCTGGAGTGCAGTGGTGTGATCTTGGCTCACTGCAAACTACACCTCCCAAATTTAAGCAATTCTACTGTGTCAGCCTCCTGAGTAGCTGGGACTACAGACACCTGCCACCAGGCTCGGCTAATTTTTGTATTTTTACCAGAGATGGGTTTTCACCATATTGGCCAGACTGGTCTCTACCTCCTGACCTCAGGCCCGCCTTGGCCTACCAAAGTACTAGGATTACAGGCATGAGCCATTGCGCCCAGTCTATGGCATACCTTAAGTGAAATTTTGTATATAGTGCAAGTTATGGATTAAGGTTCATTTCTGAAAGCACTTGTAGGGGAGAGGAAAACTTTTTCTCTACCCTGTTAGATTCTGTAGCTCAGTCCTATTAATTAAACTGATAAAACATAGATTAACAGGAAAAAAAGCATACAAATTGTATTTGATTCAATATTTTTCATGCATGGGGGCTTCATAGAAAATAAGTGAAAACCCAAAAGGGTGATAAATTGGTGATCAATGAAAAGAGCTATCAAAGAAAGAGCAATTATATATAGTGACATGACTAGACAAAGAAAAGGGCCTTTTCTTTAAGTTAGTAAACTGTAGAGATGACTAGGAAACATATGATACATAAAGGATGTTTAACAAGGTTGCTGCTTTTCTGTTAACGAAGAGGGTAACACATTTGCAAAAGGAAATTCAAATCAACTTTACCAAGAGAAAATTATACCACATTTTTAGGTAAAAAGAGGAAGGGCAGTGAGTTCTTCCTGTGTCTGCTGTTTCTCATTTGCCTTCAGCTCAAAATAATCTTTAAGCTAAAGTGGCATATTTTAGGGTGGCATTTTCTAATCTTCTTCACATCCTTAAACACAATCTTGGAACTGTTTTTCTTTAGTGCTGAATGTATGAGTCTATTTTTTTTAAATATGGGATTTATGAATTTTTAAAATAAAGTTATATACACATGTACACAAAAATGTACATTCTAGGCAATTACAAATACACACAACAAGAAATAAGATTTTTAAAATCCATTATTTGATTAGAGAATAGCCATTGTGAGCATTTTGTTTTGGGCTGTCATGATTTTTTTTTTTTTTAAAGTACTAAGTCATATACTAATTCTTTTAAATAGTATACTCTGCATCCCATACAGTGTTTTAATTTGCCTTTTCACCCAATGATATATTATGAATGTATTTCAATAACTAATGTTCTTACTACCTTCATTATTAATTATTTACAAAATATCTAGCAAAAGTATTCACTCTTTTAAGATTCCATATCATATGGAATATACTTATTTTTCTTACTTAATTTCATTTTATCCAGTAATATAATTATTTATTCACATATTTGATTCTAAGATTATATCTAAGCTCTTTGAAAACAAAGACTACAAATTTTCAACTTTATATCTCACAATACCCAGCTGAAAAAATTAATTGTGACTTAGACTCAAAGAGTGGAATTAAAGATAATTTTCTTTTAACCCTGTACTAAAGTCTCACTAGAACCTTATTCTTAAAGAATAAAGATCACAAGGAAGTTTGTTATTAAAGCACAAAAGAAAAGTGAGTTTTTGTCCTGTATTCCAAATTAGACTTTCTTAATCTAGTCCAATGCTTATAGAAAACTGAACTGATCTCAGAAAATTTAAATAATCTATCCAGGCTATTTGAATGGTTATTAATCTAACATTAATTGAAATTAATGAAGAATAGCAATAACGGTGTGGAAATTCTTAATATACATATTTTTCTAATGAAGGTCTACACACACACACATACACACACACAGAGACACACACACACAATCTAAAACCTCAGAATGCTTAAAGAACCATTCATCAGTGTTATCCTTAAAAGTTTATAATTAAAAGTTTAGTCTATTGATTAAGAGATTCTGTGCTATAGAGATATTTGCTGTTTTTGTTTCTTTGTTTCTTTTTTTTTCCTCAAATGTTTCATGTTGACAAAAAATGTCTCTGGATAGAAGCAAATAATACCAAACCTTGCCATTTTTATTTTAAGTTTCATAATATTTTCTGAACTGCTTATTCCATGGAACTGTTTATTTAATCTACAAATTGTGTGTATATACTTATATTTCTTAATTCATTTTATTTTACCCAGTAATATAATTATTTATTCACATATTTGATTCTAAGATTAAATTGTAAGCTCTTTGAAAACAAAGTCTATACTTACTTTTAGTTCGTGGTGGAATAAGCAGTTTATATAATTTTAAGTAATTGGCTTAAAAACATACTTAAGGGTTAAATGTTACATGCAAATATCTAATTATGTCTCTCTATGCTCCTCTGAAAGGAAATATGTCTTCCTGTGCTTGCGTGAGTTCTCAAATTATTCCTGAATCCTACTGATGCAGAAGCATTTGTCTGGCATCTCTTGTGACTAACATTACAGCAGGTTATCTGTGGCACAAAGGAGTGGATCCTGCAAAAATTCCTCTATGTTTTATCATTTTAAAGCACTTTGGTCTGTGCAGAAATAAATATTATGCAACAATGATTTCATTAAAGGTAGAATATAAATATAAATTTTAAAATTCAATGTTTCCAGAGACTTTGAACTAGGTTACCTGAATATTTAAATTTTGAATTAAAGTTATCTTTTTACTTCACTTACATGAGTATAATAGAGAAATATAGCACTTGTGGTTAATCATGTTATTATGAAAGTCCTCAGAAATTACCTAGGTCAATTCTCCTTAACCATTAGGGGAGTCATAAATTTATTTGAGTATCTGAAGAAATGATGAAACCTATTATTTATATTAAGTAACCATAAAATGTTTTTTATTGTATTCCAACAAGCTAGTTACTTAGGTAAAGGCTTGATCTCTGCACCTCAAATTCCTCATCAATAAAATGAGATAATTGAATTGAATAAAATTTAGTGTCCTATTCTTTTGACTAATTCATGCTTATAAATAATATAGTTTACAAATTGATAAAATATCAGAAAATCTAAAAATGTAACACTGATGAAGCAACTTTACAAAAAATAAATATATAAGAACTAGAAAATAAATACATTCCCAATTTACAATTGTCAAATCCCTATATTGGCCTTTGAAAAAGAGTTAAAAAGAAAACCCTTGTATGCAAAGAATTTCAAATCTAATAAGCAAAGCATTGCACAAACACATAAAAAATAATATAAAGGAGCAAGAGTTAAAGATATTTAAGAACAATTACACGACTAACAATAAGCATTCCTTACCAGATAATGAACTAAAATTTTTTTTGGTGCTCTGGTTTGGGATAAAGACAGTTTTACCATGGGTTAAAGACAAAGAAGAATGTTTAGGGGAATGCTAGGTGGTATGAAAAACATAAATAGAAATAATATTTTATGAAAATTTAAACATTTGAATATGGATGTTGTCAGAAGTGATCTTAAAGAGTCCACCTCGAATTATAATTCAGTTTTCCTATCTCTCTCAGGTCCTGCAGCTGCTTTTAAGGTAGAGGAAAATTTGAAAATTGTTTGGAATTCAGAGCCTCACTTAAACTGGATCAATGCAATTCCACCTCTAAATGTTCTAGGACTTAGACACGTTTAGGTTCCAACACAGGTATTGTTCTTTGGAAGGAGTCCTAATGCTCATTTTCTTTTTATGTTTCTCTAAGGTTGTAATATTAGAAGTAAGAACTGTATTTATTGGTTTATTTACTTTTAACATGTATGGAAGTGGGAAAAGTTTTTATTGATTTAATTTTCTTGATTAATTTATGAATTCAAATACCAAATGGAAAATTTTATTATATTCTTATGGCTAGGCCTTTAATATGAAAATGCTGAAATTTATCTGAACCTGTGCCCCTGGAAAACAACTATGGTTGAGAAACCTTGTGACACAGTTTGACTGTGTCCCCACCCAAATCTCATCTTGAATTGCAGTTCCCATAATCCCCATGTGTCATGGGAGGGGCCTGGTGGCAGCTAATTGAATCATGGGGGTGGTTCCCCCTGCTAGTCTTATGATAGTGAGTAAGTTCTAGTGAGATCTGATGGTTTTATCAGGGGCTTCCCCTTTTGCTTGACTCACATTCTTCTCCTTCCTGCTGCCATGTGAAGAAGGACATGTTTGCTTCCCCTTCTACCATAATTGTAAGTTTCCTGAGGCCTCCTCACTCTTGTGAAACTGTCAGTCAATTAAAGTTTTTCCTTTATAAGTCACCCAGTCTCAGGTATTTCTTCATAGCAGCAGGAGAATGGACTAATGCACCTTGCCAACATTTTGTGTCCCAAGAAATAAGTTATTGCAAAGAACCAGTTTTCTCTATTTGATTTAGATAATACTTTCAAATGACTGGCTTATTTACCTATTAAAAAAGCCATAATAGACACTTGATGTTCTTGTTCTGTGTCATATATTATTTGCTGAATTCTTTGTCCATCCTGATAAATCTGGACAAAACAACCTCTAATTGTGACTTGACCAAGTTACATACAGATTTCTCTCCTTCCTCCACACTGAACTTTAGTCACCTTCAGTTGTTGTTGTTGTTTTTAAATGCATATATTTAAGGTTTACAATATGATATTTTGATATACGTATACATAAAAGAGTCCAAGTAGCTTAAATAATCTTGAGAAAGAAAAAAATAGGAGGCATCACACTTCCTGACTTCAAATTATATTACAAAGCTAAGTTAATCAAAACAATATGGAATTAGGGTAAAAATAGACACACAGACAAGTGGAACAGGATACAGAACCCAGAAATAAATCCAAGCATATATGGTCAACTAATATTCAAAAGAGCCACTAACAAGACACAATAGAGTAAAGATAGTCTTTTCAATAAATAGTGTTGGAAAAACTGAATGTCCCCATTTAAATAATGAAATTTGCCCACTCTTAATTTTAAGGAGGCATTGGGAGCTTCAGCAGCCTTTGGAGTGTAGAACAAACCCCATTTTTTGCTGGCTATCCTATTACACCATCTCTTCATCCTATTCCCCTATACCCTGTTTTTCCAGCGTTACTTACTTTATCTTTTCTGTCTCCCCCTTGAGATACTTATATATCTTTCTATCAGAGTATTCTCACTGTTACAATAGTTCATCTTTGTTGTAATCATCTTTTGGAATACATTTCTCCTAACCTAAATCCAGACTCATTAAAAAAATACATGTAATGTTTTCTGTCCATTTTACTAGATTTTCTAAATCAAATGAATTTTATGTTTAACAGGTAAAGATATTTATTATGGCTTTTACATTTGAAGAAGAAACACCATAATAATATTCTGGCATCATGAACAAGGCGACTTAATCTGAATTTAGAAGCAAGGGTAGGATTGAGGTGACAAAAATAGATTTAATGTTAACTCAGCTTGACTCAACTTTAGATAAGCTTTAGATAGATTCCTTTCTGATTCTACACGCTGACCACTCTTTTCATAGAGCATTGTCTTTTGAAAACTTGGTTTGTAAATTCTGTTTCTGCCCCTTTGAGATAATATAAATTTATTTTAAGTCTTTTGCCCAAATTAAAACCCAGGAATGTCTTCCTCAAGGACCCAGAGGCCATCTCTTATATTTTTCTTCCCTCTTATGGGACATACCAGTATGTTATTGAATAGCTCAGTTTCAGATATGTGACTTTTCTTTTTTTTTGAGATGGAGTCTCACACTTTTGCCCAGGCTGGAGTGCAGTGGAACAATCTTAGCTCACTGCAAGCTCCACCTCCTAGGTTCATGCCATTCTCCTGTCTCAGCCTCCCGAGTATCTGGGACTACAGGCACCCGCCACCATGCCTGGATAAATTTTTGTATTTTTAGTAGAGACAGGGATGAATTTTCAAGTCTGTATGTCTGCTTTGTTGTGAAATAAAATGTGCTCCATTAACCATCTTCAAATCCAAATAAGGCTACTTTCAAATTATTCTCAACCACTATAATATCACAAAGGGTTATAACAAAAAGCCGGCCTAGATTGTCTATTTCAGTGATACAATGACCCTTTTGCCCTAAATATATATTCCCACCATTTATTTTATAAGTGCTCTCAGATTCAGTGCATTCAAATAAATTTATATTTTCCCTGACAATACAGGTGACCCCAAATGACTCTATCTGTATTTCTGAGAGGGTTTTTCAATCTTCACTAGTTTTATATTATCTTCAGGGAGACTTTTTATTGATATGTGCAGGTACAGTAATACAAACGGGATTGCTCTTTTCTAAACCTTTGAAACTTGTAGCCAACAAATATACATAATAGCAAAATTGCAGACATGGCTGCATCTTACAGAAATACACATTTTTCAAATAAATGACACTGCCATATATGGTTGCTCCTATGGATTATAGTCTCCTTGAATGGTCATCATTTCTACATGGAAATATTTGCTCTGAGTTTATATTTGTTGAAGAATGAATTTCTACAGTTACTTTTATTTGTCTCTTTAAGAAGTAGTAGAGTCATCGAGAGAAACAGAAATATAGAGTTACATCTGTTAGAAATCAGTGTGATGTAATTGAAAGAACATCCATGGGTTGTACAATTCTAGGTACAAAATTCAACTCTGAAAATAGCTATGTGACTTTCAGCAAATCAGCCTGATGTTCAGGTTATTTATCTTTAAAATAGCTTTTATTTTATTTGAGTCACTGAGGAATATCTCAGAGTTTCTACAAGACATAAGTGATATGCCCTTTAGAGAACTTACTACAGAGTCTGCTCCCAAAGAACCTCTTTTCTTCTCCCTCCGTATTTCTTTAAAAGAAACTTTTAACTCTGATGCTGAAGAATCCTGATATGCAAACAGAATTAGACTGGTGTTTTCTCAATGGCTGACTCTGGGGTTGTTTTCAGTACAAGACTGAACTTAAGGGTCTAAGCTAGCTACAGCCTGTGATTCAGAATGCTCTGTTGTATTATGTAAGTTAAAATAACCAAATAGCTGCCGCAACAAGTTAATATTAAAATGTCAGTAGTTAAAGAAAGTAGAAATTTATTTATCACCTGGGAAAGTCCATGAAAGCTCTGCTCTGTGCAGCCATCCATGACTCAGGCGAAAGGAATCTCTGTCATATTCAATCTGTGGCTTCTAAGCTCACCCACCCAATGATCAATATCCAGCCAGTAGATGGGAAAGATAAAGTGTGTGAATGACACAGTTAAAGGTTTATTCAGCCTGGAAGTGCTCATCATAACATATGCCCATACTCCTCTGCCCAATTCAGAAGCAAAGGTGGATGGGAAATGTAGTCACATCATGGAAGCCATTGCCAAGCAACAACTTTACTCCACGGAAAAGGAACACAAATCATGGATAGAGCTCTACATACTCATTACCCACCTAAAAGTATTGAAAATTGTTGTAGAAAACCTGAGTGTGCCCTATTATGTAGGAGTGACTGAATAGTATCTTTGGTTGAAACTCATCCTAGTCTAAGAGAACAGTGTGGAGCATTATATTGGTTAAGGAGGAATAATTATTACTAAAAGAAAGAGTGATTTTGAGTCTAGCTTGTTACAAACTGTTTGTTAAATTTTACCTCCATCATTCAAACCTGAAAAAATTAAAACCCATGGACAGGTTCATTTAAAAGAGAGCTATAATTACAGCAGTAAATGAATAAATCAAATACACAGATGTATAAATACATGCGACACCAGGAAATATTCATGTGGCTCCAAGAGCACCAAACAAACCTACTTTGTAAAACAAAATTGCCAATTAAATGGATATTTGCTAATCTAATTTAATTTACAAGTAGGTACTTTTTTTCATTTCATAATTTTGATTTATTTAATATGAAATTAAATAGCTTAAGTAACTGAATTGCCTAAGGCAAATGGCTATTTGTAGGTATGCTTATACTATGCTGAACTTATATTTACAATTTTTATTGTTTATATTTTGTCTGTAGCAAACAGTAATTCCTTGATCTCAACAAGAGAGCTAGAAGCCATATGTTAATTATTGGTCCTTCTAAAATCCTAGCTCTTGACCTTAGACACATATATCTGTCTCTTTACTGGGCATCTTCATTAGACATTTTACTGATATCCCAAACTCAACATATGCTATAACCAGAACAGTGAAACTCCAAACTGTGCCATGCTGCACTCCGCACAGTCTCTCAACCCTCAATCGCAATAATCCATTCATCTTCTATAAGGTCTCAGGAAACTGTGGAAGGATAGAATATGCACCTTAAAGTCTGCCGCTTTGGCACAAGAATTATTTTGAGCTAAAGGGAGCTGAAAAACATCAGACTCAAGAAGGGTGCTCTGACTACTCCCTTTCTTCCTGAAAGCAAGAAATAAGACTCCCCTTTGATAGCACCCTCCCTCTGCCAAGAGGAAAATAATATTATCACCAGAATGGAAAAGTCAAGGCTGAGAGAAATCTGTACAAACAAATGTTGTTAAAATAACCTTTCTCTTCCTTTAGTCTTCCTGTATATTTTAGGTATTTTTACAATTATTAATCTTTGCTCATCCTAGTACATAAGCACATAAGTCAAAGTGCTTTTTAGATCTTCTTCTTTTTTTTTTTTTTTCCTGTGAAGACTCTCATTTACATGTAAATATTTAAATTGTGTGTTTTTTCCTGTTAACTTGTTTTATGTCAATTTAGTTCTCAAGCCCAGCCAGAGACCCTAAGAGGCTAGAAGAAAGATTTTGCCTTTTCAACACTGTTTCTCCGTCTTTACTCATACTGTTGTTATCTCATATCAAAATATTATTATCTTTAAAATTAACTAATATGTATAGTGTTTTTTTTCTGCTTTCCACTCTCACCCTCTCTAAATTAGTGTTCATTGTTGTCCAAATCGTGTCAAAGATAGCTGAACCAATTGGATGAATACAATTGTATTAATCTGATTATGTCATATTCTGCTGTTTTTGTTAAACCTGTTCATTGATCTTCAGTGTTAATAGTATGAAGTTCAAACTTTTCAGCAAGCCAAACAACGATTTACATTTTCAAGCCTCTACTTATCTTTTCAAATTTATCTTTAGGTAATTAGCAGTATGAACAATTATAATAGCTATTGTCTACCAAAATCATATTTTCCTCAGTCCGTATTTCAAGCAGTGAACTTGGAAATGTTACATGATCTTTTTATGGGAGAAAATTTTATAGTATAATTATTCATATCAGTAAAATTGAGAAGGTGATATTTATTCAAGAAAGTGTATCACATAGGCAATCATAGTCTAAGAGAATGGTGCAGTGAAAGACTAGACGCTAGTGAAAATTATGGATATAATTTGATTTCATTTATATTTTGAACAGAGGATAGGAAAAAATAAGAGAAAAATATTGTAAGCAAGCAAACAATGTACAATGAATAGCACTGAAAATGGCAAACTCTGAAATTCAGGGATTAATAAGTGCATGCCTTCATTAATTTAAATCATGCCCCTATTTCCAACAGAAACATAAGCAGTGGTCTTTCTGCATTTGTAGGAAAAAAGTGGCCTTAGTTTCTTATGAATCTTCTCCCTGAAATGACCTTATTGCTACATCTACATGCAAGCAAGTGAAGCCAGGTGTTACCAAATTGACTTTTAATAGATATGCAATGATCTGAGCTTCTTCACTAGTCATTGTGCATATGCATCTATATTTGTGATGCTGAACTTCCATGTGTGTACCTTTAATTTTGAAGATGAGATTTACAAAAAATGAAACGTTTTTGGCAAGATTGCTGGACAAACCTCGTAAAATAATATTTGTCAAAACTTTGAAATGTTTTAAAGCATGGTAGACGTTAGTATCATCAGTATGATGAAGCCATTATTCCTATCACAGAAGTATTTAATTGCCTCCTAAGATAGAGAAATACAATAGGTCATGTTTTGACATTATGGAAAAATTTAAAATAAAGTTACTACCAGTTTTTTCTCACTGTAGCATGGCAGCCATTTGCCATGGTAGACATTGTAGTATAAAAAGTAGAGTCAAGTTATTTTTTTGCATGCACTAGCATAGTGAATTTTTCCAAAACATTTCCAAATAGCCTTTGCCAAATATAGACAACATATTTTAAGATGAAAATAGTAAAGAAAATATAGAGAAAATAGATTATAGACATAATTTTAATGGAGAAATAAAAAGTAGAACATAATGGGTATCTATAACAATTGGCAGATTGTTATTGCTTGACTTGGGAATTATTGAATCAACTTACAACTCAGGCTGTATTTCCAAGGACAGTAGAAATCTGTAGGGAGGTTTTTTGTTTTTTTTTTTTAAATCTGCAATAAATTATGCTTATTCTAGGAAAACTTAATTAGAGGTTTTAATCTAAAAACTATTGGAGCTTTGCCAGTTTGTCATTAGGTTTTATCTCGATTTAAAATCTGTCCTAAAATGTAATGCTACCATCCCCTGTAAGATACAGAGTAGCACTCTAAATCTAGAAAATTAAGGCAAATAACAAAGATTTCCAGAATATTTTTCAAATTTTAACAACTTTGTAAATTTATTTAAATAGTTAACAAGCTGGTATTGAGAACACTATACATTAGTTCATTTTTTATTACAACCCATCCTCGAGATTCATCCTACTCCAAACAAAATATCATTACACATTGCTGATACATGTCTCATCTATATTTTACATTTTGCATGTAACTCTTTGTATGATTGTCATTACAGGATGAACTTGAGATGGTGTGCAATACATCCCAGGTACAAGGTCATCTATTTCTTATCTAAGAAAACAGGAAACTTTTTCTAAGTTTATTGCAAGAATTATGAATCTCCAGCATGGAACATCACAATACTTCAGGATGGGCCCAAGAATCTGCAGTTCAGCTAGTTTCCTCTGAACTTTTGTACATCCCCATGGAGATTTAATCTTTCTTTACTCCAGGTTTCCACTGCCCTTTATGCATGCAGTATCAACTGTACTGCACTTATCTATATAAATATGGTTTCTCGAGTGGAATATGAGATATTTGAGGGAAGAAGCCATTTTATTCACATAGGACTCTTTGGAGAATAGCCAACACAGGGTGTGATACAAAGAAGGCCTGGTGAAAGGTAGAATAAACTTACACAAATCTAAATGTGTAAAGAATGACTAGAAATTTGAGGGTAACAGTACCGAAATATGGCAGAAATTGTAATGAGAAGAGTATATTTATGATATTACAAGCAAAACCCATTATATTCTATTAGAAAATCTCTGTTGGGAGAATAGGGGAAAATATGCTTGGAATGATAAGCAGTGTTAGGTGAGATTGGGAAGGGCTTTGAATGCAAATCTGAAGAATTTTAACTTCAATTTATGCAAAAAGAAACTATTAATATTTATTAAAGGGAAAATAATAGGTGGAAAATAATATAAAAAATCTAATGTGGCAAAATATATATAGCATGGCAGTGTGGGTTTAATTGGATAGTAAAGAAAACTGTTGGAAGCCATTGTCATACCCAGGAATAAAGGGATGACAGAACAGTGATATCATCAACTCTGGTGTTGTTTATTCCATGTGTACAGTTATATTTAGAGATAAAGTATGTCTGTAAACTTTACATGTACAAAATACAAGTATATTCTGAAGAGGTAAATCAGTTGCAGAAACAATTTAAAATTATTTTTAAATTAATCATCTTTTCTGTTTGAAAACTTATTTTAATATAAGATAATAGCATTTAGATCATGGCTACAAAATTTTATTCTAATATATTTTCTAAACTCTTGGGGCCAAAAGTATATATATCAAAAGAGCACATGAAATAAAGTACTATCAACTTTTAAAGAATGAAAAGAAGAAAAATTCTGGTTAATTTGCAAATTTAAAAAATAATACATGAAGGCTCTTGAAGGACTGGAACTATTAAACAGTAATATTAGGATTATTTTCACTATTTGCCTTATGCACAATAATTATGAAAACATGGAAAAAACTTGTTGAAGTATGCTATTTAAGGAGAAAGAAAGGTAATAGTCACTCATAGTCTTGAGAAGTTGACATCAAGTAAAGTAAAAAATAAGGTTTTCATTTTACCTTTTTTAAGTTGATGAATTTGAATATCATGCAATTGTTTATTTTAGAAAGAATGTGAATACTTTCAGAGTGGGTAGAGGTGCTGTCTGCTTTGTTCATATACCAAGAGTTATAAAGTGTATAGATAAATGTGTGAAAGAAGTTACAGTTCACAAAGAGACTAAAGATGTGAATTAAAAATAAAGTAGATAAGTTCTATGACACCCCTCCACTCTAGAGAAGATGACAGCAGATAGTTGCAGAAGCAAATGAATGAGTTTCAACAAGGAAAATATTTTTTTCTTTCTTTTATATGAAAGGAATTGAGGCTTTATTTATTTATTTATTTATTTATTTATTTATTTATTTATTTATTTTCTTGACAGAGTTTCGCTCTTGTCCAGGCTGGAGTGTAATGGCGCGATCTCAGCCCGCTGCAACCTCTGTGTCCTGGGTTCAAGAGATTCTCCTGCCTCACTTCTGGAGTAGCTGGGATTACAGGCACCCGCTACCATGACCAGCTAATTTTTGTATTTTTAGTAGCAACAAGGTTTCACCATGTTGGTCAGGCTGTTCTCGAACTCCTGACCTCAGGTGATCCACTAGCCTCAGGTTCCCAAAGTGCTGAGATTACAGGTGTGAGCCACCACACCTGGCCTAAGGCACTCTTAATAGCATTGGGAGTGTTATATAGAAATAATTAAATAAGTAATTGTATCCATGCATTGCTTAATGACAAGCGCTATATGCAGAGAAATACGTTTTTATGCAATTTTGTCACTGTGCAAACATCATGGATTGTACTTAACACCTAGATAGTGTAGCCTACTACACACCTGGACTATATGGTATTATTGTTCCTAGGCTAGAAACTTGTATAGCATGTAACCGTATATTAAATAATGTAGGCAATTGCAACACAATGGCAAGTCTTTGTATATCTAAGCATATCTAAACATTAAAAAAGCTACAGCAAAAATATGGTACAAAAGATAAAAAATGGAACACTTGTATAGATCATTTAACGAAAATGGAGCTTGCAAGACTAAAAGTTGCTCTGCGTGAATCAGTGTATTAGTCAAGGTATCCAGAGAGATGCAACCAATAGAATATATGTATATATAAAAGCACATTTATTAGGGAGAATTGGCTCATAAAATCACAAGTCAAATTCCTATGTTAGGTCATCTGCAAGCTAGGGAAAGAGAAAAGCCTGGAGTTGCTCGGTCTGAGTCCAAAAGCCTCAAAAACAAGGAAGCAAACGATGCAGCCCTCAGTCTGAAGCTGAAGGCCTGAGAGCCCTCGGGAGGTTGCTGGTGCAAGTCCCAGCGTCCAAAGGTCGAAAAACCTGGAGTTGGATGTTCAAGGATGGGAGAAAGAGAAGCAAAGTGTTCAGCAAGAGAAAAGAGAGAATGAGTGAGAAACTCAGTAAGCTGCTGCTTCTTCTGCCTGCTTTTTACTACCCATGCTGGCAACTGATTGGATGGTGCCCACCAATCTTGGGGGTGAGTCTTCTTCCTGTCCCAGTACACTGAATCAAATGTCAGTCTCCTCGGGCAGCACCCTCATAGACACACTCAGAAACAATGTTTCACCAGCCACCTAGGTATCCCTCAATCCAGTCAAGTTGACACCAAATACTAACCATCACTATCAGGAATTGAGTGGGGAATGAACCCGAAGGCCTGGGACATCACCGTACACTACTATCAACTTTATAAACACTGTACTTAGGCTACACAAAATTTATTACAAAATTAAATAATTTTGCTACATCTTATAATGGCTACAATGTCACTAAACATGGAAAGTTTTCAGTTCCGTTATAATATAGGACCACTGTCATTAATATATGGTGCCTGACTGTATATGACAACAAAATATGTAACAGACCAAGAGAAAAGATAAGAGTTAGACAGAAGTATTTATCTGAAAACATTTCAGACATGGAGAAAGTATCCTGATTTGACATGTTGGATGTGGAACAGATTCAAATGTATTATAATATTAACTGACTTAATTGGAAGGAATCTGGAATTGAGGTCAAAGAGTTAAGAGGCCAAGAAATTAATGGTATAGCATCATATATCAAATTACAGAAAATCATAATTCCTGTGGTCAACTATTTTTTTACCTTTTTAATCTATTTTGGTAAATAGGATATTTTATCAGAGATAAAAATTATTTTAAATATTAATTAGCCATACATACAAATCAGATTGACCTCTTATTTATAGACTTTTTCAGAGGTCAGAGGGTACAAATTTCCTTCCAAGGAGGGCATAACTCATGGATCTAGGGAAATAGAAGTCCCTGACTGAAGAAGGACAGAGACAACCTCCTAAGAATTTAAGTCTTTAATGGTTGAACAGATACACAGATTGAGTGGTA
>NW_012101262.1:139522-145897 GCF_000951045.1 Mandrillus leucophaeus
TTCTGTCTTCCTATTTGGATGCCCTTTATTTGTTCAGAGTAAACAACTTGCAGAATGGGAGAAAATTTCTGCAAACCATGCATCAAAGGTCTAAGATCCAGGGTCTATAAAGAACTTAAAGTTACAGGAATAAAAGCAAACAACCTTGTTACAAAGTGGACAAAGGAGATGAAGAGACACTTTTAAAAAAAGACATACATGAGGCCAAGAGTGATATGAAAAAAAGCTCAACAACATCACTGATCATTAAAGAAACACAAGTCAAAACCACAATGAGACACCATTTCACACCAGTCACAATGGCTACTACTGAAATATCAAAAAATAACAGATGCTGGTGAGGTTGTAAAGAAAAGGGAACACTTCTTTTGGTGAGAATGTAAGTCAGCTCAGCTATTGTGGAAGACAGTGTGGTGGTTCTTCAAAGACCTAGAGACAGAAATAACCATTTGACCCAGCAATCCCATTACTGGCTATATACTCAAAGGAATAGAAATCATTCTATTATAAAGACAAATGCACATGTATGTTCATTGCAGTACTATTCACAATAGTAAAGACATGGAATCAACCTAAACGCTCATCAATGATAGATTGTATAAAGAAAACGTGGTATATATACACCATGGAATACTATGGATCCACAAAAAGAATGAGATCAAGTTCTTTGCAGGGATGTAGATGGAGGTGGAGGCCATTATTCTTAACAGACTAACACAGGAACAGAAAACCAAATACCACATGTTCTCACTTATAAGTGGGAGCTAAATGATGAGAATATATAGACACAAAGAGGGGAACAATACACACTAGGGCCTACTGGAGGGTCAAAGGTGGGAGGAGGGAGAGCATCTGGAAAAATAACTAATGGGTACTAAGCATAATACCTGGGTAATGAAATCATCTGTACTATAAATCCCTGTTATACAAGTTTACCTATGTAACAAACTGCACATGTATCCCTTAACTTAAAATAAAAGTTAAAAAAGAAGAAAAGTATTGAGACCATGTCATGTAATCTGGAGAATACAAGTTATCAGTGAAAGATCTGCAACTATAGGAGACAGAATTATCTAGGAGTCAGAATTTGGGGCATATAAAATGAGTACTAAATGAAACTCTCCAAGACATAGAGGAGAGGTTAAATGACAGGATAAAGAAAATAAAAGCCCCAAATCAGGAAGTCGAATAGATGATGAAAAAGTTAGTTGTTTAGAGACATGATGTAAGTTTTGCTCTTTGAGATAATGGACAAGAGCATCTCTATCTGAAGTAGGGATTAGTGATTGAAACAATAGGTTGTGAAGTGGACATTCGGAGTTTGAATTCTGACTCCTGGGTGACTTAATTAACTTCTCTGTCATGCCTCAAGGGGTTGCTGAGAGAGTTAAATAAAATAATATGTGCATATTCAATATTTTAAATACCTATCATTACTATTATTGATAACCACCTTATCTTGTTTTTAATAGGAAATCTCTTGATGGAGCTCAGATAAAGAGTAAGACTTTTTAATTGTAATCTTTCTCAAATGAATTGACTTCATAATATTTCTCCCTATTTCTTTTCACACAGTTTTCTTCCCGAAGAAATGGAAAGAGCACTGGACTAGAAAACTAAATGAAAGCTTGCCCTCTAAACCATCTAAATGACTAACCTTGGACTTGAAGGCTGTGATTCTTTGATTACATTTAAGACAGACAAAATTGACCCAAGTCTCAGATTCTTACAGGTTAACCTCTTCTGGAAAGTTTCCCAAATAAATAAGACAGAGAATTGCTTTTCAAAGATCTCTGCTAGATTTTTTCCTGTCAGTAACATTTAAACTACAAATCGCTGGTGGCGGCTAAATGAGAAAAACATTGAAAATATATGGTATTAAGACAGTCATTGGTCTAAGAATCTCATTTATCTGAAACCACATTATCTGAAAACCTCTGCAAAAATGAATTATGCATTTATCTAAAAACAACAACAGAAAAGGTTTTTGTCTCACTACAGCGTACAATTTTTAAGATAATCTTTCATAGTATTTTTTTGTGTGTGTGACTAAGGAGATCAATAACATCAGAAAATAGAAGAGTTTGGCATGCAAATTAAATTTAAAACTAATATGGATGAAATAATTATATGAGCATAATTATACTATATTGCATTCTTTCTACATGAAGTGATATTTGATGAAATGAGTACTACAGTAATTAAATTTGTCACCACTGTCAAAAACAAGAATAAATAACTCTGAATTTGGCAGTGTTTGGCTGTATTTTTTGGATAGCCACTTTTAAGCTTACTTTTTTTTTCTTTTTCCTTTCTTCCTCTCTCCCCTTCCTCTCTCTCTCTCTCTCTCTCTCTTTCTTTTTGTTGATTTTCAACCACAAATCTCACTTTCAATTTCTACGTAAATTAGTTCTAATGTACAATTACATTAATTGTCCTAGTTTACATGGATTGGATTGGAGTCTTTTGGAAATAATGTGTTATGCTCAAAAGAAACTTTAAAAATTTAAATTCCTGTGAAGAAAAACCAAATCAGGTTTTCTTTATTAACACCCTTCAATCTGCAACAGCTTGATAGCTGTCTATCTTTGTATCTTCGTAGCATCGTTTCTACCTATCATTTTGGATTATATTGTAAAGCCTTCTCAAATGACCACAGATGCCATAAGTTGTAAGATGATTATTTTACTTGGATCTATAGGTTCTAAACACTCAGTATGTAATCTCATAATTTTTGCTTATTTAATGAAAATATAGTCAGCTAACAGATTTGTGAATTTCCAATACAACTCAAAATTTGGGAAAAACTATTTCAAACAGTTAAGTGAAATAAATAATTAAGGGTAGTTCTTATTTATTGGCAAATTATATGAGCAAGAAATAGCAGAATAATGAATAAAAAAGCATATTTGATAAGCTAACCATAGCTACTGACCTCCCAACTGACACTGGTTTTTATAGCACCTATTCCTGGGAAAATAAAATGAGATTTGGGTCAATAAGCTTCTTGCATTCTTTGGAGGCATATATCATAAGGGGACACATGTGCCTTCTCTTTAAAATAGTTTTATTACAGAATATTTTCCAATGTGTGAGTTTTAGAAATGAAGTAATAAGATGCTAGTATGGGATCATAATTTTGCCTGCTGAAATAGAAATGGAAATTACTGTTAAGAGCAAGGAAAAGCAAGGGAGTTTCTACTTCTGAAGTTACCTTTTGCCTTGTTTTTCTAGAAGCATAATTAATGTAAAGGTGAGGAAGAAAATAGATATGAGTTGTAAAGCCATTGTCCTCGCTCTGAGCAAGCTTAACCTGTTCATCTCAGTTCTTCCAATCTCCAGTCTTTTACCAGAAGAAATGCTACAATTTGAAATATCAGAGTTGCCACTGAGAAAAGATTCATTTTCATTTTCTATTTGACAAATATTTAGTATCCAAAATATGCAAAGACCTTAAAATTTAATAATAAGAGAAATTGAACATTAAAACTTTAGCAAAAAGTTTAAACAAACATTTAAAAAGAGAAGATAGCCAATAAGTAGGTGAAAAACAGTCACCATCATGAGTTTTCAGGAAAATACAACTGAAAATCACAATTTGATACTGTTAAACATCCACAATACTGAGTGCTGGGAAGTACGTGCAGGAACTGAAACTCACATACATTGTTGATGAAACCGTAAAATGGTAAACCATTTGGGAAAACAATTTGGCAGTTCTTATAAGGTTAAAAACACATTTAATATGTGACTCAGGAGACATTTACCACATAAATTTACTATATCTATTTAATAAAAAAAGTCAGACAAAATATTTGTGTAAATCTTATAGTAGCTATATTCATAAAAACCCTGGTCTAGAAACAATTTGGATGTTCATCAACAAATGAGTGCATAAACAGATGGTGTCATATCTGTACAATAAAATACTAAAAGGAGCCAATTATGTACACACAGAAAAAAAGATGAATTTCTGATATATTCTGCTGAACAAAAGAAAGTCAGACCCAAAAGAGTTCTGTCTCTTAAAACATACCTGCAAAACCTTTGACACTCCTATCACAAAGTTAGAGTCAAATTTTAGCCATCTGCCAGCCTCAACTACCAGACAAGAGAGGAAGAGAACATTCAGATGATTCCAGATTCCAGACAATCTTCAAGTCCTCCCAGACATGGTCAAATACAGCTCTGCCCAAATTATTTAGTGACATAAACAATTGTTATTGTTGTATGTTATTGACATTTGAGATGGCTTGTTATGCAAAAATAGATATCAGAATGTATGTTTCTACTTACATGAATTCTAGAAAAGTTTATAGGGACTGATGTGAGCAAACTCAAGGAATTATCTTAAGATGTTAGAAATATTCTATATCTTGATTATGATTGTGGTTATATAGTTCTATAGATTTGTCAAAACACTAATTTTAAAAATATCTCTGACCTTAAATTCAGATATGTATTTTTATATTTGTTTCTGGCTTTTCAATCTGGTGTCTCACTCAGTTTTTTCTCACTTGCTTACCCTTCTCTTGAATGTTCATGAGACATTCATTCCTATGCCTTCTTAATCTTTGGAATATAAATGAATGAATGAGCAAGTAAATAAACTCTTGCACAAAGAAGTACTTCTATTCACAACTGGAATCAATTTCAGACCCAATTTCTGGCATAATTTCTTCTACAGAGGAAATATTTCTATCACTGGCACTTTTGTACCAGATGTTCTTTGGCTTTGGCCAGGGCATGCCTTTGTCTTTTTGCTACCATACATGTTTCTGTATTGTCTATTAGTCATAATTTTAGGATGATGAATCAGCATAGTTTGCTTGAGCCTGAAGGCTTTTCCTGGACATAGGACTTCTAATTCTAAAACCTGAAATTTCTAGGAAGACAGGGACATTTGTTCACCTTAATTTGTTCAAATTGGAAGCTGACCATTCATAGCCATGGTTCTGGATTCCTTGTCTCAGGTCTTTCTAGAAACTGTATCTGATTATATTTTATTTCCTATTCCTGACTAATGATTGTAGTGCGCATTCTTCAAGTTACACTTTCTCCACATAGTTTGTAGTTACCATTTTATGCTACTTACCATTTTCTAAGCCATTGTCTTGCCACTCCTCCTCACTCATTCATTTCCAATTCTGACTTAGGAAACATCATATCCTGTTCAAATTGGCTATGAGACCCTAAAACCTGGTACCACCATTGAAGCTGGTCATCCTATATTGAATGAAAACCGAGCCATTTCAACACTGGATCCACTTGTCTGCCTCTGTGTCAGTTCCTGCTATCACAAATACCAATATTCTGTCCACACCCTGTTACTTGGTCCTGTTCTGCCTTCCCAACCACCTTCACCCTAATAGCTCCCAGATATGCTTGACAACTCCATGACTGGTTTCAGCTGGCTCTCATCTTCCCTACCATATATTTTTAGTATACCTAAATGTACTAAAGCAATGTTACCCTTGTTCTTTCCAGTCCAGTACACATCCTTCAAGAGTATATGTTTCTGGACTGCACTGAGCAGTGTATCTGGACTCTTTCGGGGGTGAGATGCTACTTTTTTTTCCTTCAAATATCTCTATTGTTCCTGAAGCTACTGACACACAGATTGCTATCCAGAATGTATGTCCTCCTTTGCTTCCCTCCCTCAATGCAGCTTATTATATGCATCTCAAATCAATACATAAATATGTTTCAATGTAAAAATGACATCTTTCAGAATAACTTCTGAATTAAAAATTAGCTATTTTATAGCAAAGTCAATTTATAAATCAGGGTATAATTACAATTTAAAGATGTATCAGTATTTATTTATTGAATACTGATTATGTGCCAGGCATAGTTTTTAATGTATACACATATATATGTGTATGCACACACACACACACACACACACACGTATACACATATACACATACATATATATAAATATATATACATATATATATGAGGCCACTTGAGTCCTTCAAATATTAACTATTTTTCTAACATTTCACAGCAGTTAGTGAAATAATGTAAATTTAAAATCAGTGCAATCTAACTTGAAAGTTCCTGCTATCAAATATTTTTAAATATTACACTTTTCCACCTCATAGATAATTTACACAAATGGAAGTTTTGAGTAAAGAAAACTGGCACAGGTTTTGACTAAAGTAAGTTACAGAAAGGTAGGAAAAAATAAATTTTATCCAAAGTTTAAGTTTTCTACAAGCTGGTAGTGGAGCCAGAATGCAAAATCAAATTCCATGTCCTTTCCATTCAATCCTTATGCTTTATTTACCTCAACTAATAAAAAGGAGATTATACTAGAATTTTCCTCACAAGGTAATGTTGAAATCTATGAGAGATAATATGTGTATGTAT
>NW_012101262.1:145947-152058 GCF_000951045.1 Mandrillus leucophaeus
CCCGGGCGCGGGAAAAATGGGTGAAGAAGAAGCAGGAAGAGCGCCATCTTTTATGAGGTATTAATACAGGGGAAAAGGCAAAGATAGGGAGGAGGTGTAAGGTGGAAATGAATAAAGCTCAGGCGTTTTTAATCGTCAATTATTATTCGCTATGGCCGGGGCGTGCAGCTCCGGACACAGAATATTTTCCAATGTGTGAGTTTTAGAAATGAAGTAATGAGATGCTAGTATGGGATCATAATTTTGCCTGCTGAAATAGAAATGGAAATTACTGTTAAGAGCAAGGAAAAGCAAGGGAATTTCTACTTCTGAAGTTACCTTTTGCCTTGTTTTTCTAGAAGCATAATTAATGTAAAGGTGAGGAAGAAAATAGATATGAGTTGTAAAGTCATTGTCCTCGCTCTGAGCAAGCTTAACCTGTTCATCTCAGTTCTTCCAATCTCCAGTCTTTTACCAGAAGAGATGCTACAATTTGAAATATCAGAGTTGCCACTGAGAAAGGATTCATTTTCATTTTCTATTTGACAAATATTTAGTATCCAAAATATGCAAAGACCTTAAAATTTAATAATAAGAGAAATTGAACATTAAAACTTTAGCAAAAAGTTTAAACAAACCTTTAAAAAGAGAAGATAGCCAATAAGTAGATGAAAAACAGTCACCATCATGAGTTTTCAGGAAAATACAACTGAAAATCACGATTAGATACTGTTAAACATCCACAATACTGAGTGCTGGGAAGTACGTGCAGGAACTGAAACTCACATACATTGTTGATGAAACCGTAAAATGGTAAACCATTTGGGAAAACAATTTGGCAGTTCTTATAAGGTTAAAAATACATTTACTATGTGACTCAGGAGACATTTACCACATAAATTTACTATATCTATTTAATAAAAAAAGTCAGACAAAATATTTGTGTAAATCTTATAGTTGCTATATTCATAAAAACCCTGGTCTAGAAACAATTTGGATGTTCATCAACAAATGAGTGCATAAACAGATTATGTCATATCGGTACAATGAAATGCTAAAAGGAGCCAATTGTGTGCACACAGAAAAAAAGATGAATTTCTGATATATTCTGCTGAACAAAAGAAAGCCAGATCCAAAAGAGTTCTGTGTCTCTTAAAACATACCTGCAAAACCTTTGACACTCCTATCACAAAGTTAGAGTCAAATTTTAGCCATCTGCCAGCCTCAACTACCAGACAAGAGAGGAAGAGAACATTCAGATGATTCCAGATTCCAGACAATCTTCAAGTCCTCCCAGACATGGTCAAATACAGCTCTGCCCAAATTATTTAGTGACATAAACAATTGTTATTGTTGTATGTTATTGACATTTGAGATGGCTTGTTATGCAAAAATAGATATCAGAATGTATGTTTCTACTTACATGAATTCCAGAAAAGTTTATAGGGACTGATGTGAGCAAACTCAAGGAATTATCTTTAGATGTTAGAAATATTCTATATCTTGATTATGATTTTGGTTATATAGTTCTATAGATTTGTCGAAACACTAATTTTAAAAATATCTCTGACCTTAAATTCAGATATGTATTTTTATATTTGTTTCTGGCTTTTCAATCTGGTGTCTCACTCAGTTTTTTCTTACTTGCTTACCCTTCTCTTGAATGTTCATGAGACATTCATTCCTATGCCTTCTTAATCTTTGGAATATAAATGAATGAATGAGCAAGTAAATAAACTCTTTCACAAAGAAGTACTTCTATTCATAACTGGAATCAATTTCAGACCCAATTTCTGGCATAATTTCTTTTACAGAGGAAATATTTCTATCACTGGCACTTTTGTACTAGATGTTCTTTGGCTTTGGCCGGGGCATGCGTTTGTCTTTATGCTACCATACATGTTTCTGTATTGTCTATTAGTCATAATTTTAGGATGACGAATCAACATAGTTTGCTTGAGCCTGAAGGCTTTTCCTGGACATAGGACTTCTAATTCTAAAACCTGAAATTTCTAGGAAGACAGGGACATTTGTTCACCTTAATTTGTTCAAATTGGAAGCTGACCATTCATAGCCATGGTTCTGGATTCCTTGTCTCAGGTCTTTCTAGAAACTGTATCTGATTATATTTTATTTCCTATTCCTGACTAATGATTGTAGTGCGCATTCTTCAAGTTACACTTTCTCCACATAGTTTGTAGTTACCATTTTATGCTACTTACCATTTTCTAAGCCATTGTCTTGCCACTCCTCCTCACTCATTCATTTCCAATTCTGACTTAGGAAACATCATATCCTGTTCAAATTGGCTATGAGACCCTAAAACCTGGTACCACCATTGAAGCTGGTCATCCTATATTGAATGAAAACCGAGCCATTTCAACACTGGATCCACTTGTCTGCCTCTGTGTCAGTTCCTGCTATCACAAATACCAATATTCTGTCCACACCCTGTTACTTGGTCCTGTTCTGCCTTCCCAACCACCTTCACCCTAATAGCTCCCAGATATGCTTGACAACTCCATGACTGGTTTCAGCTGGCTCTCATCTTCCCTACCATATATTTTTAGTATACCTAAATGTACTAAAGCAATGTTACCCTTGTTCTTTCCAGTCCAGTACACATCCTTCAAGAGTATATGTTTCTGGACTGCACTGAGCAGTGTATCTGGACTCTTTCGGGGGTGAGATGCTACTTTTTTTTCCTTCAAATATCTCTATTGTTCCTGAAGCTACTGACACACAGATTGCTATCCAGAATGTATGTCCTCCTTTGCTTCCCTCCCTCAATGCAGCTTATTATATGCATCTCAAATCAATACATAAATATGTTTCAATGTAAAAATGACATCTTTCAGAATAACTTCTGAATTAAAAATTAGCTATTTTATAGCAAAGTCAATTTATAAATCAGGGTATAATTACAATTTAAAGATGTATCAGTATTTATTTATTGAATACTGATTATGTGCCAGGCATAGTTTTTAATGTATACACATATATATGTGTATGCACACACACACACACACACACACACGTATACACATATACACATACATATATATAAATATATATACATATATATATGAGGCCACTTGAGTCCTTCAAATATTAACTATTTTTCTAACATTTCACAGCAGTTAGTGAAATAATGTAAATTTAAAATCAGTGCAATCTAACTTGAAAGTTCCTGCTATCAAATATTTTTAAATATTACACTTTTCCACCTCATAGATAATTTACACAAATGGAAGTTTTGAGTAAAGAAAACTGGCACAGGTTTTGACTAAAGTAAGTTACAGAAAGGTAGGAAAAAATAAATTTTATCCAAAGTTTAAGTTTTCTACAAGCTGGTAGTGGAGCCAGAATGCAAAATCAAATTCCATGTCCTTTCCATTCAATCCTTATGCTTTATTTACCTCAACTAATAAAAAGGAGATTATACTAGAATTTTCCTCACAAGGTAATGTTGAAATCTATGAGAAATAATATGTGTATGTATGTGTGTGTGTGTGTATATTTGTACATACACATATATGTATATATGTATGTATATATGTGTATATATGTATGTATATTGTGTGTGTGTGTGTGTGTGTGTGTATATGTATGACTTAAATAAAGTATAAAGATTGAATGGAAAGGGCATGGAATTTGAGTTTGCGTTCTGGCTCCACTACCAACTTGTGAAAAACTTAAACTTTGGATAAGATTTATTTTTTCCTTCCTTTCAGTAACTTACTTTAGTCAAAACCTGTGCCAGTTTTCTTTACTCGAAACTTCCATTTGTGTAAATTATCTATGAGGTAGAAAGTGTAATATTTAAAAATATTTGATAGTCGGGACTTTAGCGTTAGATTGCATTTATTTTAAATTCATATTATTTCAATAACTGCTATGAAACATTAGGAAAGTACTTAACATTTGCAGGGTTCAAGTGATCTCACCAATCAGATAGAATTGAATTGAGAAATTCTTGTGACTAAATAAATATTTACACACACACATATATACACACACACATAATATATATATATGCATGTGGTGTGTGTGTGTGTGTATACTATTATTCCAAACTCCCGACCAGCGCATAAGAACTAGTAGAATTTTATTAATAAGCTATATGTAGTTTGGCCAATTGACTGTACACTACTTATTTTGAAGTATTTTTGAAAAGCATTTAAATTGTTGACTATAAACAACAAATCTTACAAGTAAATCAAATTATTATTAATTTTAGAAAATATTTCTTACAGAACTCATTTTAAGTTTTGTTTTGAAATTACATTAAACTCTATTATGTGTAAGAAACAGTAAGTGACATGATAACTATACAAATGACTCAAACATAATCCCTAAATTCTATTAACCTAAATAATAGAAGATTCCTTATCATCTTACTTTTTACCAGGTATAGACCTTAAAATTAATAATACTTTAAACTGAAACACAGAGAGATTAAGTAATTTTCACAAGTTCACATAACAATTAGGGATAATATGACTTCAAATTCAGGCAATTTAATTTCAGAGTTCACTGCTTACCAGTCCACCTTCAAGTATCTCAAGGTCTAATTTTGATTTGCACTGTTCTATATGTAATATTTTATAATAGTCATTTTTAAAATAGACACCATCTCAATGACATTGACAATCGAAAGTCATGAGATTTATTCACGTTGCTTTCTAATTGAACAAACAACTGATACTCTAAAATGACAGGCCGTTATTTTGTTGTTGTTAAAGAAAATTCAGAAATCATTTCAGAGTCTTAATTTGCCAGCTAATCACTAAGGGTGATTCAATGTGTTTGATCTAACGGATATCCCAACAACCATGGAGACATGTTTAAAATCTCACGTTGGGATTTCCCAGTGATGAAAGGGGATAGTCTTATCTGACCTAAATCTCTTGTGTCTTGGCAGCCTAGAGGTTTGTCCTTGGGAATATAAAAATATAACATTAAATTAATTTTCTGTCTCTACCCCAGTAATCATTCATACATGTTTAATGTTTTCTTGTATACTTAAGACATTTTAGTAAAATTAAATTTAGTAGAAGTAAATCTACTTTATAATTCACCCGACCTTCTCCTATAATACCACTGACAGTGTTTTCAATTATAAGCCATTACATAAGAAAATATCATCTTTGTTAGCAGAGGATTTATTGGAACTTTGTTAAGATTGAAAAATTGAAAATTGTTAAGATTATTTCAAAGATTTAAAATTATAAATATTGTTTCTTCATTGTTTATTTCTCCAATTCTGAAATTTAGTCACACTTTAATGATACTGTAGAATCATTTATGGTGGCAGAAATGATTTAATCATAATCTAGTATCTATAGGACACATGTAGACATAATCATAGTCCTGAAATCAAAATCTTATGTGGCTTCAATCACAAGAATGTAAAAAATCTTCCTCTATTGTAGACGGGAAGGAAGGCATAATATTCGCAATTAGGTTAGTAAAGAAACAACTTTTCAAATGATGCTTTTGAGCTTTGAAAAAACAAATATCAAACCATCACACTGTAAAAAGAAGAATATGGATGGGCGTGGTGGCTCACGCCTGTAATCCCAGCACTTTGGGAGGCCGAGGTGGGTGGATCACCTGAGGTCAAGAGTTTGAGACCACTCTGACCAACATGATGAAACTCCATCTCTACTAAAAAATATAAAAATTAGCTGGGCATGAGGACAGGTGCCTGTAATCCCACTACTTGGGAAGCTGATGCAGGAGAATTGCTTGAACCTGGGAGGTGGAGTTTGCAGTGAGCCGAGATTGTGCCATTGCTCTCCACCCTGGGAGACAGAGCAAGACTCCACCTCAAAAAAAAAAAAAAGAAAAAAAGAAAGAAAGAAAGTATGTATTTCAATGTGCTGCATTTTGTCTGTTAATAATGAAAAAGAACGCTGAGGTTGCTTAGTGTATTATTTCAATAGTATAGTTTCAGGTTTGGGACAAAGAAGACTTTATTTATACATAAGAAAGGTAGCATGAACTCATTTAGATACTCTGTTTAGAGGAAAGGTTAAGTTATTTTAGCAAAGGTCATGGTAATATTGAAAGCCTTAAAAAGAAAAAAAAGAAAAATGTGTTGGAATTTGTTAAATTATTAAGTATGAT
>NW_012101262.1:153258-159349 GCF_000951045.1 Mandrillus leucophaeus
CTTTCCATTCAATCCTTATGCTTTATTTACCTCAACTAATAAAAAGGAGATTATACTAGAATTTTCCTCACAAGGTAATGTTGAAATCTATGAGAGATAATATGTGTATGTATGTGTGTGTGTATATATGTACATACCCATATATGTATATATGTATGTATATTGTGTGTGTGTGTGTGTATATATATGTATGAGGTAAATAAAGTATCAGGATTGAATGGAGAGGACATGGAATTTGAGTTTGCATTCTGGCTCCACTACTAACTTGTGAAAAACTTAAACTTTGGATAAGATTTATTTTTTCCTTCCTTTCAGTAACTTACTTTAGTCAAAAACTGTGCCAGTTTTCTTTACTCAAAACTTTCATTTGTGTAAATTATCTATGAGGTGGAAAGTGTAATATTTAAAAATATTTGATAGTCGGGACTTTAGAGTTAGATTGCATTTATTTTAAATTCACGTTGTTTCACTAACTGCTATGAAACATTAGGAAAGTACTTAACATTTGCAGGGTTCAAGTGGTCTCATCAAGCAGACAGAATTGAATTGAGAAATTCTTGTGAGGACTAAATAAATATTTACACACACACATATATATACACATACACATAATATACATACCCATGTGGTGTGTGTGTGTGTATGTGTGTGTGTGTGTATACCACTATTATTCCAAACTCCCGACCAGTGCATAAGAACTAGTAGAATTTTATTAATAAGCTATATGTAGCTTGGCCAATTGACTGTACACTACTTATTTTGAAGTATTTTTGAAAAGCATTTAAATTGCTGACTATAAACAACAAATCTTACAAGTAAATCAAATTATTATTAATTTTAGAAAATATTTCTTACAGAACTCATTTTAATTTTTGTTTTGAAATTATATTAAACTCTATTGTGTGTAAGAAACAGTAAGTGACATGATAACTATACAAATGACTCAAACACAATCCCTAAATTCTATTAACCTAAATAATAGAAGATTCCTTATCATCTTGCTTTTTACCGGGTATAGACCTTAAAATTAATAATACTTTAAACTGAAACACAGAGAGATTAAGTAATTTTCACAAGTTCACATAACAATTAGGGATAATGTGACTTCAAATTCAGGCGATTTAATTTCAGAGTTCACTGCTTCCCAGTCCACCTTCAAGTATCTCAAGGTCTAATTTTGATTTGCACTGTTCTATATGTAATATTTTATAATAGTCATTTTAAAAATAGACACCGTCTCAATGGTATTGACAATCCAAGATCATGAGATTTATTCACGTTGCGTTCTAATTGAACGAACAACTGATATTCTAAAATGACAAGCCTTTATTTTGTTGTTGTTAAAGAAAATTCAGAAATCATTTCAGAGTCTTAATTTGCCAGCTAATCACTAAGGGTGATTCAATGTGTTTGATCTAAGGGATATTCCAATAACCATGGAGACATGTTTAAAATCTCACATTGGGATTTCCCAGTGATGAAAGGGGATAATCTTATCTGACCTAAATCTCTTGTGTCTTGGCAGCCTAGAGGCTTGTCCTTGGAAATATAAAAATATAACATTAAATTAATTTTCTATCTCTACCCCGGTAATCATTCATACATGTTTAATGTTTTCTTGTATACTTAAGACATTTTAGTAAAATTAAACTTAGTAGAAGTAAATCTACTTTATAATTCACCTGACCTTCTCTTATAATACCACTGACAGTGTTTTCAATTATAAGCCACTACATAAGAAAGCACTATCTTTGTTAGCAGAGGATTTATCGAAACTTTGTTAAGATTGAAAAATTGAAAATTGTTAAGATCATTTCAAAGATTTAAAATTATAAATATTGTTTCTTCGTTGTCTATTTCTCTAATTCTGAAATTTAGTCACACTTTAATGATACTATAGAATCATTTATGATGGCAGAAATAATTTAATCATAATCTAAAATCTACAGAACACCTGTAGACATAACCTTAGTCTTGAAATCAAAATCTTATATGGCTTCAATCACAAGAATGTAAAAAATCTGCCTCTATTGTAGACTGGAAGGAAGGCATAATATTCACAATTAGGTGAGTAAAGAAGCAACTTTTCAAATGATGTTTTTGAGCTTTGAAAAAACAAATATCAAAGCATCACACTGTAAAAAGAAGAATATGGATGGGCGTGGTGGCTCACGCCTGTAATCACAGCATTTTGGGAGGCCGAGGTGGGTGGATCACCTGAGGTCAAGAGTTTGAGACCAGTCTGACCAACATGGTGAAACTCCATCTCTACTAAAAAATATAAAAATTAGCTGGGCGTGAGGACAGGTGCCTGTAATCCCACTACTTGGGAGGCTGATTCAGGAGAATCGCTTGAACCTGGGAGGTGGAGTTTGCAGTGAACCGAGATTGTGCCATTGCTCTCTACCCTGGGAGACAGAGCAAGACTCCACCTCAAAAAAAAAAAAAGAAAGAAAGAAACAAAAAAAGTATATATTTCAATGTGCTGCATTTTATCTGTTAATAATGAAAAAGAACGCTGAGGTTGCCTAGTGTATTATTTCAATAGTATAGTTTCAGGTTTGGGACAAAGAAGACTTTATGTATACATAAGAAAGGTAGCATGAACTCATTTAGATACTCTGTTTAGAGGAAAGGTTAAGTTATTTTAGCAAAGGTCATGGTAATATTGAAAGCCTTAAAAAAAAAAAAAAAAGAAAAATGTGTTGGAATTTGTTAAATTATTAAGTATGGTATTTTATATTCTGACTTAAAGCCAGGTAAAAAGATGTGGTTGTGGTAGTACATGAGTATATTTTAAAACCAGTCAGGAGTCTAGGGAATGATAAATTTTGCTCGGCTAAGAGATCTGACTTAAGAGAAACAGAGGTCACTGTCAGGCAGATGTTTTAATTAATTAACAACCATTTTATGTAAGAAAGGACTCCAGACTTTAGAATATACGTGCTTAGACTTCTTTTGGGAATTCCACACTTTCTTTATTGTACATCAAATCAGTCACAAAATTCTAATAACACTATCTTTGCAATATAGTTTGAATTTTATCTTTAAATCCTATTAGCTTCTTTAAGTCCTTCTCAAATATTCTGAACCACAGAAAGTAATATGAGGAATATTAAATACTTAAGATAGGTAAATAACTTTATTAGAGACTATTTACCTTGTCATATCAATACACAATGCTTCAACAATCTTCTTATAATAAGAGCAAATCTCCCTACAGTAGGAGGTTAACCCAATTTCAAGAGTGTTTTTTTCCAATCAAGGGCTTGTACAATTTCTTTTCAAGAAAAAAGTGAAGTAGTATGATCCACTAGCTCTTTCTCATAATATAATTCTGGAGATGCCATAGAAAGTTCGACAATATTTGGGGGAGAATTGTATACTGGTGATTCATTTATCTTTCTTGCACTGCCATTGGCAGATCATTACCTAACCACCTACCAGTAAAAGACAGGAAGGGGGAAGGGGTGGGGAGAGAGAGAGAGAGAGAGAGAAAGAGAGAGAGACAGAGAGAGAGACTGTTCTGGACAAGCAGGACAGCAGCACTAATCAGCTGGAACCAGAGATAGATAACAAGTAGATTCCACAACAAATCTCTCCCTTAACTCTCCATTCACAGTTTGTCTGCTTGGTGATTACAAACACACATCATAGTTCTTACATAAAAGCAATATCCAATGAGGAGGAATATGAAGATTCCTAAACTCAGTGTGGGAGATACAATCCAATCGTGAACTAAGGTTTACCACCACCCTTCCTCCTTCCCCTACACATCGCAAACACCATCTTAGAAGACTATGGGTTCACAGAAAACATAAGAAAATATCCAAGGAGCACATAAAAGGCTGTATTATGAATCTGACAAAAATTCTGTAACAGATAAAGTAGAATGCATAGTCCATGTACTAAATAGTAAAGTTATTTCAAGTTGCTATTTTTTTTTTTTTTACTTTTTTCTAATTATTTTTTGTCAGGTTTTATTAAGAAATAACTTAAATAAGTGAAAATTTATCAATTTTTTATTTGCAAATTGATAAGTTTTGGGAAATGTATACAGTGAGGAGCCACCAAAGTAATCAAGATAGAAAACATTTCCCTCAACCTGAAAATATCCTTCTTGTTACTTTGTAGTGAATCTCCTTTCCTCACCCAGCCCTTGTCAACCACTGATCTGATTCTGTCCCTGTAGTTTTGCTTTTCTAGACATCATATTTTAAAATAAACTCTATTCATTTTCTTTCTGACCTCTATCATCACGTAGCATAATGCTATTATTATATTCATTGATATTGTTGCATAAATCAGTTGTATGATATTTTTACTGCTGAATAGTATCTCACCATATGAATATACCACAATTGATCTGGTCATCATTTGATAGACATTTAATTCTAACTTAAATTTCTAACTGTTCATTGCTAGCCTATAACAAAACTTTTAATTTTAATATATTCACCTTTTATTCTGAGACCTAGCTAAACTCATATAATTGTTCTGGTGACTTTTTGCATTAGTTCTTCAGGTTTTTCTATAGACAATTCATGTAGTCAATACATGAAGACAACTTTGTTTGTTTTTTTCCTTTTATTTCTATAAAAAAATCTACTGTTCTTTGCTTTGCCATAGTACACTTTCTAGTGTAATAGTGTCATATAAACTATGTGTTTGCCCCATTATACTGCCATATTATACTTGTTTGGTAAAAGTTGAATGAAAGTGGCAAGTTGTATACATTCTTGAATTGTTTGTGATTTTATAAAGAAATCATTGTCATTTACAATAAAGAATAATGTTAAACACAGGTTTCTTATATTCCATTTACCAGTTTCAAGTTCCCCTTCTATTCCCAGTGTAATATAGGATTATCCAGAATGGATGTTAAATTTTGTCAAATGGCTTCTTTTCATCTATTGAGGTAATTGTAGATTTTTTGTTGTTGTTGTTTAGTCTGTTACTATGGTGAATTACATTAATTGTTTCTGAAGTTTGAACCATTCAAATCCCTTTACTATGTAGCACTCAGTTATGAAGTAGCACCCATTTTATACGTACATGTGATTAATTTCCTAATATGTTATTAAACAGTTTTGGTCTATGTTCATGAAGGTTACTGGTCTGCAGTTTTCTTTTAATATAGCAGATTGCTGTTTTGTTTTGTTTCTTTTATTTTTATAAAAATGGGATCTCACTATGTTGCCCAGCCTAGTCTTGAATGCCTAGCCTCAAGAGATCCCCCATCTCAGCCTCCCCAGTAGCTAGAAGTAGAGGAATAAGCCACTGTGTGCCCAGCTCATATATATATATATATATGTATGTATGTATATCAGAAGGTCTTATATAACCCTTTTCGAAAGATTGATAGATATTGAACTGCTTACCCAACAAGATTTACTAAGAGTGTTTTTAAGCTGCTTTATCTATGAAAAACTGTCAAGTTGAATGATTTCCTTGCTGTCAGTGAATCTCGTCTTCTTTACATTGATCATAAAGTTTTTATTCTTTATTGTCTCTGTAAAGTACTTCATGGTCAACTGCACATCTTTTGTCAACCCATACCAAAAGCATTGGTTATGGTTTTGGGTCTCTGTCTCCAAGACATGTATTGACAAACATAATCATTAGGTTGAAAGAATTTTCTTTATATTTATAATTATCATTTGATATTTTATATGAGATTTTTCATCATTCAGAATGACAAAGAATAGATTGACAAATACTGCATGCATTACAAAAATTTGTTTCACAGCATTTCTATGTCATTAATTTTAATATTTTGCGACTATAGATTATTATAGCACAGTATCTTAAAATATTCAAACTTGGTTAATTACAACCATGTTCACAGACTATTATGTAGTGAAAAATTTCTTCTGCATTTTTATTCTTTTTCCCAAGGGTAAACCCTGAAGCCTTTGCTGTAAACTTTTCCAGCTTTCGGTAAGGAAATTTTTATTATAAGTCATGTGGCATCTCAATGTGTGGAACAATTTTGGCCAGAAAATAGGATTTCTACAGAATAGTGCTAAGAAAGGACAAATAGAACATTTAAAAATATGTTGAAACTGCTATAAGTTTACATTTTAAGAAG
>NW_012101262.1:161619-162380 GCF_000951045.1 Mandrillus leucophaeus
GCCTGTAATAGCATTTTGAGAAGCCAAGATGGGATGATTGCTTGAGGCTAAGAGTTAGAGATTAGCCTGAGCAACATAGCAAGTCCTCCTCGCTACAAAAAATTAAAAAGATTAACCAAGTGTGGTGGCACATGCCTGTAGTCCTGGCTACTTGTGAGGCTGAGGTAGGAGGATTGCCTGAGCCCAGGAGGTGGAGAATGAAGTGAGCTGTGACTGTGCCACTGCACTCCAGCCTGGATGACAGAGTGAGGCCTTGTTTCTAAAAAATAAGTGAATGAATTGAAGGAATAAATAAATATCTTTAAAAATTATGTAACAGGGAAAAATCATAATTCAAGGAAATAATTCTTGTAGGTTACATCCTCTATGAGTTTGCTTTCAAATACACTAATAGACTTTATAAACTAAGTAGAACTTTCTTTATTTAAAATTCTTTTTCGGGTATTATTTAGGATAGGTATAAAGGTTCTTTTGAACTTACAAAGTTTCAGGATGGCTTATTTATACATTCTCTCTAAATTCTGAATTACATTTAAAAATGACACCATGGAGATACAAATATGTCTATGGGATTGTGCCTTACCGTAGAATCATATAATTAATGATCTGGGATGGACTTGAGTACATTTGTTCATGCCCACTGTATTTGTGCAAAAGTATAGATTTTTTAATTGCATTATTCGCTCCTATTTTTCCTTTATCATTACATCCTCTGTTTCCTTTTCTGATTCTTCCTTCTCTGTCTTTCCCACACTTTTGCA
>NW_012101262.1:164645-169484 GCF_000951045.1 Mandrillus leucophaeus
AGGAATCCATGCTCTCACATCCAAATGAGTTGCTTAATATTTAACTGTGGCAGAAATAAACTTTATATACAGCTAAATTCTTCTTCTTAAATGATGTATTCACACAGAACACTCCCAACATATCCCCAAGGCTCTCCAGTGTATGGTAAAGGGACTTCAAAAATTATGTAGCAAGGCCAGGCGTGATTGGCTCATGCCTGTAATAGCATTTTGAGAAGCCAAGATGGGATGATTGCTTGAGGCTAAGAGTTAGAGATTAGCCTGAGCAACATAGCAAGTCCTCCTCGCTATAAAAAATTTAAAAGATTAACCAGGTGTGGTGGCACATGCCTGTAGTCCTGGCTACTTGTGAGGATGAGGTAGGAGGATCGCCTGAGCCCAGGAGGTGGAGAATGAAGTGAGCTGTGACTGTGCCACTGCACTCCAGCCTGGATGACAGAGTGAGGCCTTGTCTCTAAAAAATAAGTGAATGAATTGAAGGAATAAATAAATATCTTTAAAAATTATGTAACAGGAAAAAATCATAATTCAAGGAAATAATTCTTGTAGGTTACATCCTCTATGAGTTTACTTTCAAATACACTAATAGACTTTATAAACTAAGTAGAACTTTCTTTATTTAAAATTCTTTTTCGGGTATTATTTAGGATAGGTATAAAGGTGCTTTTGAACTTATAAAGTTTCAGGATGGCTTATTTGTACATTCTCTCTAAATTCTGAATTACATTTAAAAATGACACCATGGAGATATGAATATGTCTATGGGATTGTGCCTTACCGTAGAATCATATAATTAATGATCTGGGATGGACTTGAGTACATTTGTTCATGCCCTCTTATATTTGTGCAAAAGTATAGATTCTTTAATTGCATTATTCGCTCCTATTTTTCCTTTATCATTACATCCTCTGTTTCCTTTTCTGATTCTTCCTTCTCTGTCTTTCCCACACTTTTGCAAGGCTCCTCCTCAACTCCCCTTATCATTCTCAATAATTTCTACCTTAACATTCTCATCCAGTGACATAATTTTCACTACTATTTATTTGTTGGTTGTTGCAAAACTATATATTCCAGCCTAGAACTTTATCCCTGAATGTTGGACTCACATCACCTGTAAAACATATTTACCAGATGCCTCATGAATATCTCAAACTTTATTTGTCTCAAATTATTTTATTTCTTTTCCAACCAAACCTTTTCTTTGTATTTTCCTTCAAACTTGAAGTCTGGCTTCCAAAGTAATTCTCCCTTATGCATTCACAAACACTATACATACCTCCAGTCATTTTACTTTTCACTCTGAAAAATCTTTACTTTTGCATTTTAATTGTTTTCTCTTCTTTTTGGGGTCATTTATTTAGTTTAAGCCTGCTTTGTAAACTCTGATTGCTTTCAGAAATTGTGAATTAACAAACATAACCTCTGGTGGATATTGTATTCCTCCTAAGGGATAAAGAGAAGAGAGAGGACAGTCATGCTACATTAATTGAATTCCCTTCATAGGGAAGGGATATCAAAAAATGAAAAGAATTGTTCTTTCATAGGTTCTGAATTGTAAGTTTCAGAACTTATCGTTATGATTCAGGATGAGCAATGTCATGATGTATATACAGACAAATCTGAATGTTAGTGATTTTAGTGTGAACTGCATTCTTTTCATAGTACTGTCAGATGTTCCTCGACCCTTATACCACCAAGAGTGGCCTAAATGTCAAAATTAAACAGAATTATTAACTTGGAAAATAAAGATTATTTTTTCAAAATGTGTTATCTTTCAAAGAAAGCTTGCATTATAAACTAAAAGGGAGCTTTTGATATAATTGGGAGAGTAATAGAACATTTTATTTTATTCAATCCATGAGTCACTGAAATAAAGAAAAGGGAAATGTTTGCCAAGTACATTTGCTTTGTGAAAACTACAGTAGCATTACTTTTCCTGAGTAATTTGATATTATAAAGAATGTATCATTAGAAATGATATAAAAATCAATACTTCAATGGTAACTATGGATGTGTTACACTCAGCAAGATAGCAATTTCCATTGTCAAAAATAAATATAAAAATAAAGTTGTTTGTGAGAATAAAAAATTATCTGAATAACTGCTTAAAATTGGCTTTTTTTTTGTTCATTCAATCAATGTTTATTGAACCCATCTTTTATGATAGGTACTAAGACTGAGGCTTGCGATTGTAAAGTAAGTAATCATTGTTTCTTATCTGTGAAAACTTCTATTTATATTATGCAGTTTAAGTATATTGTGACATTTTAATTAATTTAGGAAATGTTAAAATGCAATTGCATTAGAATTTGTAATTGTGATAATGGTAAGAGTAAATTAAATACATATAAGTATTTATTTTATGGAGGTAGAAATAATTTTAAATAATACTGTGTAAAAGCAAAAAGTTGAGATAATATGAAAGGTAAATGTTCAGACATTCATCAGAAGACAAATCTACCTAGAAAAATAACTACTGGACCTTCAACATTATTCTAAAGTCATATTTCATGTCTGTGTATCCACCAGAATATGGAATTTCTAACCAAAAGCATATTGGAGTCTTAACTAATGGATATATTTTATAAAGCTCAGATAAAGACATTGCCATGTTTTTGAATGTTTGTGTCCCCTACCAAATTCATATTGAAACTGAATCCCCAATGCAGTAGTAATAAGAGTTAGGGCCTTTAGGAGGTCATAAGGGCTCCTTCCTCATAAATGAGATTAAGGTCCTTATAAAAGAGGCTTCATACAGTGTTTGATAAAGTCCTTATAAAAGAGGCTTCATACAGTGTTTGACTCTTTTCTCCCTTTTGCACTTCTTCCATGTGAAGACACAGTGTTCTCCCCCGATACTCCCTGCAGATGACACAGCAACAAAGTACCACCCTGGAAGCACAGACAAGGTCTTCGTCAGACACCGAACCTGATAGTGCCTTGACCTTGAACTTTTCAGCCTCTAGAACTGTGAGAAATAAATTTCTCTTTTTTGTAAACTACCCAGTCCATGATATTTTTTATTATAGCAGCACAAGCAAAACTAAGATAGATGTAAGAGGACAGAAAATCAACAAAAGATAATAATTGAGAAGTCATTTTTAAAAGTCCCATTATCATGGTTTTTACTAGTATAATGATAATAAGTGCAAAATAGTTAAGGCATCCTTGATCTCTGTTATAATCCTCAGCTGTTTCAGATTAAGGACGTTGTATTATATTCCTATTTTACTCCATGGTGGGGAGAGTCATCTTGCGCTTAGACAGCAAACATAAATAATACTATTGCCTTCTGTATTTCCATAGTGTCTTGAAATGCACAGAACACAGCACTCCGATGAACGAGATGCATTTGGTAAGTAAAATGACAGAAAACATTTTATAGAATAAATAGAAGGTAACAAATCTCCGTAGAAATCAGTTGACAAAGCTTTGTTGCAATTACATAGAGATTGATGCTTAAAACAGCTATTGATAAACGTCAAATTCAAACACTTAGCATCATGTAAATATAGTCATTAAAATGTCCTATTATTCAAAAATGTAGTCTTAGAGGGAGCAATCAATAATAAGACACAGACAAGAAGATTGCTAAAACCAAGGAGAAATAGCAAAGGAAATCCTGCGATAAAGAAAACTGTGAGAGTGGGTAGTTGAATAGTGTATTCTAGTATGGTCCTTGTAATCGGTTTTACTTATTCATTCAAAAAATATTTATTAATGAAAGTTATGTTGCAACTGAAAACTAAGCCAAATACCACCTTGAAGAAAATGTCAGTAGAGTAGAAGACAAATATAATACACATTCAAAGACTTTTAAGTAAATCAAATAATTATACAAATACATAATAACAAACTATGATTGAACTATGAAACAAAAGCACAGGTATTATGAAAGAAGATTACAGAGGATCTAATTTTTGGAGGGTCCTCAAAGAATGCCAATAAGAGGAAACAATGAGGCAAAGATAAGTATTATTGGGTGAGAGTGTATAGGAGAATATACTGAAACTTGGGAAATAGAGTGCCAGTTTATGAAAATCTTAATAGTAATGTAAATTATTGGATACTTCTTTTTCCTAAATATAATAAGTGTTCCCTTAGAGATTTTTAGCAGAAAATTGCCATGTTCAATTCATGTCTTCCATTAATTCTTACTTCCAGTTGGAGAATGAATTAAATGGAAGCAAGAGTGAAAATAAGTAGAACAATTCAAGACTGCACTTATATGAGATGATGGCAACTTTTAACATTTAATGTCAGTGGTGTAGAACCAAAGTGGATGAAATAAGATTTTTTTCTAGCAGAGTGACAAGGATTTGTTACGGATTTGTGAGGGAAGAGAAGAAAAACTTGAGAATGACTCCTGGCTCTCTAGATTAAGCAAGCAAGGATGTTTTTGCCAGTTAGGAACAAAGAAAACGTGTTTTGGAGTAGGAAGAGTTGTTGAAAATTGATCATGATGGTCTGACACTTTATTTAAATTACAAGGAAAACAATCAATATAGTAATATTCAGTAGGTGGTAAGGTGCACATGCTTGGCAAGACGTGCCAATGTATAAAGAATTGTAGGAATTGATGGTGTATAGTAAAGAGACTCAAGACTAAACAGAGAAAGTTCCATAAACGTGGGCAAGAAAGAGACAAAAAAATTTTTAGGAAGGCCCAATCTAAGAACCAGGATGAAAACTAGGAAAGTATATTTTCATAGAAAGAAATATTTCTTATATATTTTCTTAAATATATCAGCAACTTTTGATGCAGTTACTTATTCTTACCTGAAAGGACCTTTACAAAGGTAGGAGGAGATAGGATTAAGCCTACATGTTGGAGGGGCT
>NW_012101262.1:169534-191954 GCF_000951045.1 Mandrillus leucophaeus
GAGTGACAAGGATTTGTTACGGATTTGTGAGGGAAGAGAAGAAAAACTTGAGAATGACTCCTGGCTCTCTAGATTAAGCAAGCAAGGATGTTTTTACCAGTTAGGAACAAAGAAAACGTGTTTTGGAGTAGGAAGAGTTGTTGAAAATTGATCACGATGGTCTGACACTTTATTTAAATTACAAGGAAAACAATCAATATAGTAATATTCAGTAGGTGGTAAGGTGCACATGCTTGGCAAGACATGCCAATGTATAAAGAATTGTAGGAATTGATGGTGTATAGTAAAGAGACTCAAGACTAAACAGAGAAAGTTCCATAAACGTGGGCAAGAAGGAGACAAAAAAAATTTTAGGAAGGCCCAATCTAAGAACCAGGATGAAAACTATGAAAGTATATTTTCATAGAAAGAAATATTTCTTATATATTTTCTTAAATGTATCAGCAACTTTTGATGCAGTTACTTATTCTTACCTGAAAGGACCTTTACAAAGGTAGGAGGAGATAGGATTAAGCCTACATGTTGGAGGGGCTTGTCTTTAGGAAAATGAAGCACTAAGCCATTGATAGTAGACAAAATGAATGGGTGCTAATGGATGCATGAGTGTAGACTCAGAAGTGAGAAGATAAATCATGGAATAGCATCTGTTTTGCCTGTCAGACATCCATTCAGCAATGAAACTCCTTTAAGGAGTGACTTATTTCTCCCTGGGAAATTAAATAGGGCTGTATACCTTCTCTCTGATATTAGGGACATGTAACTATATTTTGTATGGTCAACTCATTACCATACACCCCTGGCTATATTCATGATCCGCATCTATAAAAGTCGTGATATTTTACTGGTTTTAAAGAAAAATGTGCAATTTACCCACCAAGTTTGGCAGCAATCCATGGTCAGTCAAACTTTCTGTTCCAATATCCAGTCACTGTTTCTTCCCATTTGCTTTCTTACCTTACCTTTTGATTTGTGCTCCTTTGTGCTAACAGTAGCTCAAAGCCTGGACACAATGTCCTTTTGTCTTGGGCATCTCTAATCTTCTTCCATGGGGAAGGAAATCATGATTGGACAAATTTCACCTATCACCCTAGACTATGAGGTCTTAGGAGGCCAGCATCTTCAAAAATCTAACAATAAATCAATCCAGAGGAAATTAACTGTAGACCCATTCATCAAAGTTTTAACTATGTTAATTGCAATTTTCAAAAGCCATTAATCAGAGTCTAAGATTCAAGGTCTGACTGTTCATTAGGGGAGAAATACATTAAACATGTATCTGATATAAACAACCTAGAATTACATTATCTTCTATTCACTTGCTACTTAATACAAACAAGCATGGTGATTTGAATCCAGTGCTGTCAATAGATAAAAATTAATAAATATATCCTTTTCTATAAATCCATCATTAATTTCCACAAAAATCTATGAGAAAAGTTTTGCTTATTATCCTCTTTTACAGATTAGCAAACTGAGGAACTGAAGAGTTAAGTCAGTTGGCCAAAGAGTGGTTTTAAACTTGATGCACCCCAAGGCAGCAACCTGATACATCAACATATGTTCAGATATTAGAATACTAGCACTAAGTTCTTGTATATTGAGTATAAAATAATGAGGTAGCTGAATTTAGTAAATCATCAGTTTTTACCACATAATAGTCCTTCACCAGGTGCAATTTGTAAAAAAGACCTTTATCTCTGCTTTATCAATTATTGATGGCCACCAAGAGGGTGCTTACATTTGAATTACAGCATGTCAGATTCATTTTCCAAGTTGTAGAAAACTGTACATTTTAATTAAGTTTAAAGTGCCCGCCAGGAACAATAATATTATATGAGACATGACCAATAGCGTGTTAAGAAACATGGCATTCAGCCACAGTGGCCACTTTTATAGCCACTTGAGAAAAAAAGGTCGACAGCATTATGTTGTAATATATTTCTCATTGGGTTATAGATTAATCTCATTTTTGCATATGCCTTTTAAAAATTGTAATGGGCAATAGGATGGATGCATCCACTACAAACATATTTAGATTAAGTGAATAAGAATATTACATAATTAGTGATAATAAATCTCATTAATGATGATGATTTTATTTGAAGCTAATATTTTAACAGAACAAATTTTGCATAATTTTGTTTATTTGCTTAGTTCAGTTTTCTAAATCAAGTATGTGTATGTTCTGAGTTCCATTCACATGTTAAGGAAATAAATGTTGAAAATTTATTATGCACACATGTTATAATATCAGGGTTTAAGAATTTAGGTTCTCCTAACTCCAGAAGAACAAAATACTTTCCTTTTCTAAGTAAATTCTGTGGGACATTTGAAACGCTCTTAGAATTTTGGACAGAGAAATCAGACCATTTGAAACAATGAATTTTGAATTATTCAGTTATCACTTAGTGGCTTTTTCATTTAATCACTTGTTTGTGTTTCTTTTTTTTTTTTTTTAATTGATTCAATCAAGAAATCATCACTGAAACAAACAGAAACTAGGTATGCTGCCTTTGACCTGAATAAAGTTAGTTGTTTTTTTGTTTTGTTTTGACAGGGTGGTATAAACCAGATATCTAAATTAAATATTTTCAATCAAATAAGATAAGTACTTATATACGTAAATACTAAAAAAGGGGATGATTCAAAGAAAGAAAAATCAACTCCATCTTGTGCCTCGGAAGTTCAAAGGAGGTATGGTAGAGTCAATACTTGATCTGAGGATTAAATAATGAATAGGAGTTCAGCACTCCGTCGAGTATAAGTGTACAATAGCATGCAAATAATTGTAGGAAATCTCACAAATGGTTCAATTTAGTATAAAAAATATGTATTGAATGATTTAATTTTATAAATATTTATTGAATTATAATTATCAGAGAATTAAGAGAAAAAAAGTTCTTACCTTTAACAAATTCAATCTAGAAAGTTGACCAAATGAATAAACACATAGTTTAAAATATTGTGGAAAACTTACAGCCCTAGGAGTATGTATAACATAAAGATATAATACTGAAGAAAGAATAATAAATTCTTCATATGGTAGGGGCAACAGAAGGTTACTGAAGGATGAAGATGGATCTCCCCTATAGCAAGGAGAGGGTGTTCCAGAAAAGTAAGTAGGAAAATTACCCAGAATAGAAACAGATGGGCATGTACAGAGGATGAATCATCCCAAATTGCTGGATAATAATGTGTAAAGGAAAGGGAGAGAAAGACAAAGAGAATATGGTATAATGATATAAGTGCTTACTAAGGAACTTTGAATCACAAGCAATCAGGAGTCTCTAAATGTGAATGTGACCAACAAGGATTATTCAAGATTATTCACTGGAATGCCTATAGAAAAATAGAATCTAATTATTTTTATCTCATCTTATTTTCTATTTTGTATATGTTTTATAACTTCTACAACATAGTAAGCCATGTATATAATTTATAAAGAAGTGAATCCGAATATCTTGAGAGGAGGTGAAGACCATGGTTGTAGATGGTGGAGAGCCACACAAAAGAGGAAGGTGATAAAGTCAGATATTTGCTTCAGAAAGATGATAAACAATTAAGGACAGAGAAAGATAGATTGGTGCAGACTAGTAGAATAATGCAGGAGATTTAGTAAGGGCTTAAAATAATTTGTTTTCAATAGAGTTAGAAACAAAGCATCAGAACCGAGACACAAATACAAGAAAAATGTAACACTCCTTGGTTGATTGGATAACTAGCTCATTTGTTGACCAAATACTAGGGGTTAGATATCATACTGCATGCTTCAAATGCCTTACTTAATCCTCATAGCAATGATCAGGTTGTCATTCTCATTTTTTTATGAGAGGAAAACAAAGCTTAGGGAAATTAAAAAATTAATAAAAAGATACACATGGGAAGACTTGACTTTAAAGTCAAGTTAGTAAGTCTCAAGGAGACACCGATAACCACTTGCCTCTGAAGAAAAAATTAGGATAGGGGTAGGATGGATAAGCAGAAAATTGGTTGAGAGGACAGGAGTTAGAGAGAAATGACGATTTATGCAAAGATTTCAATTTGATATTTCAAAGATGATATTTGTAGTAATGAAGTACATTCTCCAATTTATAAAAATTTTCACCTATGACGTAGTGATTTCAAATGCACTGAACAATCCAGAGTGCTTTAAAAATTCTATTAAGTGTACCTTACCAACAATTATAAATTCTATACTGATTGTGTCATATAGAACTGTAAAAGAATCAAGATCTTCATCAGACGTCAATAATTTTTTAGCAACAGTTGAAAAGTCTGAATGAAAAATCTACATTGTGAGGCACAATACCAATTAAAGCAAATATTTAGAACACAAAACTACAATTATATAATAACTTCAAATTTGAGGGGAACTTTAAGAATTCATTAGAAATTTAAATTAATGAAAATATACTATAGTCTTCCAAATTAATCCAATGTTATTTTCTAGTAGAATGCTTCAGCTTTTCTAATTTCTGAACAAGATTTGGCAGAATAATGGAGTTATTTCTATTTACTCAATACCCTAGATTTTTTCCTTTAGCATTCACGAAAAATTATTTAAAAGTGTTCTGAGGTTAAGAAGACCACCCTAATAAATTCAGCAATCACTGTCCTTTTTTTCTTCCTCAAGTAGGTATAATTTTCAAGTTAGGTAAGACTCTAGAGATGCTACCGGTGGCATTTCTTAGAGAAGTGAGTTACTGCTATTCAAAGACCTGAAAATCACCTTCCTCCTGATTATTTTGAAGCTTTTGGACTCTGATGTTTCTATCTTCTTTGAAGGGGATGGCTGCTGCCAGACAGAGATATGCTGATGTGGCAAGCCTGAAGGACTCAAATCACACTCAAGGGAAGCTGAACAAGATAGCTTTCTTTCAAAATGTTTTGTGGTTTTTGATGAGATTTTAGGAAACACCCACTGTATTGATTGAGGCAAAGGTATAGAACTGCAGAACCCTATGGTTGTGGTATATGTGCTCTGAAAAACAAAACAAAACAAAAGCCTATTTAATTTTTTAGAGATCACTAGCAGTTAGGGTAAACTCTGAAAAATAAATACAACCACAAATACACACACACACACACACACACACACACACACTCTTCCTACATGTGTATGCACGTCACTGCTCAGTCATTCTATACCTAAGGACGGAGGAAATTTAATGAACCCTATGTTTCACGCAATGATATGTTTATCCCAGAGGATGAAGATTAAGGAGGACAAGAAAGCTCAGTATCTTTCTTGTTTCATATATATTAAAGGTAAAATTGAATTCCATTAAGCATAGTGTGGGCATATTTTATCATAACATCAATAATGTTCTTATTTATAATTCTCTATTTGTTCTTAGTTAATGCTTCCTAGTTAGAACGATATAGTACAGGCCAGGCGTGTCGGCTCACACTTGTAATGCCAGCATTTTGGGAGGCAAATGCCGGCTGATACCTGAGGTCAAGAGTTCGAGACCAGCCTAGTCAACATGGTCAAAAACCGTCTGTGCTAAAAATATAAAAATTAGCCAGGTTGGGGTGTGTGCGCCTGTAGTCCCAGCTACTAGGGAGGCAGATGCAAGAGAATTGCTTGAACCTGGAAGGTGGAGGTTACAATGAGCCGAGATCTTGCCACTGCACTCCAGCCTGGGTGACAGAGCAAAACTCTGTCTCAAAAAAAAAAAAAAAATATATATATATATAGAGAGAGAGAGAGAGAGAGAGAGAGAGAGCGAGAGAGAGAGAGTCCAATTTTTTTCCTTTAAACTAATAGGTTATGTTTATTCCTGGAAAATTATCAATGTGCATTCTTCTTTACATTCTTTTAGAATATTATTTTACCTGATTAAATATTCAGTAATTTGAAAATTGTCCTGAACTTACCAATAGTAATTAATTCCTATTGATGGAGTACAATTATAAATAATAAGCATTTGTTTTTTAACCCATATATAAAATAGTTCATGTTATTTGTAAATTAGAATTATCTTTAAAGTTTTGGTGTTTGTTGTGTTATGATTAGTGCTTGAAATATTGTTAATACTGAAAATAAATAGGTCAAAATGGTCCAACTCAATTAGTTCAGATATATTTCTAAATGTTTATTTTATTATAATAATAAAAGAGTGCTTCTTGTTTATCTTATTATAAGTAGACATTCATTGCATAAATCACATCAACTGTGATTGGACAGATTTTTTCCAATTATTTCTTGGGATAATTTCTAAATACAGTAAATCATTTCAATTATTTACTCAGTCAGGATAAATAAATGAAGAGAACTAGTCCCCAGTAATGAAATGCCTGTAAACAAGACAATTTTCTTTCACTTCTATGTTCAATCTCAACTGTAAATAATACATTGTGTTGACTGTGATTAAGTTTAAAACACAAACTTGTAAAATTCACTGCATAGAATATACATGGAAGCCTATGAAGTGCAGCAATCTGGATCTGTATGCTCTTCTTAGTTTTTCTACACAATCCAGTTCACTTATTCTCTTTTCACCTCTCTGTCTTTTCTAACCATCTATGAAATCCTACATGACTAATTAGGTATTGACACTTTGCCTTAAACCAGAGCCTACAAACTTGAATGTAGAAGGGTACATAGTAGATTTGGGGGCATATTTTAGCTTTATCTTTTGCTTTGCTTTCTTTTAAAGAAGTCTCTGGTGAGAACTGCATGAAACAAATATTCGCAAGTCATATAAATCGCTTTAATGTATGTTGTCTTCTGCATTTGTAACAACATTTGTAAGGAAAACAAAACAGTGTCAGATTTCTGTGTTTGTGCACAAACATTGTGGCTGTATCCTTTAGTCCTCCTGTTAGCAGCAGTAGATTTAAACAATTTTATTGTATCAAATTCAAAAGACACTTTCTGGGGCTGATAAAAAGAACAGTAGAGAAGTTGTAAAACAGCAAGATAAAGCAAAAATATTTACGGGATGGTGATCACAATGTTGTACAAGCCTGCATCACAGGCATTATACCCATTTCTCCCCTGGCACATTCAGTGAGCTGTGATCTGCCTTGTTGCTTCAAAATGCTATTTTCTTAGTGAGGCTGTAGCACCAAATTGACCACTAAATTTGACAGGAAACATTCCTCAATAGGACCTGTCTCTCACACTCGTTTTTTTCAGAATAGATTCTGTAGCATATCCAGTCAGAAATTATGCAAAATCTGTTGCAAAGTATAGAGTGGTTGGTTTGGTTTTTGATGCCTTAGAAAAATATTGATTGAAATAGTTGAGTAGCATTAACCCAATCCAGAAATCTACCTCCACCAGTATTCATGAGGGTTTCTCAAGCTTTTTTATGAAAAGAACAGAGTCATCGTTCTGAATTAGCAAACCAATATAACAGTAGGAAGGGGTTTTATGTGTAAAGGGTGTTTTCAGTGCAACTTTATACACTTATCTAAGAATAACTATAAGATGTACACAGCACAATTCTAATTTAAATATTGAGTTTCTCCTCTCACAACGGCTTCTAATCTAATCTGTTCTGGATGTCTCTCATCATACGCTCCCTTTCTTATTCCACTTTGGTTTGAGCTGGCAGAACCCTGATAACGTTTTGTTAAAAAGGCTTGATAATTTTTGAGAAATTTTGACATGCTTCTGTGGAGGCATTTCTTCCCTCAAACAATCTCTAAAAGGTTGGCCACCTCCCTCTTTTATTGTTACATGCTATCAATCTAGGGTTCTTGGGATGAAAGACACAGAAAACAGCTTTAGCAAGCTTAAGGAGTTGCTCCCAGAGTCAACAGAAACTGTGAAAGGTATTTTATTGCTCTCATTTTCTGATTAGACTTGGAGAAAAACCAGATTCCGATTAGACCCAAAGAAACAAACAAAAAAAGTAAACCACAATTTCTGTGGGGAGGATTATACTCTGCCCTACCTATGAATGAAAGTCTCATCTTAACTATTTAGCCTACTAGATGTGGGACTGTTTCTAGCTTGCTTGGATTGTGGATGCTCTTGAGATTTTCCCTATCTACTGCCCCATCCAGTGGCAATAGAAGTAAGAAGGACAAACATGAATTTCATGTCAGGCCTTGCAGAGGAGAAAGTTGATTGTTTAAATATACATTTTGCATTTTAAAACTACAGTTTGATGGGTGTTTTGTTGAGTAACTGGGGAGAAGCTGTGCTCATTTGTACAGTGTCATTGGTGTCTATGCGAACGACTGTATATACGACCACTTTTCCTCCAAGTATAACTTTGTTTGTTCAAATGCTCTCAGATGTAAAGCTGTCTTCATCAACTTTAACCCCCGTGAAATGATTTCAGCTACTTTCCTTTCTCCATTTCCAATCATACATCTCTTTATTTACTGAATGTGTCTGGCAGCCTGTTAATGCCACAAGCATGAAAAAAAATAAGTAATGCTACCTAGCTACAATGAAATCAGAATTTAATTATGTAAATAAACATAAAAATAATTTTATGTCACTGTGGCTATCTCAGTGATAAGGATCTCATCTAATTTATGTTTAGCCAATTCACAGAAGTGCTTTGTGTCCCATTCGTTATTCAATAAATATATTTAATTAAAAATATAGTTTAATAATGCTGCTGAAATAGAAATACATACTCAACATTATTGGAGCACTAAAGAGGAACCAATGAATTGCCTATGAGTTTCAGGATAGTTTTCACATTAAAACTGAGAGATGAAGAGACATATAAAACAATAATTCTACACATGGGGAAATAATGAAATGCTGGGTTGAGAGCGCAGGTGTGTCCTAAGTCACTAGATGAAATGACACTTCAAGGCAGCAATTTTAACATTATGCCACAAATATGTTACCTATCAGATAACATGAGAAGAACCTTGGCCAACTGGTAAGCCCATTCTTAGCTAATGAAAGATGACCTAGTGATCTCTGACACTCAACAATTGATTAGATTTTTGATATGATATTTCAGTGGGTTAGAGAAAATTGAGTGGAGATGCTCAGAATAAAACACTATAGTTGCTATTTTGTAGCAAGTTGAGTAGAAAATTAATCACTTTGTGGTTTGACATTTTTAAAAGTTTAGGTTTTGAAAATATGTAATATGTACTTGTGCTTATCCATAGTTTATAACAATACACATAAACCCTTAATAAATTCATGTTTAGCTATAATATTTCAGCCTCTTTGTTGAATATGATTTCTAAAAGTTAAGGAAAATGTTAAGGAAAAATGATGATGTTTTTTAAGTTAAGACTTATGAACATGGATTATGGTTTGGGGGTCACGATTTTTTATTAATAAGCGAAGAAAGGTTTCTATTTATCTAAGTCATACATTCTAAATCTCAGGGTAAAAATTCACCTTAGTAACAAAAATTACTACTAATAAAGTGTTATTAATTTATAATAGTTAATATATAATTAAAAATAAAATAATAATAATTTGAAGGTTTATAAAATCCTTAAAATAGCTGATTTTTAGTTTGGTTTAGTTTTACCAGTTCTAGCTAGCAAAAGGAGATTGCATAAAAAATAAAAATAAAAATAAGGCATTATTATCTGTAAGGGAAAATGGAAGAGAAAATTAGAAAAATAAGGATTTAACCAATTTGTGTCCAAAATTGTTTAGAGGTGCCCATTACATTCAATTTTAACTACAAGTAAAATTTACAGTAGCTATTTCTTGAATAGATAAACATCCCACTCAAAACAATATAAGAAGACTAGGTGTGCATCAAAAACCATTGAGATGTCAGGTCTCTCAAGGCACTAGTCTTACTGGATGTAATTTTAATTCAACCACCTGGTTGGAATGACAGTTATATAGCTCACAATAGGTTTGAAATTACATAAATTATGTAACTGGTAGGCACATTTATGAGATTCTCACTTCCTAAGCAATTTTAGGATGATACAGACTGATTTGTGGTAATTGTTATATTCCACGGGGTTGCACAAAATCCTCTGGTTAATTTGTAAGACAACACTAGGAGTGCATGGGGTGAACTGTGGGCCTGGCAGCACTGATACCTGCTTATGATGGGAGTGTGCAGGCATTTGCTGGGGAAATGCTAGATGAAACAATACTCTTTTTCATTTGTTTTAATTGTTTAATTCCATTCTACTCTTCTTTTCAGAAAACACTTAAAATACTATAAACACATGCAATTACATCAGAAGGATTTTTTAAAATAAATGAATAATCAAGAGAAAATAAGAATATTTTAAAGAATTCGAAGTTAGGAACAGGGAAGTTAATATGTTAGCCCATGGCCACGTTATGGCACAAATTTGGTTCTGAGTTTTTGGCACCCGGTGCAAAGAATATATTTACTTATGTATTGCAACATTTTAATAATATCTTAATGCTATTTTTATCAGGAGTAGTAAAAACATTCCTTACACTAGTACTTGATATGCATATTTCTCATATGAGAAAAACACTATGAAATGTAGGGAAGATTCTCAAAATCCTTACAGTTTCAATAAAAGAGGTTAATCGATAAAGGTATATCAGTAGATTGCTCACATAGGTGGTCTGATACTAATGTTTAAGAAAGCACCATCTAAAATAGTTGGTAGGCAATTCAATAGCACATAGTTTAGAAAATACGCCCAACTCACTACAAAGTTTTACTACGCATATAGTCACTAAAGGGAAATAAATTTTGTCACTATATTTTCCCCTTATTTTTAAAAATAGCAACTATTGAAAATAAACTGAGTTATGATCAATTTCAATCATAAAAACATTGTATGAGACACAAATAAATGCATATGCAAATATTGTCAATCTTATTGTAATAGATTAGCAATATTAATTTTTCTATGAACTGTGCAAATCCACATATTTTCCACCCAAGAGGCCAAAATTTTTCCATGTAAATGTTTAGATCATTATTTGTGCATTCATTCATTCATTCATTTTATAAATTTTTCTGAGTGTTTGCTAAGTGACAGTCACTGTTCTTAGTGCTTGGAATATAACCATGGATGAAACAGGTAAATTTCTCAACCCCCATAGATCTTACATTCCAGCAAGGGGAAATAGTCAATAAACAATAAGTAAAATAATTATAAGCGTGTGAACATTTTTTATGAATACTATGAAAAAAAACAGAAAAACTATGTCAGGCCATTATTGCATTGCTCTAAAGAAATATCTGAAACTGAGTAATTTATAAAGAAAAGAAGTTTAATTGGCTCATAGTTCTGCAGACTTTATAGGGAGCATTTTGCTCACATCTACTGGGCTTCTAGAGAGACCTCAGGAAACTTACAATCACGGCAGAAGGCGAAAGAGGAGCCGGCATGTCACATGGCCAAGAGTGGGGGAGGAGTTACCACACTTTTAAAGGACCAGATATTGCAAGAACTCACTATCTCGAAGACAGCACTAAACCATGAGGGATTAGCCCCTATGATTCAAACAACTCCCACCACGCCCTACCTCCAGCTTTGGGGATTACGATTCAACATGTCGTTTGGGCATGGACAAATACTCAAAGTGTATCATAGAGCAAGGTCAGAGGGGAGTTGCAATTTCAAATAGAGTGGTCAGAGCAGGTTTCACACTGTGAACTAGAAGGTAAATGAGTGCATTCTGGTAAAGAAGCTTCAATGTAGAGAAAACAGAAAGTGACAAGGCCCTAATGTGAATATGCCTGTGGTATTTAAGGAACAGTTATAACACAGTGAGTGTGGAATTGAGAAGATCTCAGAGTAGTATCTCTCAACAATGCACAGGACATGCTTATGCTGTGAAAGGTCTATCTGATATTCAAACTTTATTGTAACTAAGCATATGTCTTTAAATTTCTTGGGGTGTAATACCTCTATCTAGGGTATGTCAAGGGGAATGAAGGTTTAAAGAATATTACTCTAGACCGGTCTCAGTGGCTTGTGCCTGTAATCCCAGCACTTCAGGAAGCTGAGGCAGGCGGGTCACGAGGTCAAGAGATCAAGACCATCCTGGTCAACATGGCGAGACTCCACCTCTACTAAAAATAGAAAAATTAGGTGGGCATGGTGGCAGGCAACTGTAGTCCCAGCTACTTGGGAGGCTGAGGTAGGAGAATCACTTGAACCCAGGAGTCAGAAGTTGCGGTGAGCAAGATTGCACCACTGCACTCCAGCTTGGCGACAGAGTGAGAGTGTCTCAAAAACAAATACAAAATGAATATTACTCTAAATATGTGAGTACCTACGTTTATTTAGGTAAATATCTCATAAATTATGTTATTAATTGTAGCATACAACATGAGAGTACATACAGAACTAATAGGTTATGTTTATTCCTGGAAAATTATATATATATAAAAATATATATGTATATATATATAAATATATAAAGAATTTGCATTCTTCTTTGCACTCTTTTAGAATATTATAATTTGAATTAGAAGACTATTTTACTTGATTAAATATTCAGTAATTTGAAAATTGAATATCATGCTTTTAATACTTCTGTAAGATGCCTTGCCTAGTTTTATTTTTCTGAAATAGCTAATTAGTCCGTAGGAAAAAATACCTTTTAGCCAGAATGTGTAAGCTAGGTGGCAAAAAAATTCTTGCATGATTTAGTCATAACATTAAATAAAATAAGCAAAACAAATTAATTTTAAAATTTCTGTTGCAAAGGAAAAATACCCTAAATTATAATAAAAATCTATCAAGGTTTAAAAAAGGGAAAGTGATATTATAAGAAGTATAATTAGTATTGAAAGGAATTATAATTTGAAGTAGGCTTATATTTATATAAAATAGTAAAATATAGTATTTAAAGTATCGTATTTTTAATATGAGTCACTAGGTCATTAAGTTGAGCATTTGACCACAAATACATTTTTAACACATGTGTCATAAAACATGGGCTTAAATAACAGTATACAAATTTCTATTTACAAAAAATGGTATCAATCCAAATGCCATTACTCCCTGAAGTTGTAACTATAACTGGGTCAAATTTCCATTAATTGGTTAGTAATTTAAAAATGTAAAACTTTCTTGTTAATATACTTTTTCATCTTGCCTTATTTTTTCCTGTTACCAGGCATACTTTCCTTTCATTCTATCCTGCAATTTGATTTGTAAAACTCCATTGATTCAAGAGCATTTAAAATAAAAAGAAAACAAAACAAAACAAAAATCCCCAAATGCATTTCACAGCAAAGCAGATTCAAGAGGAATTTACAGCATCATAAACTCTGTAAGGGTTACCATTCTAGAAATAGCCATTTGCCACTAGGTACATTTTAGAGCTGCTCACTGTATAATTGCACCTCATGAATGGAGTTAAACCGAGGATAAAACTCACCCCACATTCAATAACTGAGCTGTGAACTAGTAGTTACAAAGTATGTATCTGTTAAAAATACTTATACCCAGAATATATAAAGAACTCTTGCAACTCAATAATAAAACTAAGAACAACTCAATAAAAAATCAAAGTGTCTTTGATGTGTTACTTTATTGAAGAAGAGATATAGATGGCAAATAAACATAAGATGCAATGTTCAACATCCTAAGTGTTTACGGAAAAGAAAATCAAAATCACAACTAGATATCCTATGCCCTTGTAAAAATGATTAAAAATTGTAAACAAAACAACTAAAAGACTACAAAATTCTGGCAGAGAAACAGAGGAACTGAAACAGTACCTTATATATACTGATGAAATGCAAAATGGTACAGCCACTTCAAACAATTTCTTGGCAGTTTCTCATAAATTTAAACATATGCTTTACCATATGATCTACTATCTCAAGGAAAAAGAAACTGTTTATTCACACAAATGTTTATATAGCAGCTTTACATAGAAGAGCCCAAAACTGAAAATAACTCAAATGTTTATTAACTGATAAATAACAAATTGTTATATTTTAATACAAGAAAATACTATTCAGCAATGAAAAGGAACAAATTTCTAATACAAGCATCATGCTAGGTAAATGAATTCAGACGCAAAAGATTACATCCTGTATGAGCACCTTATACGACATTCTGGAAAAGGCAAATCTATAGAAATGGGAATCAACTGAATAATTATTGTGGACTGGGAGTGGGGAGAGAGATTTTGTGTCTGGAATTTATTCCTTCCAATGAGATTTTGGTCTAGCTGACTTCAAGAATGAAGCCGCAGACTTTGCAGTGAGTGTTACAGCTCTTAAAGATGGTGTGTACGGAGTTTGGTCCTTCAGATGTTCAGATGTGTCCAGAGTTTCTTCCTTCTGGTGGGTTCATGGTCTCACTGACTTCAGGAGAGAAGCTGCAGACTTTCACAGTGAGTGTTACAGCTCATAAAGGTAGTATGGACACAAAGAGTGAGCAGCAGTAAGATTTATTGTGTAGAGCGAAAGAACAAAGCTTCCATAGCATGGAAGGGGATGCGAGCGGGTTGCCGCTGCTAGCTGGGGTGGCCAGCTTTTATTCCCTTATTTGTCCCCACCCACATCCTGCTGATTGGTCCATTTTACAGAGTACTGATGGTGCATTTACAATCCTTTAGCTAGACACAGAGCACTGATTGGTGCATTTGTACAGAGTGCTGATTGCTGCATTTACAATCCTTTAGCTAGACACACAGTGCTGATTGGTGTGTTTTTACAGAGTGCTGATTGGTGCATTTACAATCCTTTAGCTAGACACAGAGCACTGAATGGTGCATTTATAATCCTTTAGCTAGACACAGAACACTGATTGGTGCATTTTTACAGAGTACTGGTTGATGCATTTACAATCCTTTAGCTAGTCAAAGTGTGCTGATTGGTGCATTTACAATCCTCTAGCTCGACAGAAAAGTTCTCCAAGTTCCTGCTCGGCCCAGGAAATCCAGTTGGCTTCACCTCTCAATCCCCTCTCTAAACAGGACACCCCAACTGCTGTTGGGAATTGGGCGATGACTGCTCTGGCTACTTCCTGCTGAATAGGGTTGAAGAAGGGGCCCTGCAGTTGTAATGTCCTCCTGAGGGGAACTCTTTAGGCTCTTTGGCCAGCAGGTACGTCCAGGGGTCCTCAGTATAAGTTGTTAGTTGAGCTCATTTGAGGTTCCATTTGTAAGACCATCTGTAGCTTGATGGCCTTGATCCTAGAGGAAACAAATTTGACAAGGGGGTTAAAAATACAGGGCCTGAAGGCGAGTAATGGCAAGATGGCTGTCATGGGACGTAGAAAGAGGAGAAGCCATGTTGTCCAACTCCAGAGGTAGGTAGAAGAATTTGAAAGGCGTTGTCTGATTTCAGAAGCCATTTCCTGTAAACGTTGGGCAGTGTCTCGTACTATCCTTGACTGGTTAGTGTAAAAGCAACACTCTTCCCCTAAAAAGATGCAAAGTCCTCCTTTCTCAGCAGTGAGGATGTCTAGGCCTTGGCGATTTTGGAGAGTCACTGCTGCAAGAGTCTATTTGGGATTGTTGAGTAGGGATAGATTTCATTATTTCTTGCAAAGTGTCTGAGAGGCAGATACAGGTTGAAGTTCCACATAAGAAGAATATGCCTTGGCTGGGTAGACAGAAATTTACCCTGGCTTATAAAGGAATAAGGTACATAGTTTTTTCTTTATTACTTCTATCTCTCTTTCTTTCTCTCTGACTCCCTCTTTGTCTGTCTCTTCCTCTCTTTCCTTCTCTCTTTGACTTTCTGTTTCTCTCTCTCTTCCTCTCTCTGTCTCTCTCTTTGATTCCTTCTTTGTCTCTTTCTCTCTGAGTTTCTGTCTCTTTCTTTCTGTCTCTATCTTTGACTTTGTCTTTTTCTCTCTTTCCCTCTGACTCCCTCTTTGTCTTTAACTCTTCCTCTCTCTCTCTCTCTCTGACTTTCTGTCTCTTTCTCTCTTTCCTTTCTGCTGGTCTTTGCCTACCTCTGCCAGCTGCTTATGCTGCTGTTCTCCCCTCTCCTTCCCCTTTTGATGGCTTTGGCAGTGTAAGACTGCCACCTCTTTGAGTTTTTTGCACTGCATGCAATAGCTCCATGGTTTCCTTGTGATATTTAATGGGAGTTCCCCCAGAGGTTAGGAACTCTTTCTTTCCATATTGCAGCATGGGCATGTAGGGTTAGATAAGCATACTTGCTATCTGTATACACATTTATTCTTCTCTTTCCCAGTTCTAAGGCTCAGGTAAGTGCCACTAGTTCTGCTAACTGGGTGCTAGTCCCTGGGGGAAGAGGCTTGCTTTCAAGTACTGTTACTAACTATGGCATAACCAGTCCTTCATATCCCATTCTCCACAAATGAACTTTCATTGGTATATAGGTTAAGGTCAGGATTAGCTAAGGGGACTTCTAAGAGATCCTCTTGGGCAGCATAAGTCTGGACTACAATTTGTTGGCAGTCATGCTCGATTGATTCCCCATCCTCTGGGAGAAAAGTGGCAGAGTTGAGGGCCACACATGTGCATATTTCAAGCACTGGTCCCTCGAGGAGTAGCGCCTGTAATCTAAGCAGGCAGCTGTCTGATAGCCATAAACTTCCTTTGGCACCTAATATGCCATTTACATCATGAGTAGTTCAGACAGTGAGATCCTTTCCTTGTATTATTTTGATAGCCTCTGACACTAAGACGGTCACTGCTACAACTATCTGTAAACAGTGAGGCCAGCCTTTTGCTACTATATCAGTTTCCTTACTTAGATATGCCACTGGTTGTGGAGTTGTCCCACGAATCTGAGTAAGGACCCCAAGAGCTATTCCTGCTCTCTGTCTGATGTATAAAGACAAATTTTGTCCTGGGGGGAGGCAGAAGTCTGGAGCTTGAGTCTGTTCCCTTCAATGTCCAGACTTCAGGGTTGATTCCCTGCTTAAGCAGGGGACAACAAATGGATAACTTGTTCCCCATATTCATGTAGATAATAGCTCCAGCTTTGGCTAATATGTCCCTCCCTAATAATGGTATAGGACTTTCAGTCACAACAAGAAAGGCATGTGAGAAGAACAAAGTTTCCCAATTACAACTGAGGAAATGGGATAAATACCTGGTTACAGGCTATCCCAGGATTCTTCTGATGGTAACAGACCTTGGGGACAGCTGTCAGGGACAGGAGATTAACACTGAGAAAACTGCACCAGTGTCCAGGAGGAAGTCAATTTCCTGGCCCTCAATGTTTAAACGTACCTGGGACTCAGTGAGGGTGATGACATGAGCTGGTGCTTGCCCTGGGCACCCTCAATCCTGTTGTTGGATCATCTGGTTGGGGGCTTCTGGCCCAGAGAAGCTTTGTCCTCTGGGGCAGTACACCTTCCAGTGATTGCCTTGGCATAGTGAACATGGGCAAGGGGACAGCTTGTTTCTCACTGGACAATCTTTTTTAAAGTGTCCTTGCAAACCACACTGATAACACGCCCTCCCAGGTGACTGGCCTGCTCCATTTTCTGTCCTCTCTGAACTACCAAGGTTTGTTTGTCTGAGGGCCATGACTAAGTCTGCAGCCTTTCTCTGAACTCACTTTTCCTTTTCAGCCTGTTACTCTTGATCCCTATTATAGAACACCAAGGTTGCCAGGTTTAATAATGCCTCCAGATTTTGTTCAGTGTCCCAGCTCGCTTTTGGAGCTCTTTCCTGATATCTGTGGCTGATTGGGTAATAAATTTATCTTTTAGCATCAATTGACCCTCCAGGGAGTCAGGTGACAAGGGAGTATATTTTCTTGAGTCCTCCCATAGACACTCAAGGAAGGAAGAGGGAGTTTCTTCCTTTCCCTGAGTTATGGTGGACATCATTGAATAGTTCATGGGCTTTTTCTTAATTCTCCTTAGTCTTTCTAGAACACAGATCAACAGATGCTTGTGACTCCAGTCCCCATGATCTGAGTTGAGGTCCCAGTGGTGATCCTTAGTGGGCAAGGCTTGCTGACCGGTAGGGAATTTGTCCCTTTCTTCAGCTGTCATTCTATCATTGACTTGACTAAGATACTAGGTATCTCCAAACTCTCAGACTGCAGCTAAAGCTGCATTCCTTTCATTAAAGGCCAGGGTTTGATCTAACAATAGCATGACATCTCTCTACATGAAATATAAGGTTTACCCTAGACCCTGTAGGACATCTGTATACCTATCAGGATCATTTGAAAGCTTCCCCAGGTCTGCCTTGATCTGCCTTAAATCAGAGAGGGAGAAGGGGACATGTACCTGGGTTGGGCCAAATTCCCCTCCCCCTACAGCTTGAAGGGGACATAACTGATAGCCTGGGGGGAGGGTTTGTGGTCCTTTGGAGATTTCTTTGTTTGTTTCCTTCTGGTGGGGGGAGTTTAGAGGAGGCTTCTCATTAATAGGAAGCAGAGCTATAGGGAGGCTAGGATATGGAGGTAAGCTGAGATGTCCACTGTGGGATGTAAATTGCAAGCTTTGCAAAGTTGTGGGTTCTCCTTCAATGAAAAGGAAGCTTGGACATAAGGTATTTCATTGTATTTGACTTTCTTCTTACAGAAAAGGTCAAGCTGCAGGATAGTATTGTAATTTATACTTCTCTCAGGTGACCATTTTTCCCCATCAGAGAGAGATTACTGGGGCCAGGTCAGAGTGCAGAAAAATAATAACCCACTTCTTTTTCAGGGTTTGTGGGTCAAATTGGTCCCAATGGCTTAGGGTGCATTTCAAGGGTGAACCTGTTGATGCCTGAATATTTCCCATCTGAAAGACAAAACTGCCCACAGTTTTGATTTGCTTTTTCTCCCCCCAACCAACACAAGAACCCGCAACAGTCCTTATACCCTGCTCATCCAAATAGTTGTGCTCACCTATGCAGCAGCATAAACACCTCCTGCCCAAGAACCCGCAGTGGTCCCTGGACCCTGCTGATTGGAATAGTTGCACTCCCTGACACAACATCAGACACACTAGTTTTCCTCCTAGACCACAAGGAGGACCAAGGAAGGTCAGATTTAGTGGCCCTTACCAACATATTCTCAAAAACCTGCACCCTTGCCTGTCCTCCTAGAGCACAAAGAGAACCAAGAAAAATCGGATTTAGTGGCCCTTACCAACGCATTCTCAAAAACCTGTTAGAGTCCTAAGCCTTCTCCTGTTAGTATTGGGACTTTACCCCTGTCCTATAGATATGTTGTGCCCCAAAAATGAAGTGGAGGGACATACCCTGAGGGAGGGAGGGGATCTCCAGGGTGGGAAGAGTGACACCTTTTGTCCTCACTTGAATAGGAAGGATATTATTTCTGAAGCTTTCTATATCCTAGCTTCAGGAATAGCCTTTGTTAGGTCTTAGGAGGGATACTAGAAGGATAGTTGGTCTCCCCACCTGATGGGGCTTTGGGCAAAAATTATGTCTTTCTGATTAGTGAGGTCAGGTGACTAAAGAAGGGAATAGAGTCCTGAAGTTTATACTAGAAATCATTCTTATAGAAGAAACTAGAAAAGCACCAGAGACAGGGAGTGGTTTTTAGAAGCGGGACTAGCCTCAGAGAAGAGAAGTGAGAGGACATTTGTCTGACAGGTGTTAGAACCCAGGAGGCAAGGGTCAGGATAGATAGGATAGATGGGTGAGTCTCGCTTGGGCTACATAACTTTGAGAGTTCCTCTCATGGCTGCGCGACAACTAACTTGTTGTCAGGACCCGGAGCCAAATGGCTTTCTTCTCTGTCAACGCTCTACTCAGCCTAGAAGTACAGAAAAAGTGGAAGCTGGTTCCAGGCAAACCAACACTCCCAACTCCGAAGAGTCGGGGGTTGTTAGAGAGCCCTTTCCCAGAAAGCCTGACACCCATGTCTTTAGTCCGGCAGCCATACTAGTCACTTTTAACTGGCTAACAGGTGTGGTATTTAGCCCCCAAATTCTAAGGAAAAATAGGACAGAATAGCAAGGGAAAGGGGTCTGATGGTACTCACTACTTGGCGATAGGTGACAGTCCCTTCGTGGTCACCAAGATGTGCCCAGAATTTTTTCCTTCCAGTGGGTTCTTGGTCTCGATGACTTCAAGAAGGAAGCCATGGACCTTCATGGTGAGTATTACAGCTCTTAAAGATGGTGTGTCCGGAGTTTGTTCCTTCAGATGTTCAGATGTGTCTAGAGTTTCTTCCTTCTGGTGGGTTCGTGATCTCGCTGACTTCAGGAGTGAGGCCGCAGACCTTTGCAGTGAGTGTTACAGCTCACAAAGGTAGTGCAGACTGTAAAATATGTGACAGAAAGGAAATTAAGGAAAACCTAATGAAAATGTGCATGGTTTACAGCTAATACATTGTTAATTCTTCTCAAGCTGATCTCAATCCAGTATAATCCCTGTTGAAATCCCAGCAAGTTATTTATTGTTTTGTTTTTCTGTGTGTGTGGGAAAATAGTAGGTGGATTCACAAGGTGATTCTAAAATTTGTAAGAAAATGAGAAAATTAAGCCTATAAATTTCTGAAGACAATAAAGGACAACTCAGGGGAAATTGCATTTGCAAATATTAAGAATTATTACATGTCTGCAGTAAATCACAGTATTCTCTTCATGCTAGAATATGTAGAATACTTTTTAAAAATTTGAGAATCAAGGAAATGCCCATACTTATATGGTCAACTGACTATAAAACAGATGTAAGTATAATGTATTTGGGAAATTATGGTTCTTTCAGCAAACAAATACTGGCTCAATGGGTATGTATATACATATGAAAAAAAAAATTCATCTTGACTACTACCTCACACAATACAACGGATAATCTCAAGAGCGTTTAGAGATCTAATGAGAAAGTTAAAACCAAGTGCCTCCATAAGAAAACACTGGAAAATATCTTTATCTATGTATACAGATTCTTCAAAATGCTGTAATAAGCATAAACAGCAAGCACATTGACAAATTAAACATCACAAAAAGTATGATGTTCTAGTCATTAAAAAGCAACATTAAGAAAGTAAAAAGGCAAGACACAGAAGATTTGTATACATAAATTCCATAAATAAATGAGAAAAATACAAACTAATCAACTGGTAACGGAAAATCCAAATAAGGGTGAAAAATGATATAAAATATTGCTGAGCATCATTAATGGTTTACAGAATGCATATTATAATCCAAAAGTGATGAAAGAAATTTACCAACCTGGATTAAATTAGAAACGCTGCACCAAGCATTAGCAATAATATAGAGCAACCAGAATTCTTATAACTTGCTGGTGGGCATGTAAATTGGTGCACACAATTTGTATCTCTTATTGCTATTAATAACAAGAAGACTCAAATATCAAAGGAAGTAAAAAATGGTACAACTCTATTTTAATTTAGCAGAAAAAAATATTAAAGTAAGTATTCCTTAAAGTGTCTAATACATTTATCTGACTACAACAGCTCATATAAGTAAAAGTAACTAAAAATGTATCTAGAAGTTATATACACAGTGATTTGGCCAAAAACTCTAAAAAGTATTAAATATACATATATTTAGTTAGTAAAAACAAACCCCTGTATATTGCTAGCTACTTCTGTAAAATTTACTCTTCAGTAGAAATTCATCTTTAAGAGTCTTCAATCATATAACCAAACTGAAAGCTAATAAAATTATTCTGCCAATTGGCTCTTCTGGCAATAACTTAAAATACACTGGCTGACACTGCAGAGTTAGAGACATCCATGTGTTATCCACACATAAAACAAAGAAATTGTCTCAACAGTTTGTGAATCATATGGAGGTTTTACTAGGCTCTTTCCTAAGGCCACAAGTAGTAATCAGTTTGGCTTTGTGTCATATATTCTCCAAGCGTGCCTAGAGGCAAGTTAATACTTTATTCTTATGAGGTTCCAAAGGTTATACATCAAATGATTGGTAGGCAGGTTCTTCAGTTCTGATAAATAGATCTCAGGAGAAAACCAAAAATGTGATTAGAGAAAATACCAGACTAGGTGGGCACAATCATAACAACTAGGAAATGATCCTTCATCAAAATGACCTTCACTTCATTGAAGTAAAGGCAAAAAAAATGTATTTTATTTGCTATGATTTCATTGACTTGCTTTTATAAAGTGTATCTCTTAAAATTATGATAATATAGTTGAGGACCTGCATCTTAGAGGAGGAAAAAACTCTTTGAACTGAGTACCTAAAAATAATAAAAATTTAACTCTCTATGCACCTCATGTAGCAACCAATAGATATCTTTTATTATTTAAAGTAGTCCATTAAATACAATAGTGGCAAACCCATCTCCCCCTATTTACCTCCACTAAAATACAAGGCAAGAAATCAACATTATATATAAATCACTGTGAAGCTAGCCCCTGGGACCATTCCTAAAATATTTTTCTACATTGGATGGAGTTACAAATTGTTAACTTTATTCTGCTGCATCTTGGTGGAGGCAGATAGAGGATCACACTGTACTTAAGAAATCATATTTAACACAAAATGCAACATAATACATGGATATTTTCTGTGGTTAGAGACCAATGAAAGATAAATTTGTGTATTCAGCTTTTCTGTTGTGAAATCATCTATGAAGTAATAGCAAAAGTGACCAGAAAATTGAGAATAA
>NW_012101262.1:193794-195538 GCF_000951045.1 Mandrillus leucophaeus
AAAAATAATCCTGAATAAGGGAAAATTAGGAAATTTTTTTCAACCACATATCAAGACTATCATAATATAGTAATTAATACAGCATAATATTATTTAAAAGAGTGGCAAATAGAACACACTAGAGAGTCCAGAAAAGTGTCCACATACATGGATAATTGCTTACAAGTAAGGTACTCTAGAATTAGAAAGGACATACTTTTAAAACATAAGGAAACAATTGAATATAATGGGGAAAAGGCATCTTAATCCCTACCTAATATCTATTTAAATGATTACCAAAACAGGCTTCTAAACAAGAATATGAAATAATAAGTTTACGATATGGGGGAAAAAAAAGGTTTCCTCTACAAGTAATTAAAAGTATGCATTATAAAGTAAATAAAGGCTAAACTAGATTATATTAAAACTATAGACTACCCACCAATAATAGAAACAATTAAGATAATAAAAGACAAAGGAGGAGATACTGGTAATGCATATAACTCCCAAGCTCTCAAATCTAGAACATAAAGCAAACTCAAACACATAATAAACAACCAAATGGAAAAATGCACAATGGACTTTAACAAGCGCTCTATACAAAAGAGGATAACTCAGTATTTTTTTAAATGCACAAAGACATTTTTAAAATGTATTTGCATATTTAAAGTTTACACACGTGTCATGACTTCAGTGTAATAAAAAATAATAAGTCATTAACAGCTCTGAGATGGTCTCTTCTGTATCCCAAGCAGTCCCTAAATGGAAGTGGAGCGTGTGCTCCTATTTTACACACTCTCATATGAGAGATAAGTGGTTAAGGAGGATTAGAAACCCAACCAGGCCTACCGGGGTGCTGGACAGACACAGAGAATTTCTAAGGGAATGCTATGCGAGAAAAAATATAAGTCTATACAAAAATTTTTATTTTAACACTTAGAATCAATATTCATTCCAACAGCACTACCAGGCTTGGTCAACTCAATAAGTTACACACTCATGTATTTGAAAGGTTATTGCACAGCTCCTTAACTGAGCAAGTCAGGGCAAAGTTGTCCAGCAAGGAGTAAATTACAATAAAAATGTTATCAGCTCTACTCACCAAAGAATTGCTAACATTAAAAAGAATAAAAACACCAAGTGTCAAGGATATCATTAAGCAACTGGAAATCTCATAGCTACTGTTGTGAATTTAAAACTGTAAAAGCACTTTCAAATAATATTTGACATTATTTCATAAAGTAAATAAATGCAAATCGTATGACGTAGAAACGCTAATTCTAAAAACATACTCAATAGAAATTTAAATATATATGGTGATATGGTTTGGGTATGTCCCCACCCAAATCTCATATTAAATTCCCACGTGATGTGGGAGGGACCCAGTGGGAGTTAATTGAATCATAGGGGTAGGTTTTCCCATGCCGTTCTCATAATAGTGAATAAGTCTCACAAGATCTGATGGTTTTACAAAGAAGAGTTCCCCTGCACAAGTTCTCTCTCTCTACCTGCTGCCATCCACATAAGATGTGACTTGTTTTTCTTTGCCTTCTGCCATGATTGTGAGGCTTTCCCAGCCACATGGAACTGTAAGTCCAATTAAACCTCTTTCTTTTGTAAATTGCCCAGTCTTGATTATGTCTTTATCAGCAGTGTGAAAACAGACTAATACTTATGGACCAAGATATATGTATAGAATCCTCATAGCAGCTTTAGTTTAATTGCTAAAAATCTAGCAACAACCAAATAATTCATGTATGCTATA
>NW_012101262.1:196349-238882 GCF_000951045.1 Mandrillus leucophaeus
TTTTTTACATTCCACGTGTAAGTGAGGTCATGCAGTATTTTTCTTTCTGTATTTGACTTCTTGAACTTAGCTAATATTCTCTAAGTTCATTCATGTTGTTGCAAATGGCAACATCTTCTCTTTTTTTTTGAGACCGCATCTCGCTCCGTCGCCCAGGCTGTGCAGTGGCACGCTCTCGGCTCACTGCAACCTCGGACTCCCCGGTTCAAGCGATACTCCTGCCTCAGCCTCCCAAGTAGCTGGGACTACAGGCGCCTGCCACCACACCCGGCTAATTTTTTGTATTTTTAGTAGAGATGGAGTTTCACCATGTTAGCCAGGATGGTCTCGATCTTCTGACCTCGTGATCCACCTGCCTCAGCCTCCCAAAGTCCTGGTATTACAGGCGTGAGCCACCGCGCCCGGCCTAGTGACAATATCTTTTAAGACTGAATAATATTCCAATGTGTATATGTACCACATTTTTAAAATCCATTTATCCTTTGGTGGACACCTAATGTTTCTGTATCTTGACTACTGTGAATAATGCTGCAATAAACATGGGAGTGCGGATATCTCTCAAAGGTGCTGATTATATTTTCTTTGGGTATAAACTCAGTAGAGAGATTGCTGGGTCATATGGTAGTTCTATGTATAATTTTTTGTTAAACCTTCATATTGTTTTCCATGAAGGCTGCATCTTTTGTATATACATATACACACACATACATATACATATGCATATACATCAGAACATCATGTTGTACAACTTAAAAACAAAAAATGAATAAATATGTTTAAACGTAAAAGTAAGGCAACCAAGAACTATGTGTCTGAAGCTAGAAATAAAATCAGCATCCAGAGGAGTGAACTAAATTTAGATTTTACTGAGGCAGTCTTAGGTGTTTGAGAATCAGCTCCTGTGGGAATAAGTGACAAGAACCAGACAATGATCAGTGTCTCCACCCTTGACGTGGATCACTGTGAACCTTTTACAAGGAGAACAGAGTATGTCAGAGAATCAGGAAAACGATGCAAAAAGACAGTAGGGAAATTAAGAAGCTGCAGATCTGTAGATACCCAGGACAGACATTTTGTGTAAATCATATCAATCTACAGATTTAAGAAAGTATGTCTACTGTTGCTGCTTTCTTTACTCTGAAATGAACCAAGGATTGGGAGTATCTGAAATATTAGATTAAAGACTTTCAAATCTTGGAGACAAGTTGGGCATTTAGTCAAGTATTAATCTAATCTGTGTGATTAAGGCCTTAAACATATTAATTTTTAGAAAAAAAATTTATTTTATTTTCCTTTCCTAAGTTCTTGAAGCATAAATAAATTGAGAGTAAAACCATGTTCTTTGCAATTCTTGCAATGTTTCTTTGGTTAAATAAATAGTTTCCAGAATATGAAAAAAAGGGATGTTTTATTTTCTAGTAGACCTTGAAATGAGAATATAATCATCCAACTTTTAAAAAATCTATGGCTGTGGTAGTTCCCATTGGAATGTTGAGTTTTAAAAATATGGACTGTATTAGATTTTCTAATTGATTATTAAAGATAAAAGCAAGCTGACTGAAAAGTAAATGCCACAGTGCCTTTGTTTAAATTCTCTTAGAGTCAGAAATCATCACTGATAATTTGGGTTCTTTCTTATTACATGTGGCAATAGAATTATATCCACAAATTATGAGTTTCTACCACTTATATGTTTCTCCAACACAGTAAAATGTATTTGAATATATTGGCTTCCTTTATTTTGTTTCTCAGTAAACAAGTCACATTTTTTTCTTAGCAAAGATTTATCATTTCTGAAAGTCACCCAGGTATTAAGTCATAAGCTCAAAGCAGTTTTAAAAATGTAGCTAAACATAGACTATGACCTTTTTGATGGTGAAAAGACTTATTTTTGAGCCATATGGTCAGCCTCAGGCTTGAGACATTAAAATTGAGGCTGGAGGGAGTTCAAACGATGACACTGATTAGTGCATATGTCCCCACACTGGATGCACCAGAAGACATCAGGAAAATCTTTTATGACAACTTGTCTGTTGTCATTAATACAATCCATGGAAAAGGAAAGGAATCATTCTTGGAGATGTCAATGCCTGAGTTTGTCAGAACCACATTAATTTGCATGAAGTTATTTCAGACACAATTTTAGGCAAGATTTAGAGAACTGAAGAACTGAACCATCCATAGTTTTAGGGGTGTTTCTGAGTGGTTTATCACAAATATACCTGAATTATTGCATTGTTCTCCCTTGATACTAAGTTTCAATTTCTGGGATGTTTTCATAAGGCAAAAATGAACAGAACTACTCAATCCTTGCACTGCATACATAATAAATTTCTGGATACTAATTCACCCAACCTATTCAACTGATCAATTTTTAGAAAGATACATTTTCCCCAGATGTAAGACCATTTAATAATAGTCATTTTATCCTCTAATTCTCATATTGTAAGGCAGAGTTCATCAAATTTTTCCTCAAAATACTGTTTGCTATTTTTCAAGCTGAAAAGCATGTTTATAAGATAGAGAATGGCCAATTGAGGTGACAGCTTGTAAAATTTCATATTTACCATTTATTTTTCCATAATTTGGAGTTAGAATCATGATGCAAATTTTCTAACACTATTACTTCACGTATTACCCCCAGGCTTGAAGCACTAGAACAGTCTCAAAGACAGACTGACAGGAAGAATAATGTCAAATACACATCATATTTTCTGGTTGTAGTATGAAAACAAATTTCCTTAGGAAGGCTTTTATAGTTTCCTTATTTAACAGATCATATCGCAGTAACAAAATATTTTTCAGGACACCACATACTTTTTGTTTTATCCGTTATTATCTTCGTCAACATCCATCTTCAAAAGCAAGATAAGATGATTTTTTCCATATTATAAAAGAATTTTTTAAATGCACCTTGAAAACCTACTTTGTACAAGATGATTGCTTACTGTCAGGGAGGGTCTAGCCTTCCTCGATACTGATACAAGTCTGCTCTACTGGCAATGCAGTTGGGTAAGCTAACAATAGCACGTCCAAAAGGGTATTATGACGCTACAACTTAGCATTGATAATGTAATATTATGTTATATTGATGATGAATACCAATTAAGAAAATGGAATATAAAAAAATATGCAGAGTAGGCTTTTTTAAAAGGAAGAAATAAATCATAAAACATACATGTTAACTTTTCAGAAGCATTGAATAATAGAAGGAAATGGATTAATTTTGGTAGATGGGAAGTAAAGTACATTAGATCAGTGATCTCAGGCAACATTGTAAAAATGCAAATGAGATAATGAGGACTGCTCGAAATTTGTCTTCTTTCAAAGACAATAGTTGGGTGAGCTAAGGCACAGTTTGAAGCTAGCTATGAGTTAGCTGAGAACATGTACTACTGCTGGTTTTCTCAATTTAGGAGCTACTTATACAGTTTTAAAGTGAAAAGCTATATATAAATAGTAATTAGAGGCAGAACTAACGATGGTATAGCTAGTTTTATCTTGGGTAAAAGGCCTAAGGAACTTTTGAAAAAGTGTATGTAGCAGACAAAGAGTGAGATCTTGGTTTTTACACAAAGAGATTTGACTCAGCCTGCATATAGTTTTGAATATTTTATAGCTTTCCTGTTTTCCAATGAGTTAGTGATTGTCACTGTAAAATGATAAATCTGTGGTAATTCATATTGCCTCACTTCTATCTCAGACCTTCACAACATACAAGGAAATCTTAAGGGTACAGTACAAGTAAGTTGATATATACTAATGCTAATCTGCCCTCACTTTTTCCTAATATCCAAATCTACTTACTGGTCTCCTCTAGGTTATTCCAACCTCATAGAGTTCCTTTTGAGCTCACAATAAATTAGCCTTAAATCTAGTCATGCTAAATTAATCAATATTTTTATAATAACCCAGAGTAGCTATAGTTGTACCAAGTGACTCTGCCTTCCGAACTAGAGAAAGACACTTGACCTAAGTGATACATCAGGTGGTGCCTGTGAATCTGTATTTTAAATTTTCAGGTGTCAGGTTAAACTAGTCTCTTGAATGGAGGAGGTATAAAACTCAGAAGCCATGGCATAGGCATCATCTGTATTTCCAGAAGGCCAGTGAATAATGCCCCTACTTCCTCTGCTCAGCTTCTAACCAGTTGAGAGATGGATAAAAGAGACAGTTAAGTGGAAATCAAAATACAAATTATTATAAAACTCCAGATTAGAGAACAAGACCTTGTCTTGGCACAACTATAGTGTTTTCAATATGACACACTGCTGCAAGAGGTTTTCTAATGATTCACAGTACAGCACTGAAAACCAAAGATCTCTTCATGAAAACAGAGCCCTTTTACTTTACACAGGCAGATCCTCATGCCTCTGACCAAAACTTTCAAACTCATCAAGGAGTCATTGTCCCACACTTCTGTACTTACTACAGATAAGTAATAAGAAAAAGTGCAAGAATATTACTCTAATCAGGTATACGTCACAAGGAGGGATACATCAGGAGTAGAGTACAGGCTGGTTCATAGAAAAGAATGAATAAAGACAATATTCATAAAATTAGTTGGTACCTAGATTCCTCGATGAAAACTGAATTAGTCTCCTTTTCTGCATGCCTCATCTAATAAAGCAGTCATCATTTTTTAAATTTTATTTCCTCTTTATTTAAATTCAAAATTGTGTATCTATTTTTAACATTGTTTTATCTTGTCCTTTCTAAACTAATCAGTAATCCTATCATACCTACTTTTACCAAAAGAAACATTTCTAATTTCTTTTCTCTCCCCATTGCTACTTTTTCCATCACTTACAATCAAGTCAGCATTTCCAAAAGTATTCTGAGGAACATTGCACTTTTAGAGTCTCTTCAAAGAAATGAGGGCTTCCTGTGATTAAATATATTTTAGAAATGCCACATGTCTTGCCCCATTTTAGAGATTTAATATGCTCATTAGCAGAGATATCTTCCAATAAAGAAAACTCTTTGATTTGTTTAATCCAAAACTCCCAGTCTTATCTCAAAATAGCAACTTAAAAAAAAGCTCTTATAACCTCTAGAAACTAGTGTTCTGTGAAATACACTTTGAGAAATGCTTTCTAAGACAGTTTAATGAGTTTTTAACTATCCTGGCCTCAAAGGCAGTCGTGCCAAATTAATCAATACCTTTTGTAACATAAGTGCTATGTTTGAAAACATTCTATGCATCTTCACTGCCTCTTGAACAAAAATCAGTTCAAACTACTCAGGGTAATATATAAAGTCAAATGCTATCTTTACCAACTTATTTTTCTAGAGAAAAAAATCAACTATTTCCTCAAAGAAAATCATCCTCATATTAAACTAAGGTTAAATATGTTCTCTCACTCCTACAAAGAACAATCAATCTAAGTTCTCTAAGCCTCAGTTTCCTTAAATCCTACTTCATAACTGAAACGACATAGCAAGCATTTCCTGATTCATACTCCCTTACCTGAGCTCTCAAGTGCATTAACTGCTGTGAATTTATTCTATCCTGTCTTTATCTTTTGTTTTGTTTAACAGGCTCAGAGTAAATACAAATATAATTAAGAACCTGGGGTCCATATCTTAGCCAAGATCACTTAATAGACATGTGATTTAAAGCTAATCACTTATTATCTATGTTCCTCTTTCCTCATATGTAAAATGCAAATAAATAACTGGTTGGCAGGATTTTTACAAGTATTAAGTGAGCGTATATATGTATATATGGTAATAGAGGTTTTTAATATGCAGCTATTATGATTAATATTAGAGTGCAAATTCCTTTATATCAGTATCCAGTTATTACGTTTCTTTGTAGTGTCCCCATTTTACATACAAAAGTTTTGCCTATGGGAAATATTGATGAAATAATTTATGAAATCAAAATAGACTTTCAAGGGGCCGTAGGGGTCATAGAATTTAAATTGTAAACTGATGAATTGAACATGTAATTTACTTACCTAATATCACATAACTGGTTGGTAGTACATCCAGGAGTATGTGTATGGGCTAAGACCTATAAGATCCAGCTTTTAATTGATTTTACACAGACAAAAAACAAATAAATAAATAATTAAAAAAAAAAAAAAAAAAAAACTGGCAAGCTACAGTTGCCTGAATAGTTTATTTCAAAGTAAGCACCATTCATGAAGTATATGGTGAAATGCAACAGTGGTTCCCAAATTTTTCCCTTTCTTGTGTCCACATTCCTTTACTGTGTAACATTGTGTGGGCTCCCATACTCACCTATGCCTTGACCATATGACATGCTTTTGATAATTGTGAATGGCGTTTTTCCTCTTTTCAAGCTCTTGCAGCCCACTGAGAAGCATGTGAAAATGTTCAGACTACGCTTCTGAGATATGAGAGACTGCAAAAAGCAGAAACGAGATGCCTCAGAACCTCAGACCAACCAGCCCCAAGCCAACCTGTCATCTGACCACAGGTTGGCAAGTGAGTCAAGCCAAGTTTAGCAGAAGTCTTCATATCTGAGTCCAGTCCAAACTTCAGAACCACAGAATCGTGAGGTAAATAAAAGATGGTTTTAAGCTACTAAGTTTTGGGGTGGTGTATTACACAGAAAAAAAAAGAACCAATAAAATTAATTTATAGATTCATTATTAATTAAAGTTACATGAAAAAAGGCAAATTAGCCCCCTCACTTCATGTCCCCTCATGCACAAGAAGATAGTACTTATTCTTCTCTAAACAAAACAATTATTCAGTTAAGAAGTATCATAGACTCTGATATCATAAAAATTTTAGTACGTTTGTCCCTAACACTTGTCAGTTCTTTAGCTGTTATATCAGAATGACTTTTCTCTTTTAGAGGCTGAGTTTCTTTGATGGCATTCTTTGGTCATAGCTGGCTTTTCAGCTTAGCAATTTATCCTGGCACATCCTACTCTTCGAAGGACGTATTCTGTGATATAAAATACACTTTTGACAATGCTCATGAACAAATAACAGTGGTAATTAAAAGGCAACTCAAATATTTAAATAAGATGATTATATGTTGTAACAGTCTACTTAGATGTCAAAGAAACAAGTTAGCATTTTTCCCTCTCTATAAGTGATGTAAAATTTCTTACACCCACATTATTGCATAAAGTAATAGGTTGGTGCAAAAGTGAGTGTGGTTTTTGCCACTACTTTCAATGGCAAAACACAATTACTTTTACACCAACAGAATAGCGGAAAACCATCACTGGTTTACACAGACATTAGATACACTTTCATAGTGTTCTTGGTAGCAGAGGAAAAGCAATTTGATATGGAACATATCAGTGATTATTTGATTTTTCCATTTTACTAAGATGTCCGTGAAATGCTGAGTAACACTTCATTGGAATTGGTGTGGTGTTGATAAATGTTTACCAGTATTTCTTAATTTCAATATTTAAATTATTCTTAAAGTACATATGTCACAAGTGGTGTGTAATCCATATTTTGTATGTTGTTACAAACACATATATATTTGGAAAATAAATATTTCTTTTTTTTATTGATTTTAGACTTGTTTATTCTTTCTCCATAATATTTGTTAAACTATACATAAACATGTACAGTGATACCTTTTTAAGTAAACTTTTATCTCATTATACTATGGATCCAATGAAAGTACATCATTTGTGTTTGATGGTGGATGGAGTTTGTGAAACCATGCTAAGAAGCTCTGTCAGCCCCGCAGCACCTATAGCATTAGATAATAGAGGATTGATCCACCAAGATAGAGAGAAAAATAAATAGACAAAAAATTAAAGAGGGAGTGATTTTTAGTTTATACATATGCAGTTGAAAACAAAATATATGCATATACCAGAGATGAACTATACAACAGATTTCAATTATACAAGCAGTCATGATGTAGAAAGGTACAGTCACCAAAGCCAATGGGTAAACAAACTTCAGAGAAGCAGAGTGGGCAATTCCAAGCAATTCTCCAGTAAAGAACACTCAGGCATGGTCAACAAATGAATAAGTATGACATACTGGTGGTAAGATGGTGTTGATTCAGGGGCAACTGTTTGTCTATTTTAAAACTTATATTTTATATTATTTTAAATTATATGTTTCTTTGGGAATAGAACCTAATCTTCAAGTTGCAGTTATTATAGAAAAATTATTGGATATGATCCTGTAAATTTGGGCTATATTTGGGCTTATGGAACAGAATATGAAATAGAAATAGAGAAGTAAAATTAACAAGAATATTTTGTCAGCCAGTCAATACTTCTTTGTGAAGAGCCCATTACGTACAGGGTCATAACCTCATTGATTGTGGCAGAAGTCTATTCTAGACAATCTATAACAGGACATGAATAAGTTAGACATAGTAATACACTTTTAAACTTTTTTTTAGCTTTCACAGCTTATGTAGTTACTTTACATACTTAGCTCATTATTTCCCCATATATAATTATATACATTATGTTGCTATTAATAAGTTAATTTTTCTAGTTTTGTAGGCCTATTCGATATTGATCATCAAACAATTTAATTAGTATTTCTTGGTTCATAAATTGCATATGAACAACTATTAACCTTATAACATTTTTTCACCATTTGTGGAAACTAAGAGCCTAAATACTAATCAATTCACTCTACTCTGACAAGCTGAGAAAGGATTCTGAATGTAAATTTGAGTATTTAAACTATTTTTGAAGTACACGTCTCAAGTGGTATATAATCCATAATGAGCTAAGCATGTAAAATAACTAATATACAACATTATTTTACACCTCCCCTCTCTCTCAATATCTCTCTCTCTCCCTTTCTATATATATAAGCGATAAGGATTCTTGGATCAACTTTTAAAAAATATATTTAGTGTTTGACCCTGGTTCTTGATACAGAGCCCCTAAGAACTTGTAATTTCCCAAATGATAGGAACATCTGACACAGAGCTCCTAAATCTACTGGAATTTATTGGGCAATAGAAGCATCTTTTGTTCTGATGAAACAACTCATAGTGAGTTCCTGGATGGGGACTGGTCATCAGAAAGACCAACCCATGTTTAGAAGCTTGGAACTTTTAGCCCCACTCCCCATTCTCTGAAGAGGGGAGAGGGGCTAGAAATGAAGTTAATTAATTATATTTATATAATTAAGCCACTATAAAAATTCCTGAACTGTAAGTTTTTGAGAGCTTCCAGGTTGGCAAATGCCAGGAGAGTGGACATACTCCAACTCCATAAGGATGAAAGCTCCTATACTCAGGTTCCTTCCAGACCTCCTGCTATGTATCTATTCATTTGGTTGTTCGACTATAGCATTTATCATATCCTGTTAATACAATAAACATTAACATATGTGTTTTCTGAATTCTGTGAGCCATTTTACCAAATTAATAGAACCTGAGGAGAGGGTCATGGGAACCCTGATTTATAGCTGGCAGTTAGAAGAACAGATAGCCACCTACTACTTAAGATCAGCATCTGAAGTAGGGGCAATCTTGTAGAACTGAGCTTAACCTGTGGGGTCGATCTGAATCTAACTTCAAGTAGTAGTGTCAGAATTGATTTGAATTATAGGATACCCAGTTGTCGTCTTCTGAAGAATTGCTTAGTGTGTGGGAAAAACTCCCTACTCATCTGTTATGAGAAGTGAAATGTTCTTTCTTGTACTGAATGTTGAGTGGTGTGTGAAAACGAAAAACTAAAACTAAAAAATAAATTTCATACAATTATAAAGCCAAAAGAAGACAAGGGAAAGAAATTAAATTGAATTGATTCAATATTTGCTTCCCTATATTTACTATAAGTCTTAAAGAAGATATTTGGTTATGTCATCAGGATAGTACACTGGCAAACACAAAGTTAAATAAAACCATATTCGATGGTAGAGAATGTAGTCAGCATACTGATTGGTTAACCAGAACACTCAAATTGAAGGAAAATAATGAATCCTCACCTAGTATAAAAATTAATTTGAGGGGTACAGAATACATCAGAGCTATTTTAGTTTAGACTCATCTAAGTTCACTCACCTGAAATTTGAATGTCCTTTCTTTTCCACTACAAATCTAAAGAGTTCTAATTGTAGGTCAAGGTTGATTGGTGGAAGACACTTGGCAGCTGTTGATGTAACTATAAAATGGAATTAAGCTTAGTTTTTTCATCTTGTTAATGATGTATGTATGCGATGCCAAGTATTCAGCAATATTAGTTAATCAGGGAATCCATTGTGAATGATTAAAGATACATTACATATGTAATTGTAATGCAGGCTCAAGGCTGCCATTCCTTTTTTTTTTTCTAATGAGTTAATGTGTTTAAAGGGATGATGATGTTAAGCTACAGTTGTTTTAACTTTCAAAGAAAAGAGCTTTTAATTAGTACAATCACAGATTCTCCTTGAAAATCTTATTATCTTTTATGGGGAACTAAGAAACTATGTTTTGCCTTGCAATTAAATTTTCAAGATAGTAATGACAAATGTGGTATAAGAAATTACCAGTGTGGTCATGGAAAAAGGCTTTGTTTTATTATAGCTGATTCAAAATTTGTTCACATGGGAGGAACAGGAGATGCAGTAGAAAAACAAACTTCCTTATAAGTTATGGACAAACTAGAACATGACATTCAACAGAGTGATAATTTGACTGTATTACACAAATAAACTACCTAACCATGAACGCCTAGAGAAAAAAGAGAAGATTTTAGCTTCTTGCATTCAATTCAAATAGGTAAAGATTGCATTACTCTGTAAATTGAATTGCATCTGATATATAAAGCTGGGGTTTTGGTTTTGTTTCATTTTGTTTGTTTGTTTTAGAGGCAAAGGTTTACTCTGTCACCCAGGCTGGAATGCGGTGGTGCCATCATTAGTTCACTGCAGCCTTGAACTCCTGAACTTAAGCGATCCTCCTGAGTACCTGGGACTACAGGTGTGTGCCATCATGACCGATTGGCTTTTCATTTTTTTTTTTTTTTGGTAGAGATGAGATCTCACCTTGTTGCCTAGGCTGGTTACCAACTCCCGGGCTCAAGCGATCCTCCTGCTTTGGTCTCCCAGAGTGCTGATATTACAAGCATAAGCCACCATGCCTGGCCTATAACACTGTTTTAGGGAAATACCTAAGCTTTATAAAATTTTCTATATCATCAGTAAATCAGATCATAGATATCTGTCAAGGCCTGACTTGCACTTAGTCTAGTCTGCTAATGTCAAACTTGTGAGATTATTTTTTTTTTATCTTTGGGATTACCTTTCAATAATCCTTTGCTATAGAAAAAAAGATAGAAATAAACATTATCTTGTCTGAACAAGTGATTACTAGTTAAGCAAAATGATATTTAAAGCTGCTTTATAAATGATATGTCAAAGCCTTTGTATGGAAGGTAGATCTTATTTTCACGATGACCTTTCACTGAATTTTGATGCTACTTTTGTCAGAAAAGGACACATCAGGAGAATATTTTATCTTCATTACTATTTTCATTACCATCATCATGACAATGATCTAAAGCATTTTTCATCATCATGGTCTAAAAGCATTTATACTCATTGCTCATCAGTATATTCTGTTTAAGCATTGTTTTAAAAATATAATAAAGTTGTTATTTCACTATCATCCATTCTAAGAGTTAAAATTCACATTTGGCTTCAAAGCGTAGTAAATTTGGATGATAATCTTGAAGCTGGAGAACAAAATATTAGATTATTAATATATACAAAAATGTTTTCACTCAGGCAATTTACCTGTTCATATAGATTTGAATAAAATCAGTATTTCTACATTTTAATAAGAACAATAAGAGGAAACAATGTATTCTATCAAACTTTTAACATTTCTGGAAGTATGAATTCATGTAATTGATAATTCTTTCTAATCTAATTTCAGCCTGAAGAGTTATGTAGAAAATCATTGATGATTTTATTTTTATAATTGTTTTATATTTTATAATGTATACAATAATGATATATATTGCATAATATATGTATAATGTATTTTACATTTTATATATGTATGTGTATATATATTTTTTCAAACAGTGTCTCCTCTGACAACTAGGCTGGAGCACAGTTTCACAATCAAAGCTCACTGCAGCCTCAACCTCCCAGACTCAGGCTATCCTCCCACCTCAGCCTCTCAAGTAACTGGAACTGTAGACGTGTGCCACCAAGCCTGGCTAAATTTTTATTTTTTGTAGAGACAGGGGTCTCACTATGTTGCCCAGCCTGATTTATTATAGTTGAATTGAAAATTCCAATAAAGTGATAAAATTCAGGACTTCCATTCTGAGAAAGCAAATATATTTGGTTTGATATGGTAATTATGGATGTATTACTCATATACCTGACTGACATAAGCCAGCCAGGCAAATATGGGTTATATAGTGTTACAAGGTTCTTTTTCTTTTTCTGTAAGGGCAATGATGCCAAAGGATAGCAAATACTATTCGCTGTATCTATTCACTGGAGCCCAGGGTGGTCTTAGAAAACCATGAATTCCCAGGGATGCAAAAAAGCAGAATGGTCATTCTCTGTCACATTGAGCTGACTTCCTGGGAAGTATTTACATGATCGGAGTGATATTTCATCTTTCCTCTAAGTGATAAAATCACTTATAGGAAGCCAGGATCTCAGAAACTATGGAAATTTGAAAGGTTAAGATCCACTCAGTTAATAGGCAAACAGAATGCCTCGATTATTTTACTTTAGAAATTCAAGTCGGACAAGTTTTATAACAGCAACCAACTGTTAAATATTACTGTAAAGTATGAAATAAAGGAGAGAAAATTGTGAGCTGAATAAGAGTTCTCAGAGACATAAAGAGCAGACTCAGTGAAGCATTGAAAAATAATCTATGGCAAACAATGAGATACTAATTAACATACCTAGATAAACAGAGGATTGTGGTAACCAAACAAAAAGAATAATTTACAGAATAAAATTTCCCAGTGAGTGGCCAGAATAAACAAGTAAATATAGGAGCATTATCAAATACAACAATAAAGAAACATCAGAATATTCATAATATTAATATTCATCAATATTCATGTTGTAAATTGGCAGTCCAAAAAGAAAATGATAGAGGCGCTGGAAAATAAAGAATTGCATAGTAACATATATGAGGTAAAATTATCAGCAAAAGATATGATCATCAGATGCAACTGTATGGTAGATGGTTAATAGAAAAGTGAATTGTAAATTAGAAGCAGTTTTTAAAAAAAAAATGAGAGAAACATTTTTATTATACTTTAAAGATACTAGAAAATACAAGCAATAAAGTTCTTTGGCCAAGACTCAAATTTTATTCTGCTAATAAATTGATTTTTAAATTTCTTTTGTGAGGATCTTAATAAATCATCATAATTATGCAATATCAATCATTTTGATGATGTTTATGTATCAAAGCATAAACACACACAATTTCAGAATTTAAGTTTCATAATGGATAAATTGCATTGCTATAGTTTCTCAAAAAATCAAGATGTTTTATATCCATTCAGAGAGAAGAGAGGTTTTAGAGCTATAAAGCCAGTGCTTTGTAGTTGATATGCACACAATTTTAATTATTTATTTATTCTGAATTTTTAATGCAAATATTTTTAAATTTTTCATGCAAAAGAATTCTTTACTTAAAAACAGTTTTTGTAAAATTAGAAAAGATGTTGGTCTCTTCACTTCTTCAACTAAAATACTTGTTTTTCTTCAGAAATACCTGTATGGCATACTGGGAATCACACATTTATTGTATTACTTTGTCTTTTTCCATAATATTTCTTTGGAATGAATATAAAGGAATGTAAGTAAAACTTGACTGATGGAATTTTCCAGAGAATTAAAGGACCCATAAATTTTATCAGTTTATCTGCTAAACAATTGACTTATTACTTATCAATATTAATTATATACTTGAATGCTCAATTTAATGAGATATTCAACTGGTCTTTATGTTAATAAAAGATTTTTTCATTTTAATTGGAAGCTATGAAAGGAATATATAAAAATAATTTAAAATTGTTTTCTGATACAATATTTAATAAAATACATTATTCTTACAGCATTCTCATCTAGAAGGGCACTTGAGTATTCTTATTTTTTATTCTAACATGAATATATTAGACTAGACAGAGAACTAGACATGAGCAGTAGGGGAAGCACCTGAAAAGAGGAGGTCTGGAAAATCTCACACCCCGCAGACCACCCAAAACATTCATCCTAGATACGACCAGAGCAAGGGGGACGTACCTATGCAGAAAGAAAAGTCCTGAAATGCTTCTTAAGATGTGCTAATAACTATTCACTTGGCAATCAAACTATCAGAATGTAGCCAGCTCACACTAATAAGAAGAGACAAGGACAAAGGAGAAATTGCTAAGAGATACACAGGTGCAGTAAATGTAGATTTCACCACTATTCAACCTTCCTGTGGTGGCATTAATGAGCAATGTAGCCATTAGAATTTGTATCCAGTTTCATTCTCCTACAGGTAGCTAGCCAATTACTTCAGCAACATTTGTTGAAAAGGGTGTCCTTTCCCCATTTTATGTTTTTGTTTGCTTTGTGGAAGATCAGTTGGGTGTTAAGTATTTGGGTTTGTTTCTGGGTTCTCTATTATGTTACATTGGTCTATGTGCCTATCCTTATAGCAGTACCATGCTACTTTGGCGACTACGGCCTTATAGTATAGTTTGAAATCATGTAATATGATGCCTCCAGATTTGTTACTTTTGCTTAGTCTTGCTTTGGCTATGCAGGCTCTTTTTTGGTTCCATATGAATTTTAGAATTTTTTTTTTTTTTAATTCTGTGAAGAATGATGGTGTTATTTTGATGAGGATTGCATTGAATTTGTAGATCGCTTTTGGCAGTGTGGTCATTTTCACAATACTGATTTTAGCCATCTATGAGTATGGGATGTGTTTCCACTTGTTTGTGTCATCTATGATTTCTTCCAGCAGTGTTTTGTGAAACTGAATCCTCACCTCTCACCTTATGCAAAAATCAACTCAATGCATCAAGAGCTTAAATCTAAGACTCGAAACTATAAATACTCTGGAAGATAACATTGGAAAAACGCTTCCAGACATTGGCATAGAGGAAGATTTCATGACCAAGAACCCAAAAGCAAATGAAATTAAAACAAAGATAAATATCTAAGACTTAATTCAACTAAAGAGCTTTTGCATGGCAAAAGGAACAGTCAGCAGAGTCAACAGACAATCAACAGAGTGGGAGAAAATCTTTACAATGTATACATCCAACAAAGGACTAATACCAAGAATGTACAATGAACTCAAACAAATCAGTAAGAAGGAAACAAACAATTCCATCAAAAAGTGGGCTAAGGATATGAATAGACAATTCTCAAAAGAAGATATACAAATGGCCAACAAACATACGAAAAAATGCTCAACATCACTAATGATCAGAGAAATGCAAATCAAAACCACAATGGGATATTACCTTACTCCTACAAGAATGGTCATAGTCAAAAAAAAAAAAAAGATGTTGGCGTGGATGTGGTGATCAGGAAAACACTTCTACACTACTGGTGAGAATGTAAATTAGTACAGACACTATGGAAAACAGTGAGGTTATTCTCCACAACAGTGTGGAGATTCCTTAAAGAACTAAAAGTAGAACTACCATTTGATCCAGCAATCCCACTACTGGGTATCTACCCAGAGGAAAAGAAGTCATTGTACAAAAAAGATACTTACACATGCATGTTTATAGCAGCACAGTTTGCAATTGCAAAATTGTGCAAAATTGCAAATGCTCATCAATGAACGAGTGGATAAGGAAACTCTGAGATACACACACACACACACACACACACACACACAAAAAAAATGAAATATTACTCAGTCATAAAAAGGAATGAATTAACAGCATTTGCAGCGACCTGGATTAGATTAGAGACTATTATTCTTAGTGAAGTAACCCAGGAATGGAAAGCCAAACACTGTATATTCTCACTGATACGTGGGAGCTAAGCTATGAGGACACAAAGGCATAACAACGATACAATGGACTTCCGGGACTTGGGGGAAAGGTGGGGGGGGGCGGGGTAAAATACTACAAATAGTGTGCAGTGTATACTACTCGGGTGATGGGTGTGCCAAAATCTCAAAAAACACCACTAAATAACTTACTCACGTGACCAAATACTACCTGTACCCCAATAGCCTATGAGAAAAAGATATAATTCGTATTCAACACTGTACCCGCACATGCTCATCAACTGACTTTAAGGGAGAATCTAACAACCCTAGGGTAGGAAGTAGGTGAGGGAAAAGGTGGAGACTTAAGGCAGGAGAGGGAAAACTAGACAAAGAAAAAAGGCAGGCACTTAAGACAGATGCGGGAACTTCAAGAAAAAAATCTGACATCATAAAAACCCAGTGCAGAACTCTCAGAGCTGATGCTGGCTCATTTCAGCAGCCCACCCTGCCTCATCTTTCAGAATGTACTCTCTCTCCAAATACGTTTTTTACTCCTAATTTCTTTTCAATAAAGCTCGCTCTCAGAGCTGTTGCTGGCTCATTTCAGCAGCCCACCCTGCCTCATCCCTGCCTGTCCCTCCAAATAAGTATTTTAATCTTTATTTCTTTTCAATAAACCTCTCTACTATCTTTGAACTGCATCTTGGTCAAAATCTTTCGCCCAAGATGATGATTCTTACACTTTCCAGCAACAAATATTCTTAGATTATACTTATGATCCTTTTTGTTTGGTTTTGTTTTGTTTTGAGTCAGAGTCTCACACTGTTGCCCAGGCTGGAGTGCAGTGGCACAATCTCTACTCATCACCACAACATCCACCTCCCACGTTCAAGAGATTCTCCTGCCTCGGCCTCCCGAATAGCTGGGATTACAGGTATACACCACTACACCTGCCTAATTTTTTTGTAGTTTAGTAAAGATGGGCTGGTCTCAAACTCCTGAGCTCAGGCAATCCGCCTACCTTGGCCTCCCTAAGTGTTAAAATTACAGGGGTGAGCCACACACCCGGCCACATTTTTGATCTTTTAAACTTAGCTTCTGAAGTTTTTTTTTTTTTTTTGAAATGAATATATAAATGAAAAAAAATGAGTAAATTAATAAATTGAGTAGTACATATAATATCTATCATACTCCACTAATGTAGATATGTTATACTACATTAGGATGACTAACAAAACTATCCTGACATACTAGCTCATTCTTAAATTTTAGAAAATATTGTCTTCACCTCTAACTTTCTTTGCATTTTGCTTTTCAACTTTGGCATTCGGGTATTGGTTGATTCCTGCTGATTGTCACTGATGCATATGGCAATTAGACAACCTCTCTCTTTGCAAATAATATTTTCTATTCTTCTAAAGTATATACAGTTTTGATATGAGTTATACTGTATGAGACTATACCACTCTCCATTAAACAAAATCCCCCTAAACATGTTGAAGAACAAATCATAGAAAGGGTATTAACTCATTATTTATTCCCTTTTCAAAATACTTATGTTTTTAATTTTATTTATTTTATTTTGGAGGCATGTACCTCCATGAGATGATTGAGAAAATATAATAGAACATTGATACATTTTGAGAGAAACTAGATTAAGTAGGCTTAATTTAGAAGAATGTTAATGTTTGAATAACCATATAGAGTCTTACTAAAATTATAATTTACCATTCAAATAAGTATTTGCAAAGGAAATCTAAAGTTAGAAAACATTATTGTGAAAGTATCTATGCAGAAAAGTTGGAGCTATGCGTTCTTACATTTTAATCTTTGCTTATCTACTAATGTTGATGTAATCAGTGGCCCTGTCCTTGAGCCTCTTTTCATCTCACACTGCATATTCTCTTTAAGGGATTTGTTTAACTCACTTCATTAGTCACATATGGACGAAATTTAGATATCTCTAGTCTCACCCTCTCAATGTAAAAATAAATATATACATTGTCTGATGTTCATTTCTTTATAAAAGTTCTGCGGAGACTTGTGTTATTCTTTAGTAATCCCTCCTGTATTAAGCAATTCAGTCTAGTTTTTGAACTCTGCTCATAAAATCACCATTCAAAAAATATCACAAATTCAAACCTCAGGGTTAAATTTAAATACTTCTTCTCCATTACCATAATATTAAATGGTCTCCTAGTCTTTTCAATTCTACTTTAGAAATATCCTCTACTTTCTAGTTCCACTTCTGCTATCTTATTTTTGTTAATCCTCTCTTGAGAATTGCTGTTATGATTTAAAATATTTTTTCAATTCTATTTTATTTCATCTCATTCCATTTGTCAAACTTCCATCAAGATTTTTGTTCTGAAACTCGTTCTGATGTTTCACTCTTCCATTTCAATAATTTTGATAGCTCTGCTTGCCTATGGACCAATGTTAAAAACCTTAACTTGGTGTGGAGAACAGTATAATTTTTACCAATTTACTAATACAGCTTCATACTTCCACCGCTCCTCCAACACCCATGTTTTTCAGGTGCCCAGTGACTTTGCACACAGATAATTTCTTTCCCTCTTCCTTCTTTATTCATCTAGTACATGCCCACTAATCTAAGTTTACTTTTCTTCCAGTTTAAAGAAATTACATTTAGTTCTTTCAGTTATCAGATCAAATGACCCTTCTTCCAGCTAGAATGTGAGATCATGAAAGGAATTTTATCTTGCTTTATCATATTGTCCTCAACGACTATCACGGTTCTTTGTATATATTTCAGAAAAATATTTATTGAACAGAGATAAAAACCTATATAGGAATAAAGTAAAATTATCATTTTGGCTATTAGTGAATATAAAAATGCATTAATATTATGAAATATTTCTCTACGTTATTACAATAGATTGGCATGGGAAATAGCATGTTGTATATTAAGAGAGAAAAGATTAGGATAAAAAAGTTACTATAAATATATCACACATTGAAGTTTCTTTAATACAGTATAGAATAAAAGGTAGAGAAGCAACTTATCTTTAAATTAAGAAAACATTATGATTTACATGAATCAAACATGGACATAGAAAAAATACATGAAACTGTTGTACCACAACCAAAAAATGTGGTTCCATTCTAATAAAGGAATTTCAGGTTTTGTAATGACTGAGAAAAACTTAAATTGAATGAAGGAAAAAGGAATCAGAGATTGTGACATCTATGTGTGTATTTACACACATACACACTATATCTTTATAAACAATAGTAATCAGTAGTTCAACTGGAATGGAATATAGACATTTACAGCTTTAAGAGACTGGGAGGCACTATACAATAATTTTTAACAGCCTTTTCTTTAAAGAAGTTTTAGCAAAATTGAGTAGAATGTTTCCCATGTACCCTCTGTTCCCACACACGCATAGATTCCCCCACAACCAACACTCCCCAGTAGAGGGTGTGATGGTTAATACTGAGTGTCAACTTGATTGGATTGAAGGATGTAAAATATTGTTCCTGGGTGTGTATGTGAGGGTATTGCCAAAGGAGATTAACACTTGAGTCAGTAGAATGGGAGAGGTAGACCCACTCTCAATCTGGGTGGGCTCCATCTAATCAGCTGCCAACGTCGCTAGAATAAAGCAAACAGAAGAAGATGGAAGGAACTGACTTGCCCAGTCTTTGGCCCTTTATCTTACTCCCGTGCTAGATGCTTCCTGACCTCAAACATCAGACTCCAAGTTCTTCAGCTTTTGGACTCTTGGACTTACAACAGTGGTTTGCCACTGCAGAAGGCCACTGGGCCTTCTGCTACAGACTGAAGGCTGTGCTGTTATCTTCCCTACTTTTAAGGTTTTGGTAGTTGGACTGGCTTCCTTGCTCCCCAGCTTGCAGACGGCCTGTTGTGGGACTTCGGCTTGGGATCATGTGAGTCAATAATCCTTAATAAACTCCCCTTCACATACACTATCTGTTAGTTCGGTCACTTTAGAAAACCTTGACTAATAAAGAGGGGTACATTCGTTACAACAGATGAGCCTACGCTCACATTAGCATTGTCACCCAGAGTCCACAGTTTACATTAGGGTCCACCTTTGATATTGTACATACTACAGGTTTTGTTAAATGGATAATGAAATGTATCCACACTATACTATAATTGTATCACTCATAGTAGTTTCACTGTACTAAAATTTTACTATGCTCCCCCAGTTCATCTCTCTCTCTCTGTGTGTTTAACCTGTGAAAACCATTGATCTTTTTGCTGTCTCTATAGCTTTGTCTTTTCCAAAAGATCATAGAGTTAGAATCATATAGTATGTAGTCTTTTTAGATTGGCTACATTTATGTAGAAGTATACATTTAAAGTTCCTCAACGTCTTTTCACGGCTCAATAGCTCTTTTTAGCACTGAACACTATTTCATTGTCTAGATGTACCACAGTTTATTTACCTGTGCATTTCCTGAGGGATATCTTGGTTGCTTCCAAGTTTTACCAATTATAAATAAAGCTACAAAAAGCATCTATGTGCAGGATTTTTGTTTGGACATGTTTTTAACACCTTTGGGTAATGCATGATAAGAGTTTTTTTAGTGTCTTCCAAAATGGCTATGACATTCTTGCATTCCCTCCAGCAATGAATGAGAATTCCTCTTACTCTACGTCCTTGTCAGCATTTGGTGTTGTCAGTGTTTTTGGATTTGGTGGTTCTAATAGGTATACAGTAGTATCTTATTGTTTTAGTTTGTAAAAGTTTGGTGGAATTCAGCAGTGGAGCTATCTGATCCTGTGCTTTTCTTTTTGATACTGATTCAATCTCCTTACTCACTATTGGTCTGCTCATACTTTCTGTTTATTCATTATTCCAATTATATGTATCTAGAAATTTATCCATTTCTTCTAGTTTATCCAATTTGTTGGTATAATTGTAGTAATTTCTTATGATCCTTTGTTATTTATTATTTATCCCTAGGATTGCTTTTTTATTGTTTCTATTTCTTTGTCAAATGGTTCATTTTATTCAATTGTTTTCCAAATAATATTTAATTTTCTATCCGTATATTCTTGTTCACCAAACTATTTAAATAGAATTATTCTGAACTCTTTGTCAGCCATGTCAAAGATCTCCACTTCTTCTGGGTCCATTACTAGAGATTTATTAGTTTCCTTTGGTGATGTCATGTTTTCCTGATTTTTCATATATATATATTTTTTTTTTACTTTGGTCCCTGTACATTTAAGGAGATGGCCAAGACTTCCAGTTTTGCTGACATTCTTTGGTGTCAATATACCTTTGCTATTTAGTCTATCCTGAGATTCTGGATGAACCAGCTGAGAGCAATCCTGGACAGGCAGACCTTGGTTTCAGGTTGTCTAGTTGGGTTCTGTTGCTTCCTGTGCTCTAAGGTTAAACAGTACTGTTGACTGCTGCATGGTCTGGTGAGACCATTGGCTGTCTGTCAGCAGGTGGATTTCCCATCTGGGCTCTGCAATAATCTCTAAGTAGGCGAGGTTTCAGGTTGTCTTCCTGACTGGGCCATATTGTTGTTTACAATCTGCAGTTGGGTAAGGCTATAGGATGAGCTTCCAGGCTGAATGAGGTCTCTGGGGTTACTGTTCAGCCACATGAAGTGGCTAAGCCAGAAATTATGCCTCACAGGTATGTGTGGTCTTGGGCTCACCTCCTGGCCTACAGAAGGCTTAAGCAGAGAACTCAGGTGTGGTAGAGTTACTGCTCAATAGCTGAGGTGGGGCAGAGCCAGATGCCCCCTCTGCCAGTAATCATTGGCCTGCAGATGCTTCCCAGTCTAAGGAAGATTTAATGTGATCACCAGAACCTAATTTGATCAGATTGAATGGGACAATATGTTCCCTCTATGGGCACTCACTGACCTGTAGTTGCCTGTTAACTTGGAAGACTTAAGGAGAGCACCTGGGATGTGGCTTGCCACAAATTTTGATAACTTGTGCTTTCATTTTCATTTAGTTCAAAATGTTTTTTAATTTCTATTTTGGTTTATTTTACCCTTTTGCTATTTAGATATATGTTATGTAATCTCAAGTAATTACGATTCTTCCAGCTTTCTTTTTGTTATTGATTTCTAGTTTTAATTGCATTGTGGCCTGAGAGTATACATTATATAATTTTTATTAATTTAAGTTTGATAAGATATTTTTATGGCCTCGTATGCAGTCGGTCTTGGTGAATGTCCCACATGAACTTGAGAAGAATATATATTCTGCTGTTATTGAATGAAATAGTCTATGTATGTCTATTATATTTAGTTGACTGATAGTGTTTCTAAGTTCTACTATTTCCTTCCTTCCTAATTTTCTGCCTCCTGGATCTTTTTTTTTTTTTTTTTTGAGATGGAATCTAGCTCTTTCACTCAGGCTAGAGTGCAGTGGTGCAATCACAACCCACTGCAACCTCCACATCCCCGATTCAAGCGATTCCCCTGCCTCAGCCTCCCGAGTAGCTGGGATTACAGGCACCCACCAGTGTGCCCAGCTAATTTTTATATTTTTAGTAGAGATGGGGTTTCATCATCTTGGCCAGGCTGGTCTCAAACTCCTGACCTCGTTGTCCACCCACCTCGGCCTCCCAAAGTGCTGGGATTACAGGCGTGAGCCACTGTGAAGGGCATTAAAGTCTCCATCTCCGATGGTGGATTCATCTATTTCTCCTTGCATTTCTACTAGTTTTTGTCTCAAATATTTTGACATTTTGTTGTTAGGTGTATACACATTAAGAATTGTTGTTCTTTTGATAAATAATCTCCTTATCATTATGTACTATCCTTCCTTATCATTGATAAATTTCCTTACTCTGAATTCTACTTAATCTGAAATTAATACTGCTACTCCTGCTTTCTTTGATTAGTGTTAGTATGTTATATTTTTCTCCTTATCTTTACTTTTACTCTGTGTGTGACTTTATATTAAGGTGAACAGTTTGTAGACAATATATAATTAGTTGAGTCTTGTTTCTTGGTTCACTCTGACAATCTCTGTCTTTTAATTGGTGCATTTAGACAATTGACATTCAAAGTGATTATTGCTGTAGATCAATACACCATATTTGTTACTATTTTCTATTTGTTGTTCTTGGTTTTTGTTCCTTTTTGTCTTCCATTTTATTTATTAGAGACTTTCATATTTATTCCTACTTGTTTTAAAATTCCTGGTCTGATAATTCCAACATCCCTGTCATATCTGATTTTGGTTTTGATATTTGCTCTATTTTCAAACTGTCTCTTTTTTTTAATTTTGCTTTTTAGTATTGCTTGTATTTTTTTTTTTTTGATAGTTGGACATGATTTATTGGTTTAAAGGAATTTCTATCGATAGATCTTTAATAACCTAGTGGTAAGATGTGATTGTTAGATGTGAAGAGAGGAGAAGCATTTTACAATCCTATGAATAGGTCTCAGTTTTTTATTAAGCCGATACCACTGGACTGTGAAATTCACATGTAAATCTCATTTTTTTTTTCTCCCTTCAATGGGACAAGATAGCTAGAGTGTCCTGGATTTGGATATTTCCTTTTCTTCACGTGCTAGAGACAAGTGGAGTTGAATATTTTCTTTCCCTTCGTGTTAGACTTTATTAAAACCTCAGCAGTTTAGGGTCTGGTTAAATAGCCTCTACTGAGGTCAGACCTTGTTAAGAAGAACAGAATGCTCTGGCACGTTTCAAAATTATTTCTTTTCTTCTCCCCTTCTAGAAGCAGCAGGGGATATTTTTTCAATATTAATTGTGAGAATCTGGCTTACCACCTGTTGATAAGCCCCACAAAATTGTGGAGCCTCAAAATAGCTGGGTGTCCTTTGAATTATTATCTCTCAGGTTTGTTTTTGCTAAGCCTCCAGCAATTAATCCATCATAGTTCAGGTTTTCTTACCTCAGTGCTGGTTCCCAGAGTTGCTTTTGCTTGTGGGTTTCCGCTCCAGCAAGCTGCAGTTCTCTGCATTCACCTGTTGGGCTCTCCAATATTAGGAGCAGCAGATAGCTCTGTGACTCCACCTTTTTGCTGGATCTAAGAAGAGTTACTCTATTAATTATTATTATTAATATTAATATTTTGAGACGGAGCTTCACTCTTGTTGCCCAGGCTGGAGTGCAATGGCAGCATCCGCTCATCACAACCTCTGCCTCCCTGGTTCAAGCGATTCTCCTGCCTCAGCCTCCCAAGTAACTGGGATTACAGGCATGCACCACCACACCCGGCTAATTTTTTGTATTTTCAGTAGAGATGGGGTTTCTCCATGTTGGTCAGGCTGGTGTAGAACTCCCGACTTCAGATGATCCACCCGCCCTGGCCTCCCAAAGTGCTGAAATTACAGGCGTGAGGCACCGCGCCTGGCCAACATTTGTTTTTTGTTTGTTTGTTTGTTTTGTTTTGAGACGGAGTTTCAATCTTGTTGCTCATGTTGGAGTGCAATGCCACGATCTTGGCTCACTGCAACCTCCACCTCCCGGGTTCAAGCCATTCTCCTGCCTCAGCCTCCTGAGTAGATGGAATTACAGGCCCCCGCCACCATGCCTGGCTAATTTTTTGTGTTTTTAATATACACGGGGTTTCACCCAGGCTGCTCTCGAACTCCTGACCTCATGATCCACCTGCCTCAGCCTCCCAAAGTGCTGGGATTACAGGAGTGAGACACTACCTCCCGCCCGAGTTGTTAATTTTTAAGTGGTTTGTCATTTTACTTGATGTAAAGATGGAGTGGTGACTTCTAGCTTTTTACATGCCAGACAGGAAATTGGAAGAGCACCATGCAAAAATTTTAAAACTTGAATTAGTGACACACTGGTAGCCTACTTCCTTTGTTTTATACACTACCCTTTTCTTGATTAGGTTAATCACGGAGCCATCATGATCAGATGCACAATCTCCATCACATATACTCAATACCAACTATAACATTTGCAGTTAATATTTATCTGTCCACTGAATAATTCAAATAATTTTATATAATGAAATCTAATGAATATACAACTAAATGTTCAGAAACTACATAGATATGTGGGTGAATTTTGCTAAATCATGATGCCAATAATGTCAAGTCATAGATTTCACCTAGAAAGTGTATATATATGCCTATGGAGATATTTCCATTTTAAAAACATTACAGAGAGATATAAAAATATATATTATTTTATTTTGCTATATAATTATACAAGAAAAAGAGAAGAAATCTAAAATACCTACTTTTTGCCAGTTGCTATTTTAGGTCCTTCATATACTACTATCTTTAAATTTTGACATATAATAGATTTTCATTTTGTGTGTGTTTATGATACAGTATATTTTATTTCCTTTTCTAAATTAGTTTCATGAAAAATATATATGAGGTAGTGAAGAAATGAAGCACTATTTTCTCCATCTCACATACTTAATTTCTCAGAGTTTTTGATTATGCTAGAACTGTTACAGGAAACAGGTCCTGACTCGGACCTCAAGAGAGGGTTCTTGGATCTCGTACAAGAAGGAATTCAGGGCGAATTAGCAGTACAAAGTCAAAGTAAGTGTATTAAGAAAGTAAAGGAATAAAAGAATGACTACTTCATAGAGCATCCCTGAGGGCTGCTGGTTGCCCCTTTTTACAGTTATTTCTCGGTGATATGCTAAACAAGGGGTGGATTTTTCATGCCTCCCCTTTTTATAAACCATGTAAGTTAACTTCCTGATGTTGCCATGGCATTTGTAAACTGTCATGGCGCTAGTGAGAGTGTAGCACTGAGGATGACCAGAAGTCACTCTCGTCGCCATTTTGGTTTTGGTGGAGCTTGGCAGGCTCCTTTACTATAAACTGTTTTATCAGCAAGGTCTTTATGACCTGTATTTTGTGTTGACCTCCTATCTTATCCTGTGACTTAGAATGTCTTAACCATCTGGGAATGCAGCTCAGTAGGTTTCAGCTTCATTTTATCCAGCTCCTATTTAAGATGGAGTTGTTCTGGTTCACTTGCCTCTGACAGATCCTTAATCTAATAGTATTCCTGTCATGTCCAAACTGGGAATGAACGACACGGTAAATAATAAGCAAAGAGAAATAACAATTATTTGGATATATTATAGGAGAAAAAATAAATTCACAAACGTTAATTGCCTCTTCTATTCTTTTTGCTGAGATTACCAATGTTAAGTGTTTGTTGTATATATTTGCAAAACTTTATTTAATGTCTTTGCATTACTTTTATAACTATTTTTTTAATTTTAATTTTTAAAAATTTGAAATCTTTCAAAATAAAAGATTTTAAAAAAAAACCTAAAAATGTATAAATCACATACCTTCTTTTGAAGTAAATACTTGTTTGCAGAATCAAAAGCAATATAATAACATTAAAAGGTTTTGGAAAATGGAGAAAAAAATGGTTTCGAACTTTATCAGTTTCACAACCACAGTTTTCACTTGGGTAAAGCCCAGGCTGATCATGTATTTTTGCACTCACACGTTCCTGTTTGTGTGTGTGGAGCGGGGTGCGGGAGTGTAGTTATTATTTTCATTATAACTTTATAAGCTATTATTTTCATATAACTTCATAGTATAAGTTTTTGTTTTGATTTTTACCCTATATTCTCTTATTTTCCTAAAATCTATCTTCTGTTAAATATAGTGACCATTTAGGTCAAACGTTTCTTTTTTAAAACCCGAAGTAATATCATTTTATTATATAACCAATACACTATTGCATAGAAAAAGGTGGGATACACTTTTGTAAAAGCTCCCAAACCCCTTGCTTTTGATCAAACAGTGCAAAATTCTATCAAAGCTGCATATTTGATTCAGAAATGTATTATGAAGTCTTCAGTCGACATGGGCCTCAGGTAAATTTTAGCTCTCCTGAACCATTGGCCAAAAAAGAGCTCACGCCCTTCTGCCAGCCACTGGTTCTCAGTTGTCTGGGACACAAGGTAAGAACAGGTGCCAGAGCCCGTCAGTCACTGCAGGGGTGCTGTGCAGTGCACATTTGCCTTCAAAGTGTCTTTCTTTGATCTGTCAGAGCACCAGAGGAGATCTCAACAGGAACTAGGCATCTGGCCAACCTTGTCAGCTTTCTGTGAAACTTTTGATTACAATGCCAGAGAGGGAAAAACAGATTCAAAAAGAAAGTCTTCAGGGATATAGTTAAATATCCTTTTATTTCCAGTTTCCGTGGGGCAGGTGGAGGCAGGTGTAGTAACTAGGTGTTCACTAGATAAAAAGAACAAGAGACAAGGGCTTTAAAAAGTTGAGATAGGCTGGACCTGGTGGCTCATGCCTGTAATCCCAGCACTTTGGGAGGCCGAGGCAGGTGGATCATGAGATCAGGAGATCGAGACCATCTGGCCAACATGGTGAAACCCTCTCTCTACTAAAAATACAAATATCAGCTGGGCGTGTTGGTGTGTGCCTGTAAGTCCAGATACTCAGGAAGCTGAAGCAGGAGAGTCACTTGAACTAGGGAGTCGGAGCTTTCAGTGAGCTGAGATCGTGACACTGCACTCCAGTCTGGCAACAGAGCTGAAATAAATAAATAAATAAATAAATAAATAAATAAATAAATAAATAAATAAATAAATAAATAAATAGTTGAGGTGCATGCAGAGGCAGATTTCAGCTTCCTTATTGATACAGTCACTGATTTAAAACTCCTGTTGGACCATCATCCAAGGATGCTAGCCTAAAGATAGCTATTCCTGAATGTTCCAGATAAATATGAGATGATGCCAACATGGATCCCAAAATCCACTGTCTATAATTAGTGTCAAGTTGTTATCCAAGAGCAGCCAGCACAGCTGTTTTCCAGCTAAAGGAATTCATGTTCCAGGAATTCCAGAACAAAAGCAAAGGGTCTGGACTGGATAAAATACTCAACCTTAGGCAACTGAAAGTGATTGCTTATGGCTGTTGGATTTAGTGAATCAAATCCACGATCACAATCTTCATTGTGTCAGTAGCTCTCTATGCCCTGATCATACTTTAGCCACAGAATCTAGAATATTACCTGACATTACCTGATAAGTTCTAAGATATGAGTAAAGGAATGATTGATACTGACCTTGAGTTTTTTCCAAAGGCTGTCCCTCAGCCCTCTGTTGTTTTTTGTTACTAATTATTGTTAAACATTGTTATAATTATTATTATAAGTTGTATATTTTCTATTTGTATTTCCTCTTGTTTGAGTATTTAATGGCCTTTATTTGCTTAACTTTATTTCTTTTTATTTATTTATTTATTTATTTATTTATTTTTTATTTTTTTGAGACGGAGTTTTGCTCTTGTTGCCCAGGCTGGAGTGCAATGGCATGATCACTGCACCCTCCGCCTCCCAGGTTCAAGCCATTCTCCTGCCTCAGCCTCTGGAGTAGCTGGGATTACAGGTACACACCACCAGGCCTGGCTAATTTTTGTATTTTTAATAGAGACGGGGTTTAATCATGTTGGCCAAGCTGGTCTCAAATTCCTGACCTCAGGTGATCCACCCACCTTGGCCTCCTAAAGTGCTGGGATTAAAGGCATGAGCCACTGTGCCCAGCCTGCTGAACCTCATTTCTTAAGGAAAAACAATGTAAACTCTCTATTTAATTTTAACTCAATATTCACATCATTTCGTTTTTAAAAATTAATTGTAATAAGGATGATGTTCTTTATTTTTTATGTGATACACATTTGATTGCCTTTCTCTCATTTCATAAATACATGCTGACTACTTAAGGAGAGATTGAGTCACCTCTTAAAGATGTTATCAGGTACATTAATCACGACTTGCTTTTTAACCTCCATTTTACTTCTTGTTTGTAACTGATTTTCATTACTTAAAATTCCAGTAGTGTTTTCTTCCAAGGTGCTTTTCTCTAAGGACATATAAAAATTGCCTACATGAAATATTTTGACATGTTATTTTGAAAATACAATTAAGAGCCAAGAAATGGATTAATATTTATGGAATCATTCAGTTATATAAATTATGTTTAGTATAGTCTATTGTCAAAATAGATTTTTCTGCAATAAAAAAGATAAAAGTTGACTCGTTAAAGAAGATTTTCCAGAAAATTCTACTTCACAGGATTTTAATGTTCACAAAATTTTAAGGTTCAAATTGAACTTGATTTGGAGGACTTAGGGTGATATCAGACATTTAAAAAACAAGATATTTGTCTTAATAAATAAGGGTTTTTATAATTTTCTCTTGCTATAGGTCAATATACTACATAGAAATGGAGTGTATTCTTTCATGCATTGTTCCCAAATTTTATTATCTTACAATTTTAAAATTTGATTTTTTCCCTTAATTTAGTGAGTTGCTAACAGTTCTAACTTGCATATATCTTCCCTCATCCGGGAGCTCTTGATTCCCTTATACTGCTCTATGTTTTCTTTTTTTCAGTGACACTTGTCATTTCCTAATATTTAACAAAACTTATTTTATGTTTTATTCTTTACTGTCTTATTCTTCCTTTTAGAGTTGGCTATTTGAAGCCAGTAATATGTGTATGTGTGCATGCATGCGTGTGTGTGTGTTCGTGTTTTCACTAATTACTGTATCCAGAGCACGTGGAGATCCTTCTGGCACTCAGAAACATATATTTAACAAATAAGCATTTGTTAAAAGAATGATTTTTAGACAGTAACTAAAGTAAAACTAATAATCTTATCTGTTTTCATAGGATGAAATGTTTCAGTGTGATGGAAGGATCACTATAAATTTGCTACGTACAAGCACAACTTAAGTTAGATATCAAAATACCTTAGCTTTTTATTTATTTATTTTTTGTTACCATCTCAACAATTGCAATTTAAATCTCATTCAAGTTTGCAATACAATTCCACCTATGGACCATGTTCCCAAATATGTGTGGTATGTATGAATAGAAAGGAAACTGGTAGTTGTGTTATATAACAAAATCGATATCTTAGGTAACTCATCAATCTCATTACTGGATATATACCCAAAAGAAAATAAACTGTTCTACTAAAAAGACACATACACTTGTGTGTTCACTGTAGCACTATTTATAATAGCAAGGAAATGGAATAAACGTAGGTGCCATATACACCATGGAATACCACACAGCCATAAAAAATGAAATCATGCCCATTGCAGCAACATGGATGCAGCTAGAGGCCATAACCCTAAGCATACAGTCTTATGTCATCCTTACTACTTTTGTAAAACTGAGTTTATGTAGCAAACAAGGACAGACAAAAATAAATAAAATTTAAATATTTTTCTGTGTAAAACATTCATTTAGTTTTATTTTTTCACTATGAATACAGATTTCTGTATTTTGGGTGGCATTTATCATTTATATCATAGAAAGAAATTATGATTTACAGATTTTACAAGGTCATTCTGAACTTCAAAACTGAAATTTGTTATTTATTATAGAATTTTTCAATACTTTGAATTTATACATGACATTTACGAATGAAAGATACAGCTTACTAATAACTCTATGTCAGAAATTAGTAGAGAACAAATGGTTTTTTAATAGATTTTTCCTTAAAAGTTGCATCATCTTTTCGTTAAGAGAATTGTAAGAGTGTTTTGACATTATTTCTTCCATCTATGTAAATCCAAAGAAAAACATTAACGTGCAGTGGGTGTTAAGAACAACAAAGTAACTCTTGTCTTTAATCATATAGTCAATTTTATCCAATTAAAACAGTCATAAAAGATGCCTAATGAATATAGAAAAAAAGAAATAAAAATTGCTTTCCCAAATAAAAAAGTTTACCTACACTGTATATTTAGTTTATTTGTCAATAAATAAATAAATAAATAAAAATCTACTTGCCCTAGGCTTTTCTGCCTTTTTGATGAGGAAGTGGTTTAGCTGTCTTAATGATAAGCATTCATTTTTCCTACAAATTTATAGGCAGGATAATGATGAAAGTAGACTGTGAGTCATCATTTAACAATCCCAGAATTGTTTATTCTTAACAAGAGAAAAAGAATATCTAATTGAGAGGTGGGAGTCTGCACTTATTGTAATTTGTGAATCATTTCTGCTTGAACTTTCATCTGAAAAATTGTGCATTCTCTGAAAAATAAGCCAAAACCAAGACAAGAAATAAAAGGGCCCTAGTTTAGGAAATGAGGAAAAGGTCAAGAGAGGTATATAATGAAGGAATGATAGAGACAGAAATTTTAAAAAGTGCTATAGAAAAAAAGCAGAAAAATACACCACTCAGATGTACCAATGACATTAAGTTATACATCCCAGTATTGAATCTCCATGTGACTGATTCTTGTTCAGCCTACTTTGTCATTGACATTATGAAGCATCATGTAAGAAGTAACCACTATGTAGCCTGGAAGGTCCATTAAGCATTTGTATTTTATAAAAATTTTGCCTGATCATAATTAAATCTTGCATAAACACAAAACTCAAAACAAATGAAAAGAATGTTTGTCTGAGTATTTGTTTTAGTCCATTCCTATGCTGCTAATAGATATACCCAAGACTGGGTAACTTAAAGGAAAGAGATTTAATTGACTCACAGTTCCACAGGGCTTGGGAGGCCTCAAGAAACTTACGATCATGACAGAAGGGGAGGAATACGTCCTTCTTCACATGACAGCTGCAAGGAGAGATAAACAAGAGCTTAGTGAAGAGGTAAGACCCTTATAAAACCATCAGGTCTCATCACAACTTACTATCATGAGAATAGCATGGGGGAAACTGCCCACATGATTCAATCACCGCCCACTGGGTTCCTCCCATGACACATAGTGATTATGGGAACTAGAATTTGAGATGAGATTTGGGTGGGGACACATCTCACGACCTTGGCCCCTCCCAAATCTCATGTCCTCACATTTCAAAACACAATCATGCCCTTCCAACAGTCCTTCAAAGTCTTAACTCATTCTAGCATTAACTCAAAAGTCCAGAGTCCAAAGTCTCACCTGAGACAAGAGAAGTCCCTTCCATCGATGAGCCTGTAAAATCAAAAACAAGTTAGTTAATTCCTAGATACAAAGGGGGTAAAGGCATTGGGTAAAGACATCCATTTCAAGTGGGAGAAACCAGTAAAAACAAAGGGGCTACAGGGCTGATGCAAATCTGAAATCCAAGGAGGCACTAATTAAATCTTAAACCTCTGAAACAATCTCCTTTGACTCTACGTCTCATATTCAGGTCATGCTGATACAGGAGGTGGGCTACTTCAGCCTTGGACAGCTCCACCCTTGTGACTTTGCAGTGTACAGCCCCTCTCCAAGCTGCTTTCACGGGCTGGCATTGAGTGTCTGTGGATTTTGCAGGTACACAATGCGAGCTGCTGGTGGATATACCATTCTGGGTTCTGGAGGATGGTGGCCCTCTTCTCACAGCTCCACAAGGCAGTGCCCTAGTGGGTACTCTGTGTGGGGACTTCAACCTCACGTTTTCCTTCCACACTTTGCTAGCAGAGGTTCTCCATGAGGGCTCTGCCCCTACAGCAAACTCCTGCCTGGACAACCAGGTGTTTCCATACATCCTCTTAAACCTAGACAGAGGTTCCTAAATCTCAATTCTTGACTTCTGTGCACCCTCAGGCCCAACACCACATATAAGTCACCAAGGCTTGGGGTTTGCACCCTCTGAAACAAAGGCCTGAGCTATACAATGATCCCTTCAAGCCACAGCTGGCATTGAAGCAGCTAGGATGCAAGGCATCATGTTGCAAGGTTGCATACAGCAAGGGGACCTAGGCCCAGCTCAGGAAATTATTTTTCTCTCCTAGGCCTCCAGGCCTGTGATGGGAAGTGCTACAGTAAAGGTCTCTGAAATGCCCTGGAAACATGTCAGATATATTTCTCCCATTTTTCTGGTGATTAACATTTGGCTCCTTGTTACTTAAACAAATGTCTGCAGCCTGCTTGAATTTGTCCCTAGGAAATGAAGTTTTCTTTTCTATGGCATCATCAGGCTGCAAATTCTCCAAATTTTTATGTTCTCCTTCCTCTTGAATGCTTTGCCACTTCGAAATTTCTTCCCCCCGATACTCTCAGTTATCTCTCTCAAGTTCCAATATCCATGGATTTCTGGGGCAAGGGTAAAATCTTGTCAGTCTCTTTGGATAGCAAGAGTAACCTTTACTCCAGTTTCCAAGTTTCTTATCTCCATCTGAGATCACCTCAGCCTTGATTTCATTATCAGCATTTTGGTCAAAACTATTCAACAGATCTCTAAGAAATTCCAAACTTTCCAACATCCTCCCATCTTCTGAGCCCTCCAAGTCTCTAGGGAGTTCCAAACTTTCCCATATTTTTCTTCCTTCTTCTAAGTCCTCCAAACTATTCCAATCTCTGCCTGTTACCCAGTTCTAAAGTCACTTCCACATTTTCAGGTATCTTTATAGAAGCACCTCCACTCTCTGTAGTATCAGATTACTGTATTAGTCTGTTCCATGCTGCTAATAAAGACATACCCAAGACTGGGTAATTTATAAAGGAAAAAGGTTTGATTGACTCACAGTTCCATGGGGCTCGGAGGTCTCAGGAAACTTCTAATCATGGCAGATGGGGAAGCAAACATTTTCTTCTTCACATGGTGGCAGCAAGGAGAGAAAAATGAAAGCCAAGTGAAGGGGGAAGCCCCTTATATAAAACCATCAGATCTCATGAAAACTTCCTCACTCTCTCGAGAATAGCATGGGGGAAATCACTCCTATGATTCAATTACCTCCCACTGGGTCCCTCCCACAACACATGGGGATTATGGGAATTACAATTCCAGATGAGATTTGGGTGGGGACACAGCCAAACCATATTAGTTTTTATTTTATTTCTCCTGATTTGAAGACAATTGGATCATTATCTCATCAAAATTTTTTGTAGCTTTAAAATGTTTTTGTAGCTTTTGCAGTAAACCATTTTAAATGTATTTTGGATTTCTTCTGACTAGCATTACTTCTAGCTCATTTACTTTGTACTATTTTATCTGTAAATTATCTGCTAGAAAGTACACAAATTAAATTGTGAAGTCTTTTAGGATTGTCAGATCATTTCCTTCCCCACATATTACTTCTGGCTAAATGTAATGGTGTGCCACTATCCAAAGGTAATGTTGAACACTTTACTAGAGAGGAAATTGAAATGTATGGCTCAATTTCAACAGACCTAAATAGTGTAATTATTCAGTCATTATTTGAATGCTATCTGCCTCTCAGTTCCCTTTCTCTCTTCTTGCTTTAGAAAAATAATTCATTTTGACAAACAATGCATTCAACTTACAGACAAAACTTTCCAGACTCTCTTGCAACAAATGGCCACATTATTAAGCTGTGGATAAAGAGATATAATTAGGAGTGTTGTATCAGGCTTTAGGAAAAATGTTTAATGGGAGGAGCCTGAAGCGCTTGAGTAATGTCAAACCTTCTTAGACTATGAGTTTATCCTGAGGATAGGAGCTAGCCCTAGGTATCTGATGACTTTCTTGAATTGCCACATCAGCAAGGGAATGCTTACATTCAGGATTATTTTAAAAGAATAAAATCTTGTATGTCTAAGCCACTGCAAAACAATGCATATTTAAGTCACTATTAATACAGTTCTGAGATTGCTATTCAGAGAACTTGAATTGATTGCCTCTAGGAATATCTTACATATAAAGTATTTACTAGAAGAAAATAAGTGTTTTTATAGAACTAGTAGCTACTGATGTAGACCATAATTCACTTTCCCAATTATATATGTAAAAATATATTCAATTTGTGAGTATAAGGAAGTCAGCTGACATTTTTAAGAACCTTGAAACATGATCTGTGTAACCTTTGATTCAAAGACCTCTCAACTCTATGTGCTGTTTAAAAAGCATAAATCTATCTTTATTATACAACATGTGAAAAAGGAATAAAGACTTAAGACATTTCTTTATTTATATATTTATTTTTAACTGATAGAGAGTCTCACTCTCTTGCCCAGGCTGGAGTGTGGTGGCACGATCTCTGCTCAATTTAATCTCCGTCTCCCAGGTTCAAGTGATTCTCCTGCCTCCGCCTCCTGAGTAAATGGGATTACAGGCACACACCATGATGATCAGCTAATGTTTGCAATATTTTTAACAGAGATGGGGTTTCATCATGTTGGCCAGGCTGGTCTTAAACTCCTGACCTCGAGTGATCCACTCGCCTTGGCCTCCTAAAGTGCTGGAATTACAGGCGTGGGCCACCACGCCCTGTCTGTCTTTTATTTATATCTAATGTAAAATTCACTGGGGAATGTCAATCATCAAATCTTATTTTAAAAACTGTTTATACAAAGTCTATTATCTCATTTGAATCTCAAAGGCAATAGGAGAGACATTTATTAATTTAGCTTCTTTATATATGAAATTAAGATCGGCTTTCAAACAGAAACAAATAGAGCTCTTATGTTAAATTTAATTTCCTGAACTTTAAAAACAGTTCTGAATACATTGAGGGAATGTGCCATTAAGTGGATACTTTCTCTGTAGTTTGGTCCAAATTTATATTCCAATAATTAATTTTGTAGTGTAGAAAAAGATTTGAGAGGGAAAAAATATGAATTTAGTCCTATACGTTCTGAGTTCTATGTGACTACAAGATGTTGAAGGTGATAAGGAGGCAATTGACTAAACAGATCTAAAGCCTGGAGTGAGGACAAAGAGTACCCCAGAGATTTGATAGTCATTAGCATATAGATGAGAAGGGTTGCTGCTATACAAACGCTGCAAAGTTGAAAAAGCAATTGGCCAAGGATGGCATCCTGGACTTGTAAGATGAGGATATGTCCATAAAGGAATATCTGAATGAGTAAGAGAGAACAAGGAGAGTTGGGTCACTTAAGGCAAGAGAGAAGAACCTTTCTAGAAAGGAGTAGCTGGCAGTTTTAAACTTGCCAGAAAAATCAAGAAGCACAAGGGCCAAGAAAAATCTACTGGATCTGAGAAAATAGAAAGTATAGGGAAAACATATTTTGTTTGAAGAAAGATAAAGATTCAAGAGGGTTGACGATTGAATGGAAAACCAAAAAGTAGAGATACATGATTGATTCTGTCTCTTTAGAGTAATGTCACTTTTTATTCTTTATTTCTAATTCTTATAATTAAGATTTCTTGTTCTACTAACTACTACCTTCAGGATAGTAAAGTAGTGATATCTACACATTTTGACCTCTCCTTTACTACGAAAAGACTACTTGTAAGTTTTCATCATTTAGCTGGAAATTGTCTTTGAGTTTTTGATAGAAATGTTATCATATCATACTCATACCCTATTTAGATTCCCCTTTAGAAATGTTAGACTTATTTCCTCCAGCTACTAGAAGTGTTGCAAGTAGACAGGTTTTAGCTGTCGAACTCCTATCTGGATTGCCTGGCTGAAGACAGCCACTTGATCTAAAGCTATTTCTTGGGACATCCAGCATAAATGACTAATCATCAAAGGATGTAGAGGCTAGGCTTGTTCATTGAGCTGGGGCAACTTTGAAGGATGATCCCCATTTCTGATCTCCTCATATAATCAGTGGAGGCTTCTTTTCAGATGGTGTTACAGATCAACATTTCCCTCTGCCTTAATCCTGCTTCCCCTACCCCCAACACCCTTCCACAAGAGTTGACTCTAGGTGTCTTCCCCAATAAACCAACAGTATGCTCATCATGACAGAGACTGCTTCCTAAAAAAGAAGTCAAATTGCAAAAATATTCTTTATCAGATTATTTGCTTCTCATTTATATATAGCTTCTTAAATACATCTCCTCTTATTTTTTTATTTTATCGTATAAGCTCCTTGATGATTCTTGAACTATACTAGCAGACTGAAGTTAGACTCAGTTTTCTATCAAGAAGTTCTGAGGTTGTGAGTTTTCACATGAAATCAATAGAAATTGATGAAAGGGACTCAATATTTGCCTCCTGCCACTCATAGGCTTAAGATACACATATTTCTCACACATGGGAATTTTCTGTTTCCTTTTTCATGACAAGTATATGTTTAATTTATTTCAATAATATTTCATTCTATATTTTTATATTAAGACACAAGATTCTTCATTATTTCAGTAGATCCTGTTTCTCAAACCAGAAGTCCCAAATACTAGTACATTCCTCCCCAGTCTATTTTCTACACAAGAAGATGCACACACACACACACCAGCTACTCAATAGGTTATCTATATGAACATATTTTTCTGTATGATTGTAATTTTTATTAATACTATTTTGAATAGCTATAGAACATCTCTTTGTCTCAGGACAGATTCCCTAGAAGCAGATCCTGTGGCAGGATATGTGTGCAAGTGATTTATTAAAGCTGTACTCCCAGAGAAAAATTGGTGAATAGTGAAATACATAATATTGTTTGACCTTCCCAAAGCAAGGGAGTTAGGTTTTCAAATTCACTCACAAGTGAGTCACTGATTAAGGGCCACCCAGAGGGACATAGCTCTCAAACTCCCAAATACTACCAGCTCTCAGTAGCACAAGAACATTCCCCTGAAGAAAGTTACAGATGCAAGCCTCCAAAGAAAGCACACAGAAGTAGGGAGTATGGCTTATAGAAGCAATAAAAGGATCTGAGTGCATCTGGCACCAATAATGTCTGCCCTGCTTATTTTATTATATACATCTATATATAAAGTACATTATCAAATATATACAGATATACTAAGATAGAGCTTATGTTTTCTAACTAAAGAGATTTTTAGACTCTTCAGTCGAACATGAGAATTAAGAATTCTTATCTGTAGGATACAAATTGCAAAACTGTAATAGTAAATTTAACAACATTAACATGTTCTGTAAATATGGTTTATCTCTCCTAAAAGATGGAAGTAAGGTGCAGGTAAGATGAAATACAGAATATTATGAGAATGAGATTATAGCATTTATATAGACATACATACATAAGAATTACAGATCTTGTATGTAAACAGTGCTGAAGGAGGATAGGATGAGCACTGTCGTTGCTTTGACTTCTCTGGAGGTATGTAGAAAAGTGAAGGTAGAGACATCAGAAAGAAAATGGTAGGTTGATCAATCTATGACTGACCAGTGGTATGGAGACTTTGCTCAGAGTTCAAAAGCAAAGGTGAGTAATTACTTTGATATCACTGCTGAGGTAACTAAAGTCCATATCCAACTGCCCAACTAATTGAACTTGTAGAATGAGATTCTTGATTTCTCATCACTTAAAGAAACCAACAGTTATTTATGTTGCCACATAGTACTTTTTATTTATTCAGAATTTTAAACTAACATGGTTATCATTACACACACACACATATACACACTAACTTGATACTTTAATGAAGTTTAAAATAACAAATAATACTGGAACATTACCCTTGGAATTTATGATTTATGCTTGTTCTGGGAAAATGTTTTAAATAATTATTTATTTATTTTGCATTGAAAAAGATGACTACTTAGATTTTTATGTCTTCTAATACAGACTAATGAAAGAAAAATATAAAATATTTTTCTATACAATTGAACATAATGATGTAATCTAAATTGAGTTGAACATATTAAATGTCCTAAATAGCATGTTTCAAAGAAAAATTTTAACTTTAGTCTTTTCTTTCATAGAAATACGTGCTTTTGCAAATAGTTTTAAATACAATAGAACATTAAAATTCTAATCTTTTTTGCCAATCCCCAGTTTCTTGAGAATCAGCTCCTAAACAATAAGAAATAAAACAGATCATTCCTTTTAAAATTATGTAAGCATTTAAAATAATATTTATGTTTTAAGACTACACAATTAAGAAAAGTCTGACTTGGGTTTTAAGAATAAACTCCTACCAGAACCTTCATTCCAAGTTCTCTCAAAATCACACTATAGTAAATTATAAATTATATTTAAACTCTTAAGAAATCTCAAAACAGATTTTATCTGAATCTTTGAGGTAATTTCATAAAGCTGCAGTGCCCCCTGGTTGCCATTTTATCCACCATTTCTAGCCAGCCTCTGTCTGATACTACTCTATGAAATATTCTTAAACCTGCATATCAAAAAGCCTTCTAGAAAACAAACATGTTACATTGAAATGAACCAATCTGGGATATAAATGTTTCAAAACTTCGCAATAGTCTAACCATTGTAACATTATAGCTGGAAATTGGTAATTTATTGCATTCTTATTTTTACTTTTTTTTTTTTTTTTGTATTGAAGTTAGTTGGTTTTAAGTTTTGGGTTTCATCTGAAAAGTAGTGTTTCCCCATTGGTTATAATGTCCACACTGATGAATATGGATTATTGTAAATTTTAAACACAATGAAAGTGCTAATAGTTTTCAGAACAATTCGGGTTGTTTTGTTTTGTTTTGTTTTTTACTTTGAACATCCGTTTATATGCATAGAAGACAAGAAAGATAAATATCACAAGCAAGGACTGATGATATGAGAAAATTTACCACTTTTTTAAAGTTGTGCATTAACAGTTGTATTGCTAACACAAATAATAAAATCATATAACTGATTAAGTAATATTATTATTATTTTATTATTATTATTATTATTTTTGAGATGGAGTCTCCCTCTGTCACCCAGGCTGGAGTGCAATGGAGGGATCTCGACTCACTACAACCTCCACCTTCCAGGTTCACGCCATTCTCCTGCCTCAGCCTCACGAGTAGCTGGGACTACAGGCGCCTGCCACCATGCCTGGCTAATTGTTTGTATTTTTTAAGTACAGACGGGGTTTCACCGTGTTAGCCAGGATGGTTTTGATCTCCTGACCTCGTGATCCGCCCGCCTCGGCCTCCCAAAGTAAGTAATATTATTAATTAAACAAATAAAACGCACACCCTTAATATGAATAAATTAATTGACAGAATTTAAAATTAGTAGGGTTAAACATAAAGGTTATTGGAAAAGGTATTAACAAATCAATATTTTCCACAGAGAGAATAATAATATCAGATAAGTTATAGCATTCATTTTTCATATTAAACAAAGTAGTCCATTTTTTAACATCTTAAATATGAAACATAAGGTCAGAATAATTTCAGTAAACCTTAAGAAAACAAAAAAAAAAAAACAAAGGATCCAGTCAATGTTAAAACTATTTTCTCTATTATCTCAAAAATAGTTTAGTTTTAAAAACAGAATTCAATCAATGACAGGCAAAAATGGACTGTGGATCACCATGTCAGGGACGCCTGCTTGAAACTTGAAATGTTCCTTTATGAAAGTATGCACCTAATGAAATCAATATTAATGATATATTTTATTTTTTAGTATAAATCATAACAAGGAATGTGCCAAGGTTGTGAAAACAACTCACTATTCAACATCATTTTTTAGGTCCTTAGTAACTTTAATATTAGTTTTGACAACAAATTATACAAAAAATTTCGCTAAATAAATCACCACACTTTCAGTCAAAAAAACCAACAAACCAAAATCCTAGTTAATAGGCTATTTTCTAATTTAATAATTTATACTGCTGGGACTGGTAAATCCTTTATTGAAAAACCTACAACTAATCAAAACTCACCTTGAAGACACCGATTAGAACTATTAATGATAACACCAAACTTATCATTTAGCAGATACAAAGTAAAAAATCCTGAAGTGAAATTACTAAATACAAATGAAATGCTTCACTAAAAATCTACATACTGTGTATAGTTTAAAGAAGGCTAAATTAAATTTTATAAACAAATTTCACTATGTGCATTTAGAAGATTAAAAAAGAAAGCTTCCCACTTGAAGCATCAATTAATTAATATTCAAACCCTATTCCTGAATGTTGTATTTTCCTCCAGGGTTTCCTTAGGATGAAAAGGCAGTTGTTATACAAAAATGCTAACAAAGTGTTATGATAAACCCATCTGTGGGAATTCCTCAGTTGCTAGTACAAGAACAATTAGAGGAGCTCATGTGAGCAGCTCTGCATCATTTCTTGGCTTCGACAAGCAGCAATGCGTATAACATTTCAACAATATCCTCAGAGGGAGTAATTTCAGAAACAACTGGGAAATACTCACCAAAGATGAAAGTCTGGCAAGAAAGTATTCCAACTCAGGAACTTGCTGCTTGTAATTTGAGGCATGAAACATTTTTAGGAATTGCTTAACACTATAGCATCGTTAAACCCTTAAAAAAGTGGAAAGAGTAATGCCTTCATCATGACATTTATTGTTTCCAATTAATGTATTCTTCTTGTTTAAATCATAAGTTATTTATTTTGAAATACATACATAGAATAAAAGAAGAAAAATTGTAAGTTTTTTTTCTTAAAAATCCAACTCAAATTGTGAAACAAACTGTAAAGCATAGTGGTATGGTTAGAAACAAAGGATGATGGAAGTATAAGGGAATAAATGAAGTGAAAAAGAATGCTTCTTATTAATCTGAATTATTCTGCTGACTTTTAAAACTTATCAATAGCTTTGCTCATAAACTCCTGCCCCAAATGTGTCTGCTCCAGAATTTGCAACTTAACTAACATCAGAAAAATCATCATCATGATCATAAGGTGACAATAATTTCATTTCACAGTGTGCAGTAACATATTTCACAGAAGATGAAGTACAGGGTCAGTTTTACATTTTATCATGAAGAGAAAGATTCATAGATTCATAGAATTTTAGATTGAAGGTCAAAGTCAGCACTAATGAGTAAGACTGGAGGTGTTAAAACAAGCTCTGAAGTGACCAAGAGTATTATGCTTGCCAATTTTTTGTATCTCAGTTTTTAAAAACAAACTGATAATAAAGCCAACCTGTCAACTAATATCCCATAAATGTCAATCTCAGTAGATAATACTAATTCACCTGAGCCCATCTATTTAGGCCAAGAGCATGCTCAACTCTCTTGATGCATAATAACTCAGACCTCTTAGTCAATAACCAGTATTCTAGATAAGGAAATAGAAAAATTTTAAAAAGTTATTATCTTTCCGTGACATGTTTTGTGTGACTGGCTTCCTGAAATGTTCTATTTGAAATGGTATATTTGTTTTTCATTTGTAAGTTCATTTACACAAAATTGTATCCACTATTTGTAATTTTCATTTAAATGATAACCTCTTCTTCTCTTTGTCCTCTGTACTGTCTCTCTCTGATCTTTTTTGACAGTGAATTAAGGTAGCCCACATTCTTGTTAACAGCAATAAGTGCTAAAGGCACCTGAGGGCAGCTCTCAATGAAGGTAGATTACCTGAAGAAAATGCAGTGTCTATATACTCTGTAAAGAGGAAGACTGTCCTAATGCTTCAAATTGAAGTGAGAGAAAATTTAGATAATTTCTCTGCAATCCAACCAAGGTAGAACTGACTGACTCATCTTAGTGTTTGCTTAGAGTACTATATTATTATCCATTTCAGTTAAGATAACATTCTTAAAGATTCGCTGAATCCAATATCTCTAAATGGCACTCATGCCTGTAAAATGTAATTTTATCTCTGGATATTAACTTAGTTTAATTTATTTCCCATACCGTGTGGTCAGTAAAGGAAATATGTGTATTGCAATTTAGGTTTATAAGTACTTTGAATCAAATTCAATCTCACAAAACTATTATAAGAACATACCAGTCAGATGATGAATAGTTCACACAATTATTTTCAGTATAATCTGATATTTCAGTATCTTCATTAAATCAAATGGAATTTTAGTTTATCATATATTCATCAGTTTTACTATTTAAACAATAAAGATTCAATCCTTTAATTAAAGAGCACAGAAGAAAAAA